>NC_064826.1:111789393-112092424 GCF_024166365.1 Elephas maximus indicus | reverse complement strand
ATGAAGACAACGGCAGCTTATCAATTCCTCTGGCATGAATTGTACAGCAATATTTTAACATTTTTCAATACTAATAAACAACACTACTGAAGGAGCAATCTGTATATCAAAAGCGTAATAGGTGGGAAAATAGTTACATTTCTAGTTAAATCCATGAGCATGTTGAATTTCACCTTCTAAGGTCAGTTAACACAAATTATTTTACTCATTGGCTCAAGACACTAAATTTTCAGTTATTCACTTATACTCTGCAATTTTTAAGTTGAAAAATTTGATAACTTTCCTTTTAGCTAAAAAAGTATGCCATTTCCCACCCCACCCCCAGACAAAATACCTAAAGCAATTCTCTTTTCTGAATGTCAAAAACATTCATAATGTTTTGCATCTCTGGCTTTTACTGTGGTTAAGAGAGGGGAATAATCATTCACGCTATCCCAAAAAGCAGAAATTTTCATTTACATCTTTGTGGTTTATATTTCCCTGGCAGAATGTTTTTGTATTTACAGCTGACCTCTCTTTTCCTACAAATTTCCTGGGGAGAAGTTAATGAAAGCTTCTCAGAAAGCGTAAGTCCTTTCCTCTGATTTATTCCTCATTAAGTCACTCGCATGACAATTATGTCAGGTCATCATTATGTTTCCCAGGTATCACCTGTCTGTCTGAAGATCTGTAGATCACAGCATGGCCATAAACCCATAGGTGCTTGCGGGTGCCCACTCATTCTCTCATTGCCAGCCCTGAGCACCTATGTGCTGCCAACAGTCCTTACACTGAATGGTAAAGCCACAATGTAAAGCGTGAACCCTGAAAGAATCCCCGAACTGTCCTAGTTCTCTTGTTGCTACAAGTACCAATCCACCACCGCCTGTCAGTCTGTTGTACTGTAGTGGCTTGCATGTTTCTATGATGCTGGAAGCAGTATTCCAAATACCAGGAGGGACCCAAAGCTTCCACACTAAAGGCAGACTAGGAAGAAAACCCTGGTGATCTCCAAAAATTAGGCAGTGAAAACTTATGGATCACAACACAATACTGACCACTATAGTGCTGAGAGATGAGCCCCCTAGGTTGGAAGGCACTCGAAATACACAGTGGCCACAACAACGGACTCAAGCATACCAACGACCACGAGGATGGCGCGGGCCCAGGCATCATTTTGTTCTGTTGTACACACAGTCACTATGACTAGGAGCAGCCTTCACGGCAACTAACAACAAAGAGTATCAGTACTGCTCTGATTGTTACTAAACGATGTCTCAAAGCTCACCTGCACAACAACATTTACTCCCATCAGAAAGTAAGTAGTAACATCGCGTTTCCTAGCCAGGGCAGGCACTCGGCCGTGGGGTCTGACACAAGCGCCCAGGCCTGCTCTTTGGAACTCTGAGTGAGTTGTTTGGTGGGGCCGGGGCAGCTCTGACGCTCGTAAGTACCGCACATGGGTGCACTGGTTAATAATTGCTGTGGACTCTTATTCTTTCAGCTCCTGAATTAAAATCATCTTTATATCAATAATGAGCTTAATGAAACAAAACAGGAGTGACATTACCAGGCACTTGGATCTTCTACTGAAAAGCCTCAACATAGAAAAGAGACTTTATTATAGATGCTAAAACAACAACATGTCATTTGTTGCCATTTCCTGTGCATCTGTGACAGGGTGGGAGCCACTATACATTTCACCTGGCATCATTTTCTTTGACCTGCAGAAGTCTGAGGATGGGGATTGCTACCCCAGGTAAGTATGAACAGGTGCAGCTGAGATTCAAACCCTTGCTTGACACTGCTCTTTCCCTTCCCTGACCCCACTCAAAGTCTATCCTCACTACGTCAATGAATAAAACTGTCTCTTCGAACAAATACTTGAATGATTTTTCAAACTTAAACCACAAAGAACATAAAAGCTACTGATGGTACCTTCTGCTTTTTTAGTCCCATAATTGACAACGTGTTTGAAACATGTAAATACAGGAGGTGTGTTCTTTCAGAAGAGCCTAGGGCAGCTTTGGGCTGGATGAACTTGCCTCATTACCGAAAGCAAATCCATCTCGCCTTAACTGAAGCCAGCGCTTATAGTTTAATACATTAGCAGAGAAGTGATTTCTTCTTTATCTGCTTTCTGAATAAATAACTGTGTCCCCAAATTTCTACCCATGCGTCATGTGGATCACCTCCAAAATAGGTGATCAATAACAACAATGCTGGCTCTCGCTCCTCCTTGACCCTAAGGTGGGATACAATCTATTCAGAGAGCACTTCTGAGAGTTCAAGCTGCAGTTAGATTTTCAACAGTAGAGGGTAGAAGCAACTTATCACCAGCATGTTTATGGGTAAAAGGAGGGAAATCGTTCTCAAGCAGGTCTACCTCCTTAAGTTTATTATGAAGTGGGGAGGGGTGGGGCTACACACACACACACACACACACACACACACACACACACACACACACAGAGCAATAACATGATGGTAAAGCTCAATCATCACAGACATGAGTTATCACAACTCATCACAACCTGGATAACAAATTGGACAGTATCCATTTCTGGTCTTTTTTTTTTTTTTTTTTTTATAACAGGTGCTTTGGACATAAGCATTTCTATGTGAAAAGTAAGGATGTCTTGGTATAATATGAGCTCGAGCTTTGATAACTGTTTTGTTCTTTCAGGCCATCTCTACTTGTGAGTTTCAAATGGACACAGCATTCTAACGATGAGCTGACTTGGGGTGCCTTTAGTAAGCCAGAGATGCAAAACCTCGAACCTATCATGTCGTGGTTGCAAAAGGATGAACTCATCTTGTAAAGGCTCCCACAGAGTTTTCACTTCATGGGACACTTCTCCAGGCTCATTTTAAATAGCATTTGATGTATGACTTTTCAGGAGCATGACCTTTGTAAACTGAGATGCACCTGGCCTCTGTGATAATATGGTTTTTCTGCAACTTTCTACCACACCCTTTAACCTGCTCTTGGGCTGGCATTTTAAAACTCTGAACAGTAAGCCAGTTCTTTCAAGACTCTGATGCTACTGGAGAAATTCACTCAGAAAGCAGAGGAAAACCTCAGTACAACGACGGGACCCCAACAATGGGCTCTAGTCCCCAGTGAGTTTTCGTTACAGGTTCACCAGATCCCAACTTGTCTCCCACTGCCTGAGATCAAAGGAGTAATGACTTCTCTAATGTGTTCATGCATATCCTTCCACAGGATCTTAGTAGGTCACTGTGCCACTGGGCCACAAGAAGAACTTTCCAACTGGGCCGACGAAGAAGGCTGGAACAGGGCTGGCAGCGGCTGCTTGGCCCTGCCATGACGGACTGACTCCCACACAGTCACCTCCGGAGCCTGGCCCCCCTCCTCGTCTCCCACCTGCCTCCTGACCTACAGCTTTGCAGATGCCTGACCCTTTTACTGGGGACTCGGTGTTCTCCCACAGCAGCAAAGTGGTTAGTGAGAGGACTGGAGTCCTGTATCACCACTCACGGCTTTTCTGACCTGTGCCACTGGTGAAACCTCTCCTGCCTCAATTCCTTCACCTGTGAGGGCACAACGATAGTACCACCTCACAGAGCTATTAGAGTATTACGTGAATTTGCATTTGTAAGGCACTCAGCAAAGCGCCACATATGCGGTAACTGCTATGTAAGTGTTGGCTAAATAAATTAATTTGCTCCTATCTTTTCTATTTTGAATTCTACATATGAGGACGCTAATGCCCTGGCTAGGGTCAGCAGATCACCTGTATGTATTTGGCTGGATGCTATCTTGCCCTCAGTAGATATCAAGATATTAGACTCATTTTAAGTAACATTCTCGAGGCAATGCAGAATAAAATTTCCCCGATCTTACAAAGGACAAAATTAAGGCAATTAGACACTCTAAGAATGTCAAAGGAATTGGCTAGACTCTCAGTGCTATACAGCCAAAGCCCACCCCCTGGGCCCAAGTGATTATTTCATAATTCCATGCCAGTATCTTTCCAGGGACCTCAAGGAAATCAGTCTCTCTTTCGCTCCAAGAGTGTCTCTGTGTGTGTATTTATACATACATACATATTGTTGTTGCTGTTAGGTGCTGTCGAGTTTATTTTCAACTCATAGCGACCCCATGTGACAGCAGAACTGCCTCATAGGTTTTCTAGGCTGTAATCTTTATGGGAGCAGATTGCCAGGTCTTTTCTCCTGTGGAGACATTGGATGGGTTCGAACCACCAACATTTAGGTTATGCATACATTCATATACATACACATACATATGTATATATATTTTTTCCAGATTAAATCCTAGGTTCGATGGAAGAGTTAAAGATGGGAATAAAGGCCACTAATTACCCAAAACCAAGTGAACAGGGATGGAGGGTATGAGAGCAGATCTTTGGATTTTTTTCTCCCTTTGTTCCTCAATATTCTTTTCTTTCCTTTTAAGTTTTCTGTCTCTCTATTCCCCCAAATTTCTTAAGCACTCATTATGTAGAGGTTAAATGTATTTTTTGGCTTTTGTTGTGGTCTTTTTTTTTTTTTTCATTTATATCATTTATTACTATTTTATTGTTATTCCTTCACAAATATATTGTTTTTGTTTCTTTTTCCATTTTCATTAAAGAGAATTTTTTTAATTTATTGTGCTGAAAGTGAAAGTTTACAAATCAAGTCAGCTTCTCATACAAAAACTTATACACCTTGCTATGTACCCTAGCTGCTCTGCCTTTAATGTGACAGCACACTCCTCATTTCTACCCTGTATTCCCCATGTCCATTCAACCAGCTCCTGTTGTGGTCTCTATCTTTAAATTTAAAAAGTGAGTAGAATTTTTACACTTTTTCTTAGAAAAAAAAAAAAAAACTTTCCAAATGTGAAAAATAATTTTGCATGAGTCAGAAGCTTCAATGAGAAAAAATGGTCTTTTTTCAAACATAGTTGCTTTTCAAAGTCCTAGCAGAGAGCAAAACAGAAAAATGGGTGCCCTGTCCACCGCAGCCTCTCTCCCAATGCTGGAGGGCACTCCAGGGACCCGGCAATACAGCACAGGCAGTTAGGTGATCACACCACCGGGACATGAGAAGACACAGAGGCAAAGTCATATTTCCATCAAACTGTAGCCAATTAGTGAACTGGCCTTCTCTAACGGAGAGGATGCACCACCTGTCTGTCAGTGTGTCATCGTCTGGTGGCTTGCATGTTGTTGTAATGTCGGAAGCTATGCCAGTGGGGTCACCCATGTCAGACAGGTTTCAATGGAACTTCAAGACTAGATAGATTAGGAAGAAAGGCCTAGTGATCTACTTCCAAAAATTAGCCAATGAAAACCTTATGGGTCACAGAATACTGTCCAAGACCAACTTGCTTACTTTGTACATGTCACCTGAAGGGACTGATGGTGAGAGAAGAACATCACGCTTATAAAGTGGATGGTCAGCAAAGACGAGGAAAATGCCAATAAGAGATTGACCCAATAGGTGCAACAATGGACTCAAACACACCAACAATCATGAAGATGGCGTAGGACTAGCCAACATTTAGTTCTGTAATACGTAAGGTCTCCATGAGTCAAAGCTGACTCGATGGCAAGTAACA
This sequence comes from Elephas maximus indicus, assembly GCF_024166365.1. Lineage (NCBI taxonomy): Eukaryota > Metazoa > Chordata > Mammalia > Proboscidea > Elephantidae > Elephas > Elephas maximus. The sequence continues at coordinate 112,086,852 of NC_064826.1, read as the reverse complement.
GCAATTGAGGGGTATTCCTATCTAAATCAGAAAGACTGATCCCACCCAGACCCTCTTACTCCATTCAGTGTGGAAACAGCTTGACAGATACTCTTGCTCTCTAACCGTAAGGCTGCAAAAGGATCCTTCTTAAGCTGCTTAAATGAATCATTCCAACAATACCCCATTTGGACCATCATGACATGAGACTCTGAGCTAATTCTTGGGACGGTGGGCTCATCTACGTACACTTAACATCCAGCAAAGCAAGTGCCATGCACTATAGCAGGGGTTCTCAAAGTTTAACACATAATCGGAAACCTTAAAAAACAAACAAAAAAACAAAACACAATTGCCATCGACTCCATTCTGACTCATAGCGACCCTATAGTGACCCTACAGGACAGAGTAGACCTGCCCCATACAGTTTCCAAGGAGCGTCTGGTGGATTTGAATTGCTGACCTTTTGGTTAGCAGCCATAGCTCTTAACAACTGCATCACCAGGGTTTCCTCTGAAACCTTAGGGCTTGGTAAAACACAGATGGCTGGGCTGCAACCCACAGAGTTTCTGATGCAGTAAGTCTGGGCCTGACCTAAAAGTGTCCATTTCTAGTAAGTTCCTGAATGATACTGATGCTGCTGGTATGAGAGCCACCCTTTGAAAATCACTGTATTCTAAGTACTCAAGTAATGTCCATTTAGTACCTATATGACTGAATAAATGGGTCACTTAGTGACAATTTTATAAATTACTTTAAGGTAGCTACTTCCTGGTGCAATGTTAAACCTAATCTCTTTACACTGTCAAATCCTAAGCTGGTCTTACATGGCCTAGTTTCTTGTGCAGGACCAGGTCTAGCATGTGGCCCTAAGCCCTGGGTGAGGCAACCTATGGTGTAACAGAGGCAGCACCCAGTCCTGGAAGAACGTCCAGTTTGACAGCATAGTATGGCATCAAAGAGGCATGGCAAGAGGCAAGCAGGTCCTCCACATGGTGGGCCAACACAGAAAACACGCAGGCAGACCATGAAAAAGGACAATGGAGAAAGGCAGGTGACCTGAAGAAGCCCGTGCTGGGGAAGTCTGTCAGCCATATTCGAGGCTGGGGACACCCGCAAGAATCCAATGTTATAGAAGTCTGGTGTACTAGGCCCGTTAGTTAACTGAGGCAGGAGGGCACAAGGCAGCAGACAAATAGTCAGGGGTGCCTGTATCTCAGGTACAAGTCAGAAGTCTCGATATCAGAATGGAACCAAAATTAATGACAGAAGAACAATCAGATGACAGTGTCAGATCCCAGAGAGTTGGCCAGACACTAACAAAATCCAAATACCTTCTGGGGCTAGGAAGCTGCCACAAGTGTGTGCTGGGTCTGAATGGAGGTGGGGATTGTTGCTGGTGGAGGGGGCATGCCTCCTTTATGGGCACACAAGTTTGCAAAGTGTTTAAAAGACAAAGCTATTTGGAGCTCCCTGATGTGGAGAGAGCAGATGTGCAGAAACTGAACCCTGGAGAGCCTGACACTTGTCCTACCCAGAACTGACAGCGTGAGGTGTGTTACCCAGAAGGCTTCACGTGGACAGCTGAGCTCATACGAGGGATGCGTTCTGGTTAAGACTGGGAATTAAAGGCACCCTTTTTTTGACGGTAGGAACTTGTGCTCTTTTTTAACTTTAACCTCATCATCTTTGACAAAACCTTGGAAGTCATCTTATTTCAGAAACTGGCACCTCCCATGCCCAGATTATAAGAAGTTAGGTCTTTTCACGAGCTTCTCAATAGGCAGCTGAGAGTCAACAGTACCTGTGGGGGCTCTGGAACACAGCCCAGTGATCTTTGAAGTCACTGGTTGGTGTTTATCTTAAAAATGCATGTGAATTTCACATTCTACTTTTAATATTTTTCCTATCTTTGAGGAAAACGAATGCTCCAGTGCTCCATACTTCTCTCGTGACTGTTCTAATGCTGGGATGTTCCCTTGCATCCTGGTGGTAGGTGGACTCTTGTTTGGGACCTGTGGGTCTACAGGGTGGCCTACAAGACTCTTCAGGACAGGGTCACCCCAAGTATCCAGGCCCACTGTCCCTTCTCAATGTTGGTTCAAGTAATATTGACCTACATACTTCTTGCACTAACTGGTCGTTTTGCAAATACTATGTATTTCCCTCTGCTTGCTAGGATGTCCTCTTCCCAGTGCCTTGCAAAAGTCAGTAATTAAATACACAGTTTGCTTAATGAACGAATAAACGATTTCACATTTTTTTAATCTATCAAAATCGTACAAAATGAAACTTCATCTCTGTATGACTGGCATAACAACAATATCAGAAAGAATAAATAAATAAATAACAGCACTTTCTGTACCCTGTTGCTTCTAAGCCAAACAAACAAACCCTTAATGATGCAGAAACATTTTAGGGAAGTAGTTATTAGAAAGAGTTCTTGGGTGATACAGTTAATGCACTCAGTTGCTAACCAAATGGTTGGTAGCTCAAGTCCAATCAGAAAGAAATGCCTGGGGATCTACTTTTGAAAAATCAGCCATTGAAAACTCTGTGGAGCACATTTCTACCCTGACACACATAGGGTAGCCATGAGGCAGAGTCAACTTGACAGTAACTGGTATTGGTAGTCACTTAAAAAAATTGCTGCTGTCAATTCCAACTCATAGTGATCCTATAGGACAGAGTAGAACTGCTCCACAGGGTTTCCAAGGAGCAGCTAGTGGATCCGAACTGCTGACCTTTTGGTTAGCAGCCAAGCTCCTAACCACTGCACCACCAGGGCTCCATAGCGACCCCATCCCAAACTAAAAACCAAACCTGTTGCAGTCAAGCCAATTCCAACTCATAGCGACCCTGCCCCATAGGATTTCCAAGGCTGTAAATCTTTATGGAAGCAGACTGCCACATCTTTCTCTGTGGAGGGGCTGGTGGGTTCAAACCGTCAATCTTTCAGTTAGCAGCCAAGTGCTTAACCACTGCACCACCAGGGTTCCTTTTGGTGGCCACTAGAAATCGTGAGTTAGAACCAGGATGATGACTGCATTACACGAGCTGGTAACAAAGCCTGTTTGAGGAGGTTCACCACTAGCAAACACTACCAATATGGGCTTCGTGTCCCATGAATTTACTCTATGTAGGAGAGTTATTTTCTTCAAATGAAAATTTAAACACGACAAAACAAACCTGTTAGCCCTGTTATTTAGAGAATGGTCTTCTTCTGGCAGAGTCCCCAGTACATGGCATCAAAACTGCCATTTCTAACTTCATGTCCCTAACTCACTTTCTCCCCTCTCTGGCCACTGGAGGGCTAGAGCGAAGCCAGCTTTCTCAGCCCCTGGAGCTGTGAGCTCACCACGCAGATCAAACTCAAGACCACAGGCCCTCATAAACTTTGAGCAGATCATACACCTGTCCCCTTGACAACTTGAGACCCAGTGGGGTCCCCAAGCCACCTCAAAGGCTTCACCAACACCTTGGTGGAAGAGGTCCAATAAAGAACCAACCAGAGCTGATGGTCCCTCCCTTCCCCTTCATCTTAGAGAGGGCGAGCCCTCTCCACAAGGAACATGGAACCCCCCACCTGACCCTATGATCCTTCCCTTCTCCTTCATCTTAGAAAGGGTGAGCTCTCTCCACAGGCAATGTGGGCCCCTACACCTGCCCCTATGACAGTCCTTGTTGTTTTCAGGGACTGAGGCCTAAATTTCCCTGCATGGCTATAAACTATTGTCTGTCGCAAAATGGGTGTGACAACCCTCAGTGTCAGGATCACAAGACTGGGTACTGAGGGAGATTTCCTGTTTGTAAAGGAAATGTTCGGCTCTTTCCTGCCCTGAGCCCTGGATATATGTGAGCCGAATTGGACGTGACTAATTCATCACAGCAAAATGACACGCCCCCAAAACTCTAAATGCCTGACACACTTTTATGAAGCTCCCTTTTGGCTGAGGGCGTTGTCTCTTCAAAGATCTTCTCTGTGCTTTTGCCCCAATTAAAGAGATTGGATTAGTGGCCTCCTTCCAGCAGCCATCTGTGGTGTTGGTAATACTGTTCCTAAAAGTATGCCTGGGCATTTTCCTCCAGAACACCCCAGGACACTTGGTCCCACGGCTACACCTCTGTAAGAACAGACTTGGATTTATATTTATGCTTCTAAATCCAAGAGAAGGTAAAACAAACAAACAAACAAAGAACCCTCATGTGATTCCCAGAATAGGTTTCTCAGAATCCAATTACTAGTGGGTTTTCTTTATGAGAATCTTTCATGTCAGGAAATAACATGGTTAAGAGGCTGAACATAAATTATAAATGACTGGCTTATCCTATGAAAAGGTGTGTGTGCCCTTTGCTAAACCCACAATTTAATAGCAGAAGAGAGACCACATTGGCAAAAAAAAAAAGAAAAAGATCTATTTTAAGTAAGCTTCAGGAATTTAGCTTCAGCCTAGTCTTGTATTATTAAGGAGTATGATACGTAAAACCAATTCCCTGAGCAATAAGCTGCTGTGTAAGCAATATTTATCAAACCAACCTCCACTTAAGGAGCTAACGGGCTGCTCTCATGCAATCTTACAAAAAATCTTGCAGGAGGGATTATCCTTCACTACTTTTTTTACTTAGAAAAAGTATTGTAATACTAAGGTTACACCTAGTCTTAGTGACCATACTGCAAAACTGCACAGTGGCGGCTTCTCTTTTATCAGGGAAAGAAAAGAAAGTAAAAATACAATGAGAAGCATTTCAACATTTTCATTTTAATACGAAAATTTTAAAATATTTTTCAGATAGGTTTTCTATTTACCTTCACATTGTTTGTAAAACTGGATGCATGCTGTACTCGAGTCTGTAAGAGGTGACCCGCAATGCCATTTCCTGATAAAATATGTAAATAGAAATTGGGCCTCAGAGGTGTGGTTCTTTACCAACATTCCGATCCCTTCCGGAGTGGGCCATTAAGTGGGAGAAATGAAAACCAGCCCCTCCTCGCCAGCCACTCATGCGGTATTCAGCGTTGGAGCTCTCTCTCCCTGCCAGGGTGTTGCACACATGGTTGTTCTTCAGCTCACAGTGTTTTTATGAGTAGGGAGAATTTTTATAGATATTCTTTTCTTTTTGAATCCAATGCTCCCTGTGTTACTACTAAAACAATACCCAACTTTTAGTAGGTAAATGAAAAGAAAAATTAGTAATCTTGTTATGATGAAAAAAAAAAAGAGTTGAAATAAAAATAATTGAGCTAGAAAACTGATTTAAAAGTCAACAGTTGTTTTATTTTAAAACTGCTACATAGGGTAAGATACAATTACGATCAGAATCATATTCACTGTAGTTGTCAGAGTTGTTCCCTGGGATTTAAGATACTGGGGGCAGATCCTGGGGGCAGGGATGGGGAGGGAGGGTTAACCTGTTCCTTGTTCATTTCCATTTCTGCCACAGAGCCTGGGGACTGCTCAGCAACACGTACGTGGCAGCTACTATCGTTAGCATTAGTAGCATTGATTATAATACCAGGGTTATAATTTTTTAAATATTCTAATAATTTGACTGGTAATTCTATACCTGGGAATCTATTCTGAGGAAGTATTTTGATATCTGGGGAAAAAAAGAAAAGCTTTAGGTACAAAGTACTGTTTATGGCAGCAAAAAAATTGAAAATGACCTAAATGCTCCAAAATATCAGAATGGTAAATGAACCATAATACACTCACTGACAAAACTGTATGCATATTAAGGTAACTGTTGAAACTATAATCATGTGACATACTTTTTAAGTTATAAAGTTAAAAGGGAAACAGGTATCCACTACTCTGTGAAACAGAAACAGAGCCCTAATGAGCTGGGAAGCTCTAATTTCAGAAGAATGTCAGGCAAGATAACGTAAAAAAACATTTCCACCACAACAGAACACCTAAAAATGTTAGGAAAAAAAAAAAACAAACTTTTTTTTAAAAATTAAATGTATGATTAAGCCAAAAAGAAAGTTGGAGAGATCCCCATAGAACAAAACTATGAAAGGAGGAGGGAATGGGGAGGCAAGCAATCCCTGAAGCACGCTGCTGCCTGGGCCTCTGTTGCCTAGAACTTAGATTTTAACAGCATCACAGGAGTTAAGAGACAACATCTCAGGCTGTGCAACGAGGGAGTTGGATCCCCACCTAAAGCTGGGGTGACCAACACTAAGCTCTTAGTGAAAGAGTAAACTAATGAGAGGAAAACACTTGGTCAGTGGCCAGTGATGGAAGTTAAAAGTGGGGGCAAACAAGTGCTCCTGTGAACTGGATCATGGGTGCATACTACCAGTGCTACCAGAAATCTCCAAGAGGAGAATCAAGCTTACTGCAGTCCCAGGTTAGCGGTGTCCCAGGAAACTGGAAGAGTCAAAGATAAATACTCTCCAGATAAAAGCACCTTCAACTCAGGCCCAAAAGGTGGCCCTCAGATAAGAATTCCCATATATATGTGATTATTATTTTAAAAAATTAAAACAAAACAAAAAAAACTTGCCAAAGGAACACAGCACCATGAGTGAAAATCAACAGAGAAAAGAACAAAAAAAATCTATTTTTTTCTAATATTGAAATTATCAGATACAGAATATAAAATATTATTTAAAACATAAAATATATATATATTATTTAAAAATGGAATTGATAGAAAAGGATATCAAAAAATAGCCAGAAAGATTTAAAAAATAACCAAACAGAATTATCAGATAAGACGATTTTAATTTTTGAAATAAAAATTAAATGGGAGGTCAAGTAGCAGGTAAAATAAATATGAAGAGCTAGCAAACTGAAAGATCTGAAGAAAATATCCAGAGGTCATCATAGAATGACTGAAAGATGGAACATACAGAATCTGAAGGTAAGAGACAACAGGGCAAGAAATTTCCGGAAAGCGACAGAGTAGAGGAGGAGCAATACTAACAGTGATTAAATAACAGTAAAAGTGATTTAAGAATTTCCTGCAACTGATAAAATAAATAAGCATCCATATTTGGAAAACACAATGGATTCCAAGTAGGTGAAGTAAAAATAAATCTATACCCAGGTAGATTATAGTGACGGTGTAGAACATCAAGGATAAAACCAGGCAGAGAAAAAAGAAAACAGATTACTGACAAAGAAATGATAATTAGGCTGTCAGCAGACTTTTCAATAATTATACGGAAACCAGAAGACAGCAGAACTATATCTTCAAAGTGTAATAAAATAGAATTTTTAACCTAAAATTGTAAAAATAGCAAACTACTTTGCTATTTTACTGAGGAAAAATTGAAGGCAATTTCAAATAATCAAAACTGAGCATTAATCACTGACAGACCCTCATTAAAGGAACTTCTGAAGTATGTATTTCAGAAAGAAGATAAACAATTCCAAAAGAAAGATCTGAGGTGCAAGAAGGAATACAGAGCAAAGAAAATTGTAAATGTGTAGGATAATCTTTTCTAAAAAAGGTTGGCTATACAAAACAAAAATGATGTCTGATTTGGGGGATTATAAAAGGTAAGTATATCTCTCATTTAAATCAGAAGAAATGACTGAATGGAATTAAAATATTATAAGAATCTTATATTGTTCAGGAGCACAGTAGTCAAATCATGTATTCCAAGTATAATTTCCAGAGTAGTCAGTAAAAGAATAGAAACAAAGGTAAAAAGCTCAATTAAAAAAAAAAAAAAGCTAAAGAGGATAAAAATATAGGAAGGCAAATAATAAGTATATACCTTTTCCCAAATTATTTGAAAGAATTAAAAAAAAAAGTTAATCACATTCAACCAATTTTATGAGGCTTCAACAACCTTGACACCACAACCACACAAGACAAAATAAGAAAGGAATGTTGTACTAGGTCTCACAGATGCACATGGATACAAAAATTATAAAACAAAAGATTAGAAAACTAAAAAAGAATAATGTAGAATAAAAAGGTAATATATAACAAGCAAGTTGGGTTTATCCCAGTAACACAAGGTTGGTTTACCAATAAAAACTATTACTGTATTTCACCAAATTAACAGACTGAAGAAACTTCTTCTTGAAAATATGACCTTTGGTTCACTTTCCAGCTCTCTTCTAACAACACGATAAACTATGTTGCCAGGCAACATTGCTTATGGTAAAAATGGACCCTGACTGGTAAACTGCATCTGGACTGTGAGAACTGATGTCGCTTCCGTAGCTTTGGGTTCCCTACCTGCTATGACTCTTTAACTGGTATACCTTTTGCAGAAACCCTGGCAAGTATGCCTATGGCACTGCTTCAAGAAACGCTGGCTCCTGTAGGTTATGAGGCTTCCAGCCAGGGTACCTCCCACTTGAATATAGATCTCATATTCTTATACCAGAGCCCTGCCTCTGTTAGAACTGCTGCAAGGATGATTCCCATTGAAGAGGAATGTCAGATGCTGCCCTGGTGGCACCACTCTGGAAAACAGTTTGGCATCCCCTCGTAGAGTGGACCACTGCCCATCCGTCAGTTTGTCATACTATGGTGGCTTGCATGTTGCTGTGATGCCATAAGCTATGCCTCTTCAAAAAATGTTTTTAAATACCAGAAGGGTCACCCACGGTGGACAGGTTTCAGCAGGGCTTCCAGGCTAAGACAGACTAGGAAGAAAGGCCTGGCAATCTACTTCCAAAAATTAGCCAATGAAAACTTTGTGGATCACAACAGAACACTGTCCAATTCACTTCCTTTGGGCATGCCATCAGGAGAAATCAATCACTAGAAAAGGAAATCAAGTTTGGTGAAATAGAGGGCAAAAAGGGGCATGGGAGACCCTTGATGAGATGGACTGGAATAAAAGCCACAACAATGGACTTTAAAATTCTAGTGATTGTGAGAATGGTGCAGGACTGTGCAATGTTTCATTCTGTCATATGTAGGGTCTCCATGAGTCAGAGTTGATTCAAAGGCAGCTAACAATAGTATAGTTGAAGAGGTGTGTATCCCAGCACTCAACAGTTCCAGCCCTAGCTATATACCTAGACCTGGAGCAATGTTCTTCAAGTTTTTGTTCACGTATCCTACGACGTAATTTTTAAAAAATATGTAGCACTTTGCCCACTAAGCTGTTATCCAGAATTTTTCATCGTAAAGTTTAAATATTCAAAAGATATGATTTCAGGTATAATCTAAATACTGATATTGTAAAATAAAACTTTCATAGCACCCCTCTAAATGTATTCATCACAATAAAAACATCCAGAGTGATGGATATCCACCATTATCCATTTCAAATATATATGAGCCAACTCCTTTTTAAGAATTAAAAATTTCATATCATTTATTGTTCTCTCTGCTTTCCTAGAAGTAGTATTTCCATTCACTTCCCTATCAGAATTACACAAATATATTTTCATGCTTGACAGGTTTTATAATTGATCACATTATCATACTCCTCTACAGCAAAAATATGTGTAAACATTTAATTTTTTATTTCCTATGACTGCCAAAAATTTTTTTATTACAGACTGAGTTATTAGGAACAACAATAATAGTAGTATGAAATTAATCAAACAACATAATCATGATACATTTTGATAAACGTTAAACATAAAATTAGAAATTCTCTTGGCAGTAGAGCTCTTAATACTATGATTGAAGGAGGCTCTGACAATATTTCAAATTGTCCCTTTTGTGAGTAAAGCAGGAAAAGGAGGTGGCCCATGACACTTGACCACAGGCCCACAGGCCTACTCAGAGGCTTGGGAAAGATACATGTGGGAACTCAGGATCTGGAAATTGATCCCCTTAAATCTTTCAAGAGGTTCCAAGATGGTGCAAACGGTTTGTGCTCAACTGCTAACCGAAAGGTTGGCGGTTCAAACCCTGCCTGTGGTATCATGGAAGAAAAGGCCTGGCGATCTGCTTCCATTAAGAACCACCAAAAACTATTGCCCTGAGATAATCTTTAAATCCTATGCCAAAAATTTCTTGAAACTAAACAATAGTTTGGCTTAAACTAGTAAAGAACGCCTGCCTTTAGCGCTGTGCTCTTTTAAGAACTATCTATATGGGATCACACTGACAACAGAAACATGAAAGATTAATAGGAAACCTAGGGGGCAGTGAGTTTATGTCAATGGTGAGGAAGCAACTCAGAAAAAGAGGGTGAAAATGGTTGTACAACTCAAAGAATGTAATCAGTGTCACTGAATTTTACATGTAGAAATTGTCTAATTGGTGTATGTTCTGCTGTGTATATTCTCAACAACAACAACAAATAAAACAAAAAAAACACCATGAAGCAGTTCTGCTCTGTATACATGGGGTTGCCATGAATTGGAATTACCCTGACAACAACTAACAACAACAGTGTGTGCTGGGGGGCTGGGGCCTGGGAGGTAGGGCAAGGAGAACAGGGACAGAATTTCTCCTAAGTTTCCCTAAACCCAACATAGGCACAGAGGATAGCACAGAGGATGGGAAAAAAAAAAAACCATTGCCATCGAGTCTATTCCGACCCATAGTGACCCTAGAGGACAGGGAAGAACTGCCCCACAGGGACTGTACCATTTTGGTGTTCATATACTCTTTTAAGGGTTGGATTAAAAGTTTAATAATCGCTTCCTGGAAAAATTCATTTGCATTCAAAATTCTGATTACAGTTGCAGGGACTTCGTAGACCTCTTGAATCAAGTTTAAGAACCCCAGGTTAGGAATAATAGTACCTAGCTTTTTTTAGCATAGGCACTGGGTTTCTGGGGTTTAGCATTATATGTGTTCGTTGTGAATCAGCTATTAATGCTAAGTAGTTTATTTAATTTTTTAGTTATCACTTAATAATTATTTAAAATTAATATTAAAAAATAAAACCCATTGCTGTTGAGTCAATTTTGGCACATGGTGAACCAAGTGCAATAATTATTAAAATGTAATAATTCGATGTTTAATATTAATATTAAACATTTAATATTAAAGTTTGATATTGATCTTAAACATTAATGTTCAGATATTATAGATTGTATTTTAATAGTTATTAATTTAAATATTAAATCAAATATGGATAATTGTTAAATAATAATATAATATTTAAATAAGATTTAATTAATTAATGTGGTGATTTATTTGATTCAACAAACCTAATCAACTTTGAAATCACATAGCTAATGGGAAGTGGAGCTGGGACTGAAATCCAGGCAGTGTGGTTCCAGGGTCCATACTCTTACTAGCTACACTCTCAGGCTGTCTATAAGTTTTCTGGGCAATTTTATGCCCCAGAAGTGTACAAAGTAACTTTGACAGAGCCGGGAGGCCAGCCATCCACATCTTGGCAAGAACCCCAGCATCCCTGCAGGTTTCAGGCATGAAAAATAACTGTGGAAGATTTTGAAATGGGCAAAAGAGATTATTGGGTACCATTCTGATGGAATTCTGGAGCCTCTGGGGATTGTATAGGTCTTGTGTCGGGTGAAATGCAATTAATTATTGCTTGACTTGTAAATTCATTTCAGCATTCCTAAACGGACTATAAAAGTGTATTTATTTTGAGTTCTCTTTTGAACCTTTTGTAATGTCTTACTGGTTTCCTCATTAATGAGTTAAATAAAACCAATCAGATACACAAGACCAAATTGGCAGCTCCTGTCTGGAGGCAGGATGAGAAGGAAGGAAGGGACAGGAACTGGTTGAATGGAAACAAAAAACCCAGGGTGGAAAGAGGAAGTGTGTTGTCGCATTACAGGGATTGCAACTAACATCACATAACAATATGTGTATAAATTTTTGTATGAGAAATTAACTTGAGCTGTAAACTTTCACCTGAAGCACAATTTAAAAACAAAACAAAACTATGGCATGTTTGTTTTTTAAATTATAGCCAAGAAAGCTCTATGGAACAGTTCTACTCTGTAATATATGGGGTCATTACAAGTCAGAATCGACTCGATGGCAACTAACAACTTCCACTCAAGGTGATCCCATGTGTCCAGAATAGAACTATGCTCCATAGAATTTTTAATGGCTGATTTTTCAGAAGTAGGTCACTAGGCCTTTCTTCCAAGGCATCTCTGGGTAGATTCGAACCTCCAACTTTTGGCTGGCCACCAACCATGTTAACAGTTTGCAGAACCCAAGGATTCAAGCCACCTACAACCTCTTGGAAAGTCTTCTTACATCTTTAAGGTACACACACACACTCCAGTGTGAAAAACACTGCCTTAGAGAAATTATTGCATGTTTTCCAAGAGGCAGGGACAAGAACCGTCACAGCATCATTAATTTAGGGGAACCAAAAACCAGAAACCACCCCAACAGCCACTACTGTATCAAAGGAGAATTCATGTACAAAGCATGGTGTATCCACACAATGTGATACCAGGCAGAACAACTGATACATCAGTGAACACTGACACATTTCACAAACAAAATACCAAGACTGAAAAAAAGCAAGTTTCAGAAGAATCACATAGAAAGACCATTTCAATAGATTTCAAATTCCTGCAACAAATCATTTAGGGATACATACATAAGTGGCAAAAGTATACAGAAAAGTAGGGCAATTAGAAACACAAAATTCTAGGGATAGACAGATGGGGATATGACCAGGGAGAGGGACCCTAAAGTGGGATTATTGTTCAGTTCCTTAAACTGAATGGTGGGCTCAAAACCCATTGCCAATGAATCGATTCTGGCTTATAGCAACCCTACAGGGAAGAGAAGAACTCCCTCAAAGGTTTCCAAGGAGTGGCTGGTGGATTTTGAACTACTGACCTTTTGGTTAGCAGCCATCGCACTTAACCACTGTGCCACCAGGGCTCCATGAATAGGCACAGGGTATATTTAAAATTCCTTTTTATTTATATTATACATGCATATACACACATATAAAAAATATATACATACATAAATTCTTTTGTGTGCATTAATATTTCATATTTTAAAGGAAGAACATAAAGGTGACTGATCTCCTAAAGACAGTTTGTGATGAACTTTTTCTTTTATTTTTCTGCATTTTGGCAAAACGTCTCTTAAGAATAAGTACTACTGTACTGCATAATAATGACTTCCAGTGAAAAATATTATGCATGCTCTCCAGCCCAAAGTCAAATATAAATCTACTATTCCATGGCCCGAGAGCACAAATGATTAGAATTTAGCCAATTTTCTTTATCCAAACAATTTGCTTTAAGTTTTAGAGATATTTTTTCCCATTCAACAAATTTTATAAAATGCATCATCTACTCTATCACTGATTTCACTTAGCATATGTTCCTGTCAACCATTGTCCACAGGGATAGATACGTGCGTAATTATTTCCTAACTCCTGGCTCTATTACCTCAAGACATATGCCATACTCAGAAAAGAACTAGGTGGTCTTCTACAACCAAACCAAGAAATTAGGCCTACACAATGACGAACCAGAATGAATGGCTGTGTTTCCTTCTTCCTGTGGATTTTGTAATCTGTATAAACCAACCAGTCACCACATGTGCTTTATTCATTTGTCCACTTTCTATCCATGCCATACATACTATCCTTAAACACAGAATCCTGAATGTATGCCCAGCTAAAATATCTTCCTGCATTACTTTTGCAGCTAGGAGTGGCTAAAGAAGTAAAGGTAGAAGTTGTAGGTGGGGTTTTAGGATGCACTTTAAATAGAAAATTAGCTAACACTGTTCCTTTCTGCCTTTCCCTCCTTCCCCCAGATTCCTGCTTGGAGCCTCAGTGGCCATCTTGGATCACTGGGTGATATTAAGGATAGAACTCAATGCTGAGGATGATGAAACAGAAATCAAAGAGGTGTGGATTCCTGCCAACTTTGATAGGATGGACCGCCAAGTCTAGATTTATTTTATGTGAGTCTTTGTTACTAGCAGTTGAACACAATTCCTAAGAGAAAACTCTTTTTTTTATTTTCTACAACACCTTACCCCTTCAAAACTAGAGATCACGTATACACCTTTAGGTAAATGTACACAGAGACTACAACTACATTCTCCTGGCGAACTCATAGTTAAATCATGGACTGGATGTTATTTCTTAATCTAAACTTGAATTGTTTTTATTTGAAAGACTTGATTTTCAGTTGTATTTATATGCTCTACAGGTCAAGAAAGCCACAGTCAAGAAATCGAATGATGTTTTACACTGGGCAAATCTAATGCAAAAGACCTCTTTGAAGTGTTGAAAGCAAAGATGTCACTTTGAAGACTAAGGTGTCAAAGACTCAAGCCATGGTGTTTTCAATCACCTCATATGCATACGAAAGCTGGACGATGAATAAGGAAGACCAAAGAAGAACTAATGCCTTTGAATTATGGTGTTGGCAAAAAACACTGAATATACCATGGACTGCCAGAAAAACAAAGAAATCTGTCTCGGAAGAAGTACAGCCAGAATGCTCCTTGGAAGCAAGGATGGCAAGACTTCATTTCATGTACTTTGGACATGTGATCAGGAGGGACCAGTCCCTGGAGAAGAACATTGTCATGGATTGAATTATGTCTCCCAAAAATGTGTGTATCAACTTGGTTATGCCATGATTCCCAGTAGTCTGTGGTTGTCCTCCATTTTGTGATTGTAATTTTATTTTGAGAGATTAGGGTGGGATTGTAACACCATCCTTACTCAGGTCACCTTCCTGATCCAATGTAAAGGGAGTTTCCCTGGGGTGTGGCCTACACCACCTTTTATCTCTCAAGAGATAAAAGGAAAGGGAAGCAAGCAGAAAGTTGGGGACCTCATACCACCAAGAAAGCAGCACCAAGAGCAGAGTGCGTCATTTGGACCAGGGGTTCCTGCACCTGAGAAGCTCCTCAACGAGGGGAAGATTGAGGATAAGAACCTTCCTCCAGAGCTGACAGAGAAAGCTTTCCCCTGCAGCTGACATCCTAAATTTGGACTTTTAGCCCACTTTACTATGAGAAAATGAACTTCTCTTTGTTAAAGCCATCCATTTGTGGTATTTCTGTTATAGCAGCACTATATAACTAAGACAGACATCATGCTTGGTAAAGTAGAGGGTTAGTGAAAGACAGGAAGATCTTGAATGGGATGAACTGACACAGTGTACTTGGCTCAAGCACAGCAATGATTATGAGGATGGTACAGGATCAGGCAGTGTTTTGTTCTGTTGTATATAGTGTCACTATGTGTCGGAACCAATATGACAGCACCTAAAGTCGGAATCGACTTGATGGCACTGGGTTTTTTTTGTTGTTGTTGTTAATATCAGCAACAACATAGGTCGGTTTATAACCAGATATCTGGATGATTAATTCAGGAGGGTGCCCTCCTGGCTGTATAATTTTGAAGCAAAGGACACCAGTACATTCCAGTTTCAGCCTCAAGCCTTGGCATGTTGGTCATCCAACTTGGAGATGTATATAGGACTCCATACCTGGCCTTCTTCCTGAGCCTGCCGTATAACCCAGTGAGATGTGAAATCTTTGTCATCCTAAGGATTACAGTAAACCTTGGCGGGACCCAGTAGCACATGGTTATTTGAGGTGAGACATTGCAGGTTGTCCTAGATTGTTAACTAAGCCCAGATTTATACTCAAAGAGACCCACCAAGTCAAATTTAAGATAGAAGTAAGTGCAATACATCAGAATCCACTCTCCATTTCTCCTCCTTATACTTGCAAATTGAAATACAATGACTCCTCCCTGAAACACCCTTTCTCTTACCTCCCACTGACCACACTCTTCTTCTCCAGCCCACTGGGAAGAACCACGGTGATATCCACCATACTGTTCCGCAGATTTTCTTTCATGTTGATAAGGTTCTGCTGAGGGCTGGGGCCCAAATCTGTGCTAGGTTTCAGTTCACCATGAACATTCAAAGTAGCAGGATTTCCAGGAGGAAGGGGAGCCCGAGCCTTCATCTTCCTCCTTAAAAATGACAAGAGAAGGATTAAATGAAGTGGCAGTTTTCAACATAAGAAGTTAATACAATCACCTAATGACATTCATCAACTTTTAAATACCTTCATCATAATAATTCTTCCTTATAAAAGTGCTTTTTTCTCCACAGAAATGCCTCCTGAATTGTATGGCCTTTTTAAAATCAGCGTGTCAGCACTCAACGCTAACAGAAATTTCTATCATATCCTCCCTAAACAATGAAAATAAGAACAGTGGAAGCACTTCTGAAAGGAGGTGTTCCTGAAAAGAAACATCCTAAAAACGTATTCACAACTAAGAGTGGCACTACCATATTTTTTATAGCTCTCTGCTCAAGATGTGGGTTATTATAGCAGAGCTTGATTGGACCAGTCCTTTTGGAATCACTGGGTGGGTTACAAATCGCAACTAATTAAGTGGGTTCTGCTAACAGTCTGCGGTTCTCTAGTTTAAATCCCTGTCCTAGCTCTGGATTCATGGACCCAGGATACTGAAGATATTTTGGGGTCTTTTTTTTTTTTATCAAGACATACTAGCTGGATTCAAGGATCTATGATACTGAAGACATGTTGGGACCACATAAAGACTTACTAAATTAGCCAGAACACCAATCAGACCAATGCTCATTGATGCAGGTCATTGGGGAGGTAGAGATAGGTAGCTGTTCAGCACAGAAGAAGGTGAGTGTTCATGTCTTAATGCTCAACTCCTTTCCAGTTTGTTTTCATCTTATTTCTGACTGTGTTTTGAATGTTCAAGCCACCTGACAATGAATCACAGGCTTCGAAGAACATTTTTAGAAATTCTTGTCTACTCCAGATTAGTCAAGGAAGGTCACTGACCTAAAACACTGGATATTTTATAATAGTAATAATAATAAAACCAAAAACCAAACCAGTTTCTATTGGGTCAATTCCAACTCATGGTGACCCCATTTGTGTCACAGAACTGTGCTCCATAAGGTTTTCAAGGCTGTGATTTTTCAGAAGCAGAATGACAGGTCTTTCTTCCGAGGTGCCTCTGGGTGGGTGTGAACTGCCAGCCCTTCAGTTAGTAGTCGAGGGCTTAACCATTTGTGTCATCCAGGAGAACTTAATAATAATACCTAGCATTTATTCAGCACCTAAAATTCACTAGGACCTATGCAAATAACACAAGTTTACCTCATCAAGTCCTCAAAATATTCTGGAGCTGAAAAAACCGAGTCTCAGAGAGATAAGCAGCTTAGCTAACGTCAAACAATTATTCAGTGTCGCAGCTAAGGTGGAAACCCAATAGGGCTGACTTCAAAGAGCTTACTCTTGCCCACCTCACTCTCCTACCTCCAACCGTACTCTAGTTAGAGGATCCACAAAGAGGCAGTGAGCCCTCAAAGCCATTTAAATTCTACTGGTAGAGCAATCTTCTAGGAAGCACTTTGACACAAGCCATCAGAGACATACCACCACCATCCACTGCCGTCGAGTTGATTCCAACTCATAGCGACCCCACAGGACAGAGTAGAAATTGCCCCATAGAGCTTCCAAGGAGTGCCTGGCAGATTTGACTGCCAAATTTTTGATTAGCAGCCATAGCACTTAACCACTATGCCACCAAGGTTTCTGCCAGAGACATAGTAATTCCAATTCTAGAAATTTATCCTAAAGAAATAACCTCGCAAGAGTGCACTGCTGGAGATTCAAAGATGCTCGTTACAACATAACTTAAAATGGAAAACAAGAAAAAAAATCTGACTGTACATCAATGAGACAATTACAGTAAATTTTGGTACTTGAAAACAATGTTATACTGGTAGCCGTTAAGTTTACTTTAAAAGTATATGATTTGATGTGCAAAAATACTCGGTACAGATTTTTTTTTTTAAAAAAACAAGCTTTAAAACATTGCTTGTTTAGGAAAATTTCATTTTGTAAAGAAGTATACATTATAGCAATAATCATAAAACATTCTAGAAAGATGTATGTTGCTGCTGTTGGTAGGTGCCGTTGAGTCAGTTCCGACTCACAGCAACCCTACGTACAACAGAACAAAATACTATTGCTTAAGGTCCAAGATACGTTCTGTGAAATAGGATGTTATGTGATTTGGACTTTTGTGTGAACACCATAGTATAGACTACATGGGATATCTCTTATTTCACTTCCAAATTGATACCTCTCCTTTGCCTCTTGCTGCTGCTATCACTAGCACTGGTTTTGCTGCATTTTGGGAGCCATGATGTACTTCACAGTGTTATTTTCAAAATAAAATTAAATACAATGATAACACTACAACTCTCAAGAGATGTGTGATACACAAGACTGGATGCTGCTGCCCAAGAGTCAAAGCATACACTGTTAACACGGTAAACTTTTTATTTGTAAGTAGGAAAAGTTCACATTAAAATAACCTTACAAAGTACAGTACAGTATATATATAAGCCAGTAACACAGGCGTTTATGGTGACTACCAAGGCATGTGCACTATAGGTTATATGTGTACTGTACCATTATACACCTGGCAGTGCAGTTGCTTTTTGTATACAACAGATATGAGATACACGTGTTGTGTGAGGGAAGCGGTTGCATTCGCTACGTTTAGTTACGTCCTCTATGTGTTGTTCTCCAGTCAGGATTTCTGAACTCTATTATAACCTTATGGGACCACAGATATATATGTGGTCAAAAGTTGTCTGGATGTTATGTAGCATGTGACTATACCATTACTTCTGGGCAGTGAGGTAACATGACTTTTGTTATTTTATTTCTTTGAATTTCCTAATTTTTCTGTAATATCTCTTGTATATTTATTACTTGAAAAATGGAAGAAAAAAAAAACAAAACAAAACCCACTGCCACTGAGTCTATTCCGACTCATAGCGACGCTATAGGACAGAGTAGAACTGCCCCAAAGGGTTTCCAGAGAGCAGATGGTGGATTCGAACTGCCAACCTTTTTGGGTAACAGCCATAGCACTTAACCACTATCCCCACCAGGGCTCCAAAATGAAAGAGCTCATATAAAGATGTGGAAAAACAATTGGGATTGAAGTGAGGCTGTAAACTTACTGTCACTATTAAATACAATGTCACTGGTTAACACAGGACTTGGGAATAACATTCAGGTCTCATCCTCCATCAAGATAAGTAGATATAATTCTTTTTTATGTTAAAAACCTTACATTTATATAAACATATTTAGTTTTTTCTATATTCTCACCCACTTACATACTTTTTTTTGCTTCATAGGATAAAAATAAAAAAGTATCTACTGCACTATTCTAAGGGCCATATATTTACTAATTTATTTATTCCTCACAATAACACCATGAGGAGATGCTGTTGTTATTCCCATTTTATAGGTGAGGAAGTTTGGAATGAGAGCTTAAGTCACCTTTGCAACAATTCTCCATAAATTTTGGCTCCAGAGTCTGAAATTTTCATCACTATGTTACTTGGCCTTTATTAGAAGAACAGATGTCATCCCATTTTAGAGAATAGAAAACTCTAGACAGAGAGAAATAGAGTTAGGAAGTCTTCCGTTAGTCAACATTGGGTCTAGGGCTAGAACTCAGTCTCGGAGCAGCCCTCTTGCCAGCAGTGTTACCTCCCAAAGGTATTTTCATGGAAAAAAAAGTTTATTTTATAATGTTTAGGAAATGCGTATATTTTCTGAGTTAGGTATATGCTTATTTCTGGTTACTAAGAAAGGTGGCTTGAACTCCTTTAGAACACACTGAATCCAAAAAGCAGCTACCGATCTCTCTATTCATCCCTCACAGCAACAAGAAGCTGGGAAGAGGAAGATGATGTTGGACGTCTCCCTCTCTAAATAAGCAATCTGTCACCAACTACCCAGAGCCAACCTGAAGTCATTTTCACCCACCCTTTCCTCTCTACGTCCACTGTCACCACCCTGCCCAACCTTCACCTCTAACGTCTGCATCAACTCTAGACAATTCTAAAAAAAATTCATGACAAAGTTCTCTTCCTACAACCTACCCTCCTCTTAATTAATTCTGCTTCCTACTTAGATTCTTTCACTTCACATTTACTGAGTGTTGCCCATGAGGGCTGCTACCTCCTCACGGACCACCTGCACACAGCCCATCCTGCTCCTCACACATCTATTAGAGAGGCTCACTCCTGGCCACAGAGTAGCTACAAACAGCAGGCTGCAAGGTATCCAGGATGGCTCATTGTCCAGCACAGTGCTGTATGTGTGCGTGCACGTGCATGTGTGCACATATGTTTATGTGAGCCAATGTTTTAAAAAATGGGATATTTCATTTTTCCTTTGGTGAAGGGAAGGATAACACACAATACAGGGGAATCAGCACAACTGGACCAAAGCAAAAGCTAAGAAGTTTTCTGGACACATTCACACACTGGGGCTGGAACCTGGGGACCATAGTTTCCGGGGACATCTAAGTCAATTGGCATAACAAAGTTTATTAAGAAAATATTCTGCATCCCCCTTTGACAAGTGGGTTCTGGGGTCTTAAAAGCTTGTGAGCAGCCATCTAAGATGCATCAGTTGGTCCCATTCTACTTGAAGCAAAGGAGAATGAAGAAAACCAAAGACACAAGGAAAACATTAGCCCAAGAGGCTAAAGGTCCACATGAACCAGAGACTCCACCAGCCTGAGACCAGAAGAACTAGATGGTGCCCAGCTACCACCAATGACCTCCCTGACAGTGAACACAAGAGAGAATCCCGGACTGAGCGGGAGAAAAGTATGCAGCAGAATCCAAATTCACATAAAAAGACCACACTTAATGGTCTGGCAGAGACTGGGGGAATCCCGAAACTATCGCCCCTAGACACTCTGTTAACCCAGAGCTAAAACCATTCCCGAAGCCCACTCTTCAGACAAAGATTAGACAGGACTATAAAACAAAAAATAATATATGTGAGGAGTGTGCTTCTTAGTTCAGTCAGATATACGAGACAATATGGGCAGCTCCTATCTGGAGGAAGGCAGGATTAGAAGGCAGGAAGAGACAGGAACTAGCCAAACGGACACAGGGAGCCAGGGGTGGCAAGGGCGCTGTGCTGTTGTACTGTGGGGATTGCAACTAATGTCATAAAATATGTGTATAAATTTTTGTATAAGAAATTAACTTGAGCTGTAAAATTTCACCTAAAGCACAATTTAAAAAAAGAAAAAGAAAATGGGATATTTCACACTAATAAAATAAATTTCTGGCTCCTTTAGAAAAAATGAAAATATCTGATAAGGCCCTGAGCACCTTCACAGCAAAGCTGCGTGCTGGCACTTGGACCATTAACTCACTGGCATTACATATTTGCCCACTATAGGGCTGTGGACTGACAGTCAGACCACCGAACAAACCTGAAAACTGGGACCATCCCCTGACCCCAATTTTCTTCCACTCTGCTGGCAATTCTGGTTCACAGTCCATGGGGCAGATAGCAATGAGTGACAGCACAGAGACACCAGAACACGCGCTGTCACGGAACACCCTGGAGCCCTCATAACCACCGCCTTGCAAGGGAATGCCAAGTAGTCTTGCTCTCCCAGCCACTGAAAAGCAGCCACATGCGATTCTTATGTGCAGTCTATAGGCTACGAGAAGGGAAGAAAGCACAATGAACTCGATTCTGGCCTGAGCTTAGCTATTTTCTAGTCTTGGACTGGCAAGTAGATTTCGTGCCTCAATTTCATCTCAGTCCTGAATGGCTGGCCACCACATCCGAGCATGATGCTGAAATTATTCCTGAGGTCACATCTGGAGCCAGCAGAAAAGGATATCACTGCTGTCTGGGCGGGTGTCATCCTGCTTGTCAAGGGCGTGCTGTCTGAGACAACGGTCATCCAAGGAATCTCTTCCTTCTGGATTCAGCTTCCCCACTGATAGATCAGGGGCTCGATCCAGGGCTAGAACTCTCTTCTAGCTCTAATATTCTAAGTCATAAAAAAATATTAATCTGAAACTACCTTGTTAAAGCAAATTTTAA
This sequence comes from Elephas maximus indicus, assembly GCF_024166365.1. Taxonomy (NCBI): domain Eukaryota; kingdom Metazoa; phylum Chordata; class Mammalia; order Proboscidea; family Elephantidae; genus Elephas; species Elephas maximus. The sequence goes on along the minus strand of NC_064826.1, from coordinate 112,065,051 downwards.
TTAGAATGAGATTTTTTTAATCCTAATAGTTTTATCACTTAATATTTCTAAGGAATTCTCACTCTCAGAACACTCTCCTCATTCTCTCTGGGAATCCTCTGCATCCTCCTCCCATCCCCACTCCAGCAGAAGCCTCTTTTGCCAAGTGCTCTGCATGAGGAGAGTGAGGGTGCTGAAGCTAACTGAAGCGGAGGGAGAGGCACTGCAAAACTGCCCCTCGCAGGAAGAGGGGGTGTGGTAAGGCTGGGTTCCCCCAGGGTAGCTGTCTGGAGAGGGAGCCCCTGGTGCAGAGGCCAGGGCGATAGTGTCACTGTATGTGGAGTGTGCTGCAACCCCTTTCCCTACCTCCCCCTTGGAGCCTCCTCAGCAACACACCATCTGGAGCCCCACTTCTGGAGTTGGGCTTGTTTTTGGAGGATGCAATAATGTCCCATAAGGGAGCAGAAGTGGCCCATGTGGACTGATGTTACCTGCCTAAACTAAGCCTTGTCCATGGTACCAGCAGGCAGGTTAGGCTTCCTCTACCCCATGAGTGGCTCAGCTGTGGGAACTAACAGTTGTCCTTCAGACCGAGACATCTTCGCTAAGTCATGAAAACCTGTTAGTGTTATCAAGGTGCTTGAAGGTCTGTTTCGATTTTGTTCCAAATCTAATTAAGATGAAGGGATGTGCAATCGGGTAAAAAGATCAGACTTTCTCAAGACTAAAGACAGCATTCTGTGCTTGGACTGGCCCCTGCACCCTGTCCCTCCTGGACACGCCCAGGGCAGGGGCTCCCAAGTAGCCTGATGAGTGCTGGCACCTCTGAGCCCCACCAGCAGGAATCAGGTGAGCTGCGAAGGCAAGTTCTCAGGCTGGGGCTCAGAGGGAGGAATCATTAAGTTGTAACTCGTACTTCCTTTACTCCCTCCAGGTTAAAAAAGCTGGGTGTGCCATGCAGGAGCTACTTACAAAATACGAAATAATCACCTCTGGCCCGTTAAAGATGCCAGCAATCATAGCTCCAAATGGTTTTCACTTAAAATCATCACATACTTACCGTCTAAATTTCAGGGAGATGCTTACCAATTCCTATGACATGTTAGCCAGGAACGTTCACCCAAACAGAAGGCTGGGACACTACAGCTGAGTGTTCATTCTGAGAGCTCACCCACGTGCACCATAAGCTTGACATCTGCTCCGTGAAAAGCCACCAGACTATGACAACATGGCCTGCACACCTGACTACACCTGGACTCGGTGAATGCAAATCTCAGTAGGGGCCCAGGCAGCTGGATTAAATGCAGCCCAGCTGGACAAGGCTGGCAGGAAGGGCCAGTGGACTAGAAAGAGAAAAGTCATGCATTTCTATGCTTACAAATATCCAGAGCCCAAAGGCCACTCTGGTTTGTATTCCACTGTCTCTCAAATCAGAACAGTCATAATATTTTCTTACCATCAAGGGAAGGTGGACACTGAAGTAAAGAGTTATGCAGATGCCAGGCAACATGATATATGCCCATTTACCATGCTGGCTGCACTGGCAGGCTGCTCATAAACAGCATCTGCTGAAATGGAATTCCAGAGAAATCAGGCACATCCTGGCACCTCCTGGTTCCTGATCCCCTGTGAAGTGTGCTCTGTGTAGGCTGCCAGAAGGAGCCTGGTGGCAGTGGTTAAGCACTTGGCTACTAACCAAAAGGCTGGCAGTTCGAGCCCACCAGCCATTCTGCAGAAGAAAGATGTGGCAGTCTGCTTCTGTAAAGATTTACAGCCAAGGAAACCCTATGGGGCAGTTCTACTCTGTCCTATAGGGTCACTATGAGCTGGAATTCACTCAAAGGCAACGGGTTTGGTTTTCATTAGGCTGCAGACAGACAGGGATTTGGCCATCCTCTCCCTGAGGTTCTTCAGCAGTAGGAGGTTCGCTCTCCTTCGGAGGGAGTTCGGAAATTGTCTATAGGTGCATCTGGTTCCAAGGGTCACTTTGTTCTCAGTATGACCCTCACTCCCCCAGCCTTTGGACAAAGCTTCTACTCAGCCCTACAGAGGGAGCAGCTCAGAGGCTGTGAAAGGATTCCCTGTAAGAAGTCTGTGCACCTCCTGCTTGGGAATCCTCATACTACTGATCAAAAATTTGGGCTTTGGGGCCTCACATCCATACCTTCTGAATCTGACTATGCCTTTAAACATGCTCCTGGTGCTTTGCAGTACATTAATATCTGAGAACCCCTACTTTAGGGGAAGCATCAAAGAAAGCACAGGAATTATAGGATGTTAGTAATGATAAAATCAAGCATTATTTAGCCTCTCCTACCTGAAAGAATCGAACTGTGTGTCTGGAAAGACATCACTTATTAAACAAATATTTGGCTAGCACCTTTTAAGTCCCAATGGTCCCTGCCCTCAAGAAGTTCAGAGTCTGGGAGGTCAGACTAATATTAAATAGATAACAGCACAAGAAAATATTTTCAAAAAGGATGATGGCCAAACTCTGATGCGTGTAATGAAGAACAAGAAGAAAATTATTAAAGAACTGTAAAGGAATCCTGTGTATTCCAATAAGCAACATTGTGATAAATGGAGAAAATATTGAAGTTCTCAAAAATTTGATTGTACTTGGATCCACAATCAATGCCCATGGAAGCTGCAGTCGAGAAATCAAATATCATACTGCACTGGGCAAATCTGCCGCGAAGGACCTTTTTAAAGTATCAAAAAGCAAAGATGTCACCTTGAGGACTAAGGTGTGCCTGACCCAAGACATGATATTTTCAATCTCCTCATATGCATGCAAAAGCTGGACAATGAATAAGGAAGACCAAAGAAGAACTGGTGCCTTTGAATTATGGTGCTGGTTAAGAATATTGAATATACCATGGACTGCCAGAAGAACGAACAAGTCTGTCTTAGAAGGAGTACAGCCAGACTGTTCCTTAGAAGCGTGGATCCTGAGACTTCATCTCATGTACTTTGGACATGTCATTAGGAGGGGCCAGTCCCTGGAGAAAGACATCATGCTTGGTAAAGTGGAGGGTTAGCAAAAGAGAGGAAGACCCTCAATGAGATGGACCAACACAGTGGCTGCAACAATGGACTCAAACATAGCAACAACTGTGAGGAGCACAGGACTGGGCAGCGTTTCATTCTTTTGTACACAAGATTGCTATGAGTTGGAACTGACTTGATGGCACCTAACAACAACAACAACAACAACAACAACAAAGGAATGCTGATTATGATTCAGGAAGTATTGGGAAGTGCTTTAGTGGTGATTTCAAAAAATAAGTAGGAAGTAGAAAGAAAAAGCCCCCATGTGTCTGTCAGTTTGTCGTACTGTGGGGACTTTCATGTTGCTGTGATGCTGGAAGCTATGCCACTGGTATTCAGATACTAGCAGGGTCACTCATGGAGGACAGGTTTCAGCTGAGATTCCAGACTAAGACAGAGTAGGAAGAAGGACCCGGCAGCCTACTTCTGAAAAGTATTAGACAGTGAAAACCTTATGAATAGCAGCAGAACATTTTCTGATACAGTGCTGGAAGATGAGCCCCCCAGGTTGGAAGGCACTCAAAAGATGACTGGGGAAGAGCTGCCTCCTCAAAGTAGAGTCGACCTTAATGATGTGGATGGAATAAAGCTTTCGGGACCTTCATTTGCTGATGTGGCACAACTCAAAATGAGAAGAACAGCTGCAAACATCCATTAATAATTGGAACCTGGAATGTACAAAGTATGAATCTTGGAAAATTAGAAATCGTCAAAAATGAAATGGAACGCATAAACATCGGTACCCTAAGCATTAGTAAACTGAAATGGACTGGTATTGGCCATTTTGAATCGGACAAACATATAGTCTACTATGCTGGGAATGACAACTCCAAGAGGAATGGTGTTGCATTCACCGTCGCAAAGAACATTTCAAGATATATCCTGAAGTACAATGCTGTCAGTGATAGGATAATATCCATACACCTACAAGGAAGACCAGTTAATACGACTATTATTCAAATATACGCATCAACCACTGGGGCCAAACATAAAGAAATAGAAGATTTTTATCAGCTGCTGCAGTCTGAAATTGATCGAACATGCAATCAAGATGCATTGATAATTACTGGTGATTTTAATGCGAAAGTTGGAATAAAGAAGAAGGATCAGTAGTTGGAAAATATGGCCTTCGTGACAAATAATGCCGGAGATCAAATGATAGATTTTTGCAGGACCAACGACTTCTTCATTGCAAATACCTTCTTTCATCAACAATAAATGGTGACTATTTTTTTTTTATACATGGACCTTGCCAGATGGAACACACAGAAATCAAGTTGACTACATCTGTGGAAAGAGACGATGGAAAAGCTCAATACCATCAGTTAGAACAAGGCCAGAGGCCGACTGTGGAACAGACCATCAATTGCTCATATGCAAGTTCAAGCTGAAACTGAAGAAAATCAGAGCAAGTCCACGAGAGCCAAAATATGACCTTGAGTATATCCCACCTGCATTTAGAGACCATCTGAAGAATAGATTTGATGCACTGAACACTGGTGACCAAAGACCAGACGAGTCATGGAATGACATCAAGGACTTCATGCATGAAGAAAGCAAGAGGTCATTGAAAAGACAGGAAAGAAAGAAAAGACCAAGATGGATGTCGGAGGAGACTCTGAAACTTGCTCTCAAACGTCGAGCAGCTAAAGCAAAAGGAAGAACTGATGAAGTAAAAGAACTGAACAGATGATTTCAAAGGGTGGCTCGAGAAGACAAAGTAAAGTATTATAACGACATGTGCAAAGAGCTGGAGATGGAAAACCAAAAGGGAAGAACACGCTCGGTGTTTCTCAAGCTGAAAGAACTGAATAAAAAATTCAAGCCTCGAGTTGCAATAGTGAAGGATTCTATGGGGAAAATATTAAATGATGCAGGAAGCATCAAAAGAAGATGGAAGGAATATACAGAGTCATTATACCAAAAAGAATTAGTCGATGTTCAACCATTTCAAGAGGTAGCATATGATCAGGAACCAATGGTACTGAAGGAAGAAGTACAAGCTGCTCTGAAGGCACTGACGAAAAACAAGGCTCCAGGTATTGATGGAATATCAATTGAGATGTTTCAACAAACGGATGCAGTGCTGGAGGTGCTCACTCGTCTATGACAAGAAATACGGAAGAGAGCTTCCTGGCCAACTGACTGGAAGAGATCCATATTTATGCCTATTCCCAAGAAAGGTGATCCAACCGAATGTGGAAATTAGAGAACAATATCATTAATATCACAGCCAAGCACAATTTTGCTGAAGATCATTCAAAAATGGCTGCAACAGTATATCGACAGGGAACTGCCAGAAATTCAGGCCGGTTTCAGAAGAGGATGTGGAACCAGGGATATCATTGCTGGCTGAAAGCAGAGAGTACCAGAAGGATGTTTACCTGTGTTTTATTGACTATGCAAAGGCATTGGGTTGTGTGGATCATAACAAATTATGGATAACATTGCAAAGAATGGGAATTCCAGGACACTTAATTGTGCTCATGAGTAACCTTTACATAGACCAAGAGGCGGTTGTTCGGGCAGAACAAGGGGATATTGATTGGTTTAAAGACAGGAAAGGTGTGCGTCAGGGCTATATTCTTTCACCATACCTATTCAATCCATATGCTGAGCAAATAATACGAGAAGCTGGACTATATGAAGAAGAACGGGGCATCAGGATTGGAGGAAGACTCAGGAATAACCTGCATTATGCAGATGACACAACCTTGCTTGCTGAAAGTGAAGAGGACTTGAAGCACTTACTAATGAAGATCAAAGACCACAGCCTTCAGTATGGATTGCACCTCAACATAAAGAAAACAAAAATCCCCACAACTGGACCAATGAGCAAGATCATGATAAACGGAGAAAAGATTGAAGTTGTCCAGGATTTCATTTTACGTGGATCCACAATCAACAGCCATGGAAGCAGCAGTCAAGAAATCAAAAGACACATTGCATTGGGTAAATCTGCAGCAAAGGACCTCTTTAAAGTGTTGAAGAGCAAAGACGTCACCTTGAAGACCAAGGTGCGCCTGACCCAAGCTATGGCACTTCCAATTGCATTATATGCATGTGAAAGCTGGACAATGAATAAGGAAGACCGAAGAAGAACTGTTGCCTTTGAATTGTGGTGTTGGCGAAGAATGTTGAATATACTACAGACTGCCAAAAGAGTGAACAAATCCGTCTTAGAAGAAGTGCGGCCAGAATGCTCCTTAGAAGCAAGGATGGCGACACTTCGTCTTACATACTTTGGACATGTTATCAGGAGGGATCAGTCCCTGGAGAAGGACATCATGCTTGGCAAAGTACAGGGTCAACAGAGAAGAGGAAGACCCTCAACGAGGTGGACCGACACAGTGGCTGCAACAATGGGTTCAAGCATAACGATTGTAAGGATGGCGCAGGACCGGGCAGTGTTTCGTTCTGTTGTGCATAGGGATGCTATGAGTCAGAACTGACTCAACAGCACCTAACAACGGCAACAACAGAAAGAAAAAGAGTGGCATGAGGATGTCCCAGGCAGGGAAGGGCACTCTAGTGGCACTGAGGTGAGGAGAAGCTTGGGATACAAGAAAAAATATAAGACAGCCGGAGCATAGCGAACCTGAGGGAAGGTGGCTTGAAATGAGGCTGAAGAGTAAGCACAGGCTAGATTATGTGAGGCCTTGGCACCCTGGCAAGAACTTTGGGGTTTTCCTACGGACAAAGAGGAACAAAACATAGTGTCTGTCTGCCCTTGAGAAGCACATACATGCATGTGTGCACGCACATGTGTACCCACACACACAGACAACTGAGTTCAGGAAGGCAAGTTTAAAAGCAAGCACAATCCAAGGCAGCTGACAATCAAATCTATGTTTGGTCCAAAGGAGAGAGAGAGGTAAAGAAATGGCCCTGTGGCTCGGTCATTAAAGATGCATAGGATTTTCACAGGCAGCAACAACAGAGGAACAAGCGGTAGCAAGAATGAGAAGTAGATGGATCTATGTGAGCAGGACTCCAGAAAAACCAGAAGCATGTCCTAAGAACAGTGTTGGCTTCAGTTTGGTGACGATACTGTGTTTGTATCACAAGTTAAGGAGAAAGAAGCCTGAGTACAGGTTACAATTAGAAAGACAGGGTCTAAAAGAATGCTAGCCCTCATAATGGCAACGCTAAGAGAGGGAGACGTCCAGAGAGAAGAACATGGATTCTTGTGAATGCAGCGCCAGCTATAACCCCATCCCGCCTCCACCTTCCACCTTAAAGGAGAGGCCCCTTCCCAGCAGCCCCAAGTGTAGGCTTAGACTCCATACTGTTATTTCCAGTTTGGCCAGAGGTCAGCAATGAAGAACTGTGAGTCATATTGGCAGAGATGAAGTTGAGGGTCCTACATGGAGCCAGGTCTGTGGGAGTGGGTATGATGTGGAGTGTGGTCCTCCAAGACTTCAGATCCCTGTACCCCACTCCTAGCACTCTGGACCGGTAAACCACTAAGGATGAGAGAGACTCAAGGAACTGCCTCCAGGGTAGAATGGCCCTGGGTTCCGGTGAAAACAATACAATATACTCTGAAAACACTGATCTCAGAGGTGTCTACTCATGTGCACACAGCTGGCTAGAAAGTATTGGCTGTATAATTAACTCGATGCTTTTCCAACTTGAAGGTATCTAAACACTCAAAAGATGTGGACATGGCCTTGGTATTGGCTATTCTGTGTACTTTGATCACAAGACCTTGGACAATTCACGGTTTTTGTGAGCTTGCATTTCTACATGTGGGGAATGGGGTAAAAACACCTTTTGGCTTTGGTAAGATTAAATTAGGTAATGCGTATAAAATGATTGACACCATACCTGTCACTTCTTTATACAAAAATGCATACACACAAGTGTCATATCTTTACACACACATACACACACACATTCACAAGTCAATTGTCTTTCACTGTGTAGTGTGTAAGGGAAAATCTTCTCACTGACAAAGTTCGGTAGGGACCTCATGCCTGTAAGAGGGTATCTGACCCGTAAGGAAATCTGACATTTATTTAGCACCATACTAAGTACATTTATAGCAAAGAGGTGCATCCTGACAGTGTGGAAACTTAGCAAAGTCAAAACGTAACTATTGTGATCTCTGTTAGAACAGTCAGTGGTGGTAGCTGGGCACCATCTAATTATACTGGACTCAGTTTGGTGGATGCCATGGTAGTTGCGGTCCATTAGTCCTTTGGACTAATCTTTGCCTTGTGTCTTCAGTTTTTTTCATTCTCCCTGGCTCCGGACAGGGTGAGACCATGGAGTATCTTAGATGGCTGCACAGAAGCTTTTATGACCCAGGACACTACTCACCAAAGTAGAATGTAGAACATTTTCTTTATAAATATGTTATGCCAGTTGAGCTAGATGTTCCCCAAGACCATGGTCCCCACAGCCCTCGGCCCAGCAATTCAGTCTCTCAGGGAGTTTGGATGTGTCTATGGAGTTTCCAAGACCTTGCCTCGTACAAGTTGTGCTGGCTTCCCCAGAATTGTATACTGTCTTGGAGGGTCCCCATTATTTTAAGTTTATATTTTTAAGCAGATACTTCATAGATTTCTGAAATAATTACACAATTCATAACTCACTAAGAAAAATGTGTCCAAAATTTTTTTTCCCTAATTCACAATGCATTACTTTTTCAAACTGGAGTCTACTAATTCCTAAACATTTCCAAATAGATTTGTCGGCAGTCTAAAGGGTAAAAGATTTTGTTAAACCTGTGCCATTATTTTAATTTGTTTTCATTAATAACAGCTCACATGGGTCACCTGGATTCTATTCCATAGCTACTCTATCCATCCAGCACCAGAGTTTGGGTTTGTGAACAAGTGCGCAGCTGAGAGTGACACGATACATTATGAGGAATGAAGGATCCATGGCAGTTCAAACAGAGAAAATTGTTAGGCCAAGTGAATCACCTCATGGTCCCCAGCGCCCGCACTGCTTCAGAGTAGACTGTGCTTTTTTCCTGCTGCCAGAGAATGTGCTAGACTGTGTTGCCCTTGTTAATTAGCTATACGCAGTGTTAAGCAGGCAATGAGGAGTATTTCTTTTAGCTGTTTTTCAGTACTGTATGTGGGTATATTATTAAATTGATCCATCAAATTAATGGAGTCTTGTTCAGTTAGCTGCATTAAAAAGGAAAGCAACCATGAGGAAGATGGCACTGATGTAAATGACGGCCACCATTTTAAAACTAAATGAGTCATGTGTACAAAAAGGAACCAGAATAGAGAGATACAGCTTTTTACGTGTTAAATTGAAAGTTGGTGATTTCAAGCCAAATATCATCAGCCCCAGAAAGGCAGTACAGAATTGTGACTCAGAGTGAGGGCTACATGGTCAGCAGTCTGGGTTCAAATCCTGGCTCAACCAGGATTTGATGATGCAGTCTGGGAACTGAGCCTCTCTTTTTCTCTCCCAGGTTCTTCTCCTTACCAGGGAGCCTCTCTCCCTGTTCTGGGCACACAGTCAACTAACTCTCTGCTCTGCTAATGACTGTGTTATATGGCAACTGACCAACTCCATTTCTGTATCTATTCCTGGTGGGGAGGGAAGCAGGTCCCTCACCTGCAGTATGAGAGGGGTGTGTGCAGAATACCAGCCCTATATCAGCTGTGAGGAGCAACCCAATGGCCATGGGGGACCAACGCCACTATTAAAGCTGACCTTGCCCTGTCTTTTCTCTATATGAGTGAAGTATTATTCCTTCCACTGCCTGTGTGTAAGTTGTGCTTTTGTTGGTGACCCAGGCCTTGGACCCTGGATTGACAGTTTGGCACTGTGAGTTGGCACTGCAAGCAGGGTTGACAGTTTGGCACAGTGAGCAGGGTTGGCACTGTTAGATGGCAGTTTCATGGTATCACCTAGCATTTTTTTGCCAATCATTCACATTATTTTAGATCATGTCCAATTGGACCATCTGAGCATGAGGGGCTGGGGGGGGGGGGGTTGGACGTCCATCACTCTGCTAATGCCCAGGAGTGATACAGCTAAGGCGACTGGTGACATGGCTGCCAACTTTCAAAAACCTAATATGTAAGTGAAGCTGATGGCCTTCCCATATAAAGTACCCTTTGTTAGGAATTGTTGTACAAGTGCCCATGCTCCTGAGAACCTCTGCACTAAATCCCAGCCTCACAGATGGCTTCCGTGATGGCACATCTGACTCCGATGTGCAGGAGTTTTACAAGAAAGTACTCTCAGATTGAGAGAGTTCTTACACTTATCTCAGTTATTATGTTTGCTTCAAGGCAAAGACAACTGTGTGTTCCTCAGGTGACAATCTCAGCAGCTTCCCTGAGTCCAAGGACGTGCTAGAGCCTTCTGGGACACACATGGATGCAAGCACAGGATGCTCTGCTCTTGACAAGACCTCCAAAGCCCAGGGTCTCCATCCACAGCAGCTATAACAAGCACAATTCAGAGCCCCATCACAGAAGCCAACCTCTTCCACGACGCATCTCAAAATACTAATGCGGAAAGAAGGTCTTCTTTACCCTCTCAAGCTGCACACGGTTGATGCTAGTTTTTCCCAGATGGCCACCACATCCCCCAGCACCCATCCTCATGCTCCCTTCTCACAGCTCTGGCTGGGTGCTGAGATCTCCTGGGCTCCTCAATCACAGCCTCTACTCTGTGCCTCTCCATCGGCCTTGCCCCCTCCAAACTCATGCCTTGAGATCTTAGATTTCAGAGAAAGCCTTCAGATTTCCCCATACTTTCGGATAATACCCAGTAAAGGGCCTGGCAACTGTACGTTTATAGTCTGATAAAGAAATTCAATGAAAGCTTAGACATTACAGGCATCTGCCCTGTGGCTGAGGCAGCAAATGTGGAGGGCAGAGAAGTTCTAGGGTCAGTAAGAATCAGGACTTTTGCTGACATGACAATGATCTTCTGTTTATCCTTTAAGTGACAGTAAAATTCCAGGAGAAAGTAGAACAAAGACGTCAGATCCCAAAAGTCAATTACTAGGAATACACTCATTTAATCGATAATAATGAGGGGGAAAAAAAAAAGATAAAATACCATGGAAACAGCCAGGGTGGGGAAGGATGCCCTTCACAACTATCCTTGAACATCTGAAGCAACAATACAGAGTGATGAGCACATTGTTCTTCCTCTCCAGGAAGGCCAAGAGCAAAGGGCAGGGTGTGGCATTGCTGCTAAAAGGACTTTCCTCTCGAATGAGACAGAGAAAGGAGCCCTGGTAGTGCAGCAGCTAAGCACTGGGCTGCTAGCTGAAACGTCATATGTTCGAACCCACCAGCCACTCTGCAGGAGAAAGATGTGGCAGTCTGTTTCCATTAAGATTACAGCCTTGGAAACCCTATGAGAGAGCTCAACTCTGCCCTATACGGTAAATATGAGTTGGAATCGACTTGACAGCAATGGGTTTTTGGTTTATGGGACACAGAAAGAGATATCCCAAAAAGTCCTGGAGTGGACTAGATGGAATCCAGACTGGAAGTAAAGTGAAGAATTTGCCGCTAGGAGACAAAATTCCCACTCATAATCTCCAGATACTTCTACAGGTTCCTTCCCACCTCTCACCACTTGCTTCCTTCTGACAGGTTCTGCATAAGAACTATCATTTTAAAACATAAATCACAATATGTATTAAGTCCCTGCTTAAACCCCTTCAGTGCCTTCAGTGTACTTGTAGTAACATAAAACACCTTAGCATGGCTTCGATGGCTCTGAGCATTCACACTTCATTCACCTGCCTGCCTCCGTTTTTCAATCTTCTCAGCTCCTACCACCCCATTTTCCTGTCAAGCTCTCCTACCTCAATTCCTTTGCACATGCTTTTCCCTCTGCTTGAAACGTTCTTCCCACTCAACTCCTTTTCATCCTTCATGACCCACACTTACATGTCCAGTCCTCAGAAAGATCTTTGCCCAAACTCCCAAGGAAGTCCCTCTATTATTCTCTACAACGGCACCTTATTGGTTTGTTTCAAGGCACTTCTTCCAACTCCCATTTATAAACTGCTGTTTGTTGTTTGCGGCCAGCCATGGCTCTAGACTTAAACTTCAAGAGGACAGGGACATGGCTTTTCTGTTCATCACTGACAAGGATAGGGCCAGGCACATAGAGGGTATCCCGGTAACTATTTGCTGTTTGCGTGAGTGAGTGAATGAGTTCATCTCAACTGGGATTCAGTTTTGTTAGCAACTAAGGGAAAAGTGGATGTCTAGAAACTCAGGCCAAACACCAAGTAGACAGCCAGAGTACTACTGAAGGCAGACAGTACAGGCTGCCCAAGAGGCTAAGGAGTACGCCTCCCTCCCACCCAGCACCAGGTCCCCGTGTCTCTAAATTTAACATTAATCTGTTATTCTTAACTCTATTTTTTTAACACTTAATGTGTCGGCCACCATGCCAAACACATAACATATGTTACCTCTTTTAATCTTCACAACTTTCTATGACAAGTTTACTCTTCCGATTTCAAAGATGAAATAACTGAGGATCAGACAGGTTAAGTCACTCGCTTGACCATACGGCTGGTAAGAAGAGAATACCAGCCAAGGTCTTCCTGAGTCTGGGATGCTGCCCTAACCATTATGCACCATTCCGCTCTCCTTAATTATTCCTTGAACACAAAAATCCCAGAGTATCTGGCAGAATGACCTTGAGATGTGCAGACTCTGAAGCTTTGACCTAGAATGTTGGTGCCCTGCAGTGGCAGCTGTTATGAGAGTGGTTGTTTAGACAGTACCTTTCTGCACATTTCCAGGCACAGTTGTAGAAACTGCTCCAACGTGGGCCTTATTCTAAGTCAGAGTTCAAGCCCTCAGTACTCAAGGTTCCGTGTGGTCCAGACAGAATCACAGGAGCTGTGTTCAACCCCCTCATGGAGCAGAGGAGCACGTGGCAGAGTCATGGAGAGATGAAAGTAGGTGGCTGAGCTGCAGCACACCCCAGGCTAGTCCTCACTATCCCTAAGCATCTTTAGGGTCAGGGTCTCACTGAGGACCCTCTTCCTAGGCAAGATGCACCAAAGCATGTTCACGCACACATGGTTTCTGCAAACCATTTCTGGAGCTTGGGGGCCCCAGCATAAGAGTTCCTGTAATACCTTCTCTCAGAGTACTGTACCTCTCAAGTTCAGGTATATCTAAGAAAGAATTACTTCTAATAGAGAAGAGAAACCAGGACAGTCCCTCTGATGCTTTCCATACTCTTTCCACTTAAAAACAATACTTAAAGCAAGAGGAACATTTAACAGAAGATCTAGATGAGGGCTTACATGTGTATCTAAGAAGCATTAAATTCAGAGGCCATATTCCCATGGAAATGACCATTCAGCAGCAGATTGAAGGAAAAGTGTGACATAAAGACAACAGGGAAACACCCCACACTGTTCCAGTAAACCAGGGGGAATGGCTCTACCAGAAAAATGTTGCATTCGGGGTCGCACTATGGCACAAAACACTCCCCCAAGCCCCAGTCCAAGCTCTGAACTCAGAAAAATTTAAGTTCAAATCTCGCCACGACATGAAGCAGTGGGGGTTCAGTGATAGAATTCTTGCCTTCCATGTGGGAGACCCGGGTTCAATTCGCAGCCAATACATCTCATGCACAGCCACCACCCTCTGTCAGTGGAGGCTTGTATGTTGCTATGATGCTAAATAGGTTTCAACGGAGCTTCTAGACTAAGAAAGAATGGGAAGAAAGGCCTGGCAATCTACATCCAGTAATCAGCCAATGAAAATCTAAGGATCACAACAGTCTGATCCCCAACCAATCACAGGGATGGTGTAGGACTCAGCAGTGTTTTGTTCTATTGTGCACAGGGTCACCATGAATAAGGGGCCAGCTCAACAGCAGCTAACAATAACAACTACTAGCTATAATACTAATGAACTGGATGTGCTCCAGCAGGTTACTTCATTTGTACAAGTTACTGTAATTTGAAAGCCTCAGTTTCCTTCAGAACTGAGCAGAGGGAGATTTCAGCACTTACCTAATGGGGTTATTATGAAGATTGAATGAGACAACACATGTAAAGTTTGTCATGCTTCTGGTACACCATCAGTGCTCAATAACTGTGGCTATTATGATTTTTTTTTATTATCTTTAGCAGGACTACTCTTTGGGAATAAAAAAGAACACTCAGTGACCCTTCTGTCTCCATGAGGGTAGAGTAGAAGCTAGCTCCTCAAGATGCCTAAGAAAACCTTATTTATGCTGCAAATCAATCAAACTGACACTAAGATATCCAACTCACAACAGAATTCCACAGGTTTGACCTGGAGGTGGTGGAAGCTTTTTGTAATTCAACATAAAAAGACTGGTGTTCTCGATAGGATTCTCAAAGACATAATAACAAAAGCTATCCATCACTCTTGGAAAACTCTAAACTCAGGCGCCTGTCTATACAGGAAGGCTGATATCTCCCCACCCATCAAGCAAGTATTCAGAGTAACATTTGAGAGCGGAGCTCCACAGCTATTACCCAACTCCCAGGAAGGTAAGAGCCCATAGGTGTGGACCATTTAGCTATCAGCAAATACTCAATGCTGAAGCTGAGCACAGTAGCTCATGCTTCAAGTATCAGATTAAAAACAAGAGTTACTGCATTGTTGAAAGTTACATAAAGAGGATATCTCTTTCCCCAAATAGGCAGTGCTAGTTTACTGAGATTTGAACATCGTTATCAAATTAAATAGATGAGATGACAAAACTTACCAGTTCCCAAACCACCTAGCTGTGTTTTCATACATCACAGGCTGGCCCTGGCCCCCATCTCAAGGGTACTCACTTGGCACTTCCAAAAGGAGAACAAGGAGCCCCTCTCTACCGTGCAGCCAAGGCAATCCCAGGAGCTAAACGGGAGAAGTAGTTCCCAGGGCTTCCCTGGGTTAAGAGCTCGGAGGCAAAGCCACACCGTGAGAACCAGCCAAGGCCTCTGATCCTACTCAGCCTAGTGACTTATTAATAAAGGTGCCACCCGATGCAGCACTTCCCGACCAGCCTGCAGCCCGGCAGCTGCCCTGGAGGTGCCCAAGTGGCCCCATGCTGTGTGCATGTCCAGAAAACTAAATTAAGTTGTTTTGCAGAAAGGCGGCGGAGTCAGTTTACTTGCTTCACTTATTCAGTCACAAACATTCTAAACAAGAAAAATTAAGAAGTGTTTCCAGGGAGAAGAGACCACTCAAAAGCTGTCTTTAGGGCAGGTGGCTGGCTTCCACAGTGTGCCCACCCTGCCTCAGGGTCAACCAGTATGATGCCCTTAGAACAGAGGGCCTGGCTAACCTCGAGATACAAGTTAGATCTTTAAGTTGGCCAACCAGCCTTATATAAAGTGGTCCTTACCATCTCTCAGGCATGATTTAGCACTTTTTCCCTGAAGGAGTTTTGATTTTTCTCCCCAACCTCCTCACCCCTGTCAAAAAAAAAAAAACCACTATGTGACCAGAAGCTTATTGTTTTCTTGAAGCCAGTCGCTATCCAACAGTGTGTTTTCTCAAGCTTGCAGGCCATATTCAGTTTCTACCAAATGCCACTATCCCAGGACTACAAACAACGCTGCCAAACAGATAAATACGCACAGAAAGATACCTATGAGCTGACACGCCTACAGCTCTGGTCCAAGCCAAGGGCTCAGGATCCCAACAAGGGCACAGCAGGTTTGGGATGAGGGGTCTGGCAGCCAGGAACTGCCACCTCACAACCTTCTCTGTGTGGGGCTGCAGTGTCCCCTGAGTTAACCATGTCCCTGATGATAGCCCCTGAGCTCTGGCTGACTTCTCTCTCCTGGTGGGAGGCACAGGCAGTCTGGCACAGCCCCGAGGAAGGATGGAGTATGAGCCCACCAGCTGCTTTCCAGTAAGATGCCTGCCTCCTTCTTGTTCCCACTGCACAGAGGCCACACCTGATCACGCCCTTGTTCCCATGACCACTGACACCTGCACAATCTGCTGATATCATATGCCTGGGGAAGGGCTCTTCTATGCAACACTGCCCCTCCTGCCTCTCGGCTTGGGACACTGGGCTTCACTATTTGCCAACGTTGCCTCCTCACAGTCATCTCAGACTCCTCCTTCCACACCCCCTGAACCCAGTACCTGTGCCAGGTGGATGCCCACTCTGCCTAGGCACAGTACACGCCTACCCTTTCCTTCCCACTCCTTTGCCACCATCTTTGTTCACCTGTTGCCATCTCTCTCCTAGACTAGACAGAGACTCCTAAGGACTCTCTGCCATCACCTGCCTCAGCCCCTCTTGAGTCCCACCTTTGCCAACAAGCCCTTCTCCCTGATGCAAACATCCTGGGTGGTGGGGGTGGGGGGTGGTTCCCAATGACCCTAAGTTAAGTGAAAACTTTCTGCCTGCTTGTAAGATCTTTGGGACTTGCTGCCAGGGTTCAAATCTCAGGACCTCTATGACCTAGAGGAGTGACCTTACACAATTTATCCAACTTCCTGCAGCCTCCATTTCTTCATCTGCATAATGGGCATAACAGTGGCACCTTTCCATACGATGGTACAGAAATTTAGTGACTGCATTCTAGCAAAGCTTCTTGACGCAGTGTTGGCATATAAGTGATAGAGTGATACAGTGTGGGACCGAAGCCTCGATGTGGAGACAAGCATGCCCACACTCCAGAGGTTCAAAACACCACTGCAGGTGCTAGCACAAGAAGCCCCCAGTCTCCCAACAACTGTCACCCATTCCCTCTCTAGCATATTAAAGACTAGAGACCAAAAAGAAAATCAAGAGTCACCCTGGCCCAGCATGTCAGTCTAGAAAGGACACCATAGTGTCTCTTCCTCTAGGCTAGTTCTTCATAGTTCTCCAAAACCAGGCAAGGGCCCCAGGAGAACCACGCATGGGGCTGGGTGAGGTGAGCACTGGCAGACTAAGTAGGGTCTGGATTCCCAGCCCCAACATTCAAAGAGAAGTACAACTGCAGGCCTGGAGCTGCTGGGAGCACAGTGAGACCTCAAGGTCATGAGCTTTGGGGATCACCACTCAGGTCCCTTGGGTTAGGGACAGACAGAAACAGAAATCAATGCCTGTTCCTGCCTACAGAATCTTGAAGGAGGAGAGAGGGGTGCTGGCCTGAGCTGCCCATGTCAGCAGTTGGGCAGCATGAGGTCCACTCTGTAGCAGGTAGATGCCACACTCCCGAGGCAGAAGGAGGCTGCAGGGTGCAGGAACCCCAAGAGGCTTTGAAAGAACCTGAGCGTGAGGGCTATGGCTGTCTGCAGGGCCTGAACTAGAAGGGGCTGCAGGTACACACAGGCAGGAGTAACAGGGGATGACCTCAGGGTGGTCCTTGCACACTCACAAGCCAACCTGCACTTGGGTGCCAGCTGCAACACTGTGTGTTGACCACAGTGAGAGAACTAAAAAGAGCACCAGAAGGAGAAAAACATTTGCCCTTGGCCTTTACTGCCTCCTTCCCCAGCCCCGGGGCCATGGATACACCAGCTGCAGGACCCTAAGAGGGAGAAGGACCCTAAAAGAGTAGATGGTGCAGGCTTCTCCAGCCCAGGCCCCTGAGCCACTGTTAGGCCTGAGCAGGGTGGGAGGGGTGAGAAGGTGAAAAGCTTCAGGTGGATATGGATAAGCTTCAGGTGGATACAGAATCACAGTTTTGATTTAGATCAGGCTAAACTTTTGAAGGAGCCCTGGTGGTGCAGTGGTTAAGTGCTTGGCTGCTAACCAAAAGGTCAGTAATTTGAATCTACTAGCTGCCCCTTAGAAACCCTATGGGGCAGTTCTGTTCTATCCTAGAGGGTCACTATGAGTTGGAATCAACTCGACAGCAATGGGTTTGTTTGTTCTTTCGGGGGGTTATTTTTTGTTTGTCTTTTTGGTAAACTTTTGAAAATCTGAAAAATGAGGCCATATTCTAGTAGTAGATGATACAGGCTATAGGATCTGCCCAACACATCTTCCAGGAAAAGGGAATCAGCAGAGACATGACTATAATCCACCAAGATCAACTCATTCAATAAATGGGCCTCATTAAGAGGGGCGGATTATCCAATAAGTGAGGTAAGCCTACATACGGGCTTACTTGTGCATATGTACTAACGTGTAGTATGAACAATTTCACATTTTTTCACCACACCGAAGACTCTGTTTCTGTGTATGGCTGGCATATTTCTCCCAATCTCACAGCACCTTCTACAGAATCAAAGCCTCTTTTCAAATTTACAGTCCTTGACAGAAGCTGATGACCCAGTAAGCAAGGTAAGCACGGGCTTACTTGTCCTTACTTACTAAAACATAGTGAACAATTTCACATTGGGGTTTCATCACATTAATAAGTAAGCACAAGTAAGCCTGTGCTTACCTTGCTTATTGGATAATCCACCCCTGGCTGCATGTCATCATTTTCATTCTTATTGTCATTTACTTGGTCAAAATGGAAATGGTCAGGAAAAAAGAGTAAGAGAGCAGTAAAACAAACAAAAAAAGTGAAGAGACATCATACAAGACTGAGTTCATTCCTTTTCCCCTTTCCTAGAGGACCTCAAATATGAGGGGCGGGCAGAACTTAGAATTCCTCAGTGTCCCTCCAGCTGTGAGCTCTGGAAAGAATAGAAATGGAGCCAAAGCACAGGGCCTGAGAGATGATGCCAGGGGAAGACAGATCCATCCCATCACATTCCTAAATGGAGATTTGGGCAGCAATGGGGTATTTTTTTTTTCCATATAACAATACTCACTAGATATCTTTTATGACTGTTTCCTAAATGTTTATTAAATTTCTTCCTGAACTGTTAGGCCATCAGTAGCCATATCCCGTGGAACAACCAGGGGAGCTGTGTGTGAGTTCACTGATTAAGGCATTACATAATAGAAGCAAAGATGGAGAGGCTATGTCTCACATACTTTGGACATGTTATCAGGAGGAACCAGTCCCTGGAGAAGGACATCATGCTTGGTAAAGTAGAGGATAACCAAAAAAAGAGGAAGATCCTCAACAAGATGGATTGACACAGTGGCTGCAACAATGGGCTTGAGCATAACGATTGTGAGGATGGTACAGTACTGGGCAGTGTTTTGTTCTGTTGAACACAGGGTCTCTATGGGTTGGAATCGACTTGATGGCACTTAACAACAACATGGAAATGAAAGGAGTGTCTGGGTGGTCCAAATGGTTAATGTGCTTGGCTGCTAACTGAAAGGCTGGAGGTTTGAGTCCACCCAGAGGTACCTTGGAAGAAAGGTCTGGCAATCTACTTCCGAAAAATGAGCCATTGAAAACCCTATGGAGTATAGTTCTACTCTGACATGCCATCATTTAGAGTCAACTTGACAGCAATTGGTACCATTGGTACTAGTCCTGAGATGGAAATGACCAGGAGTAAATTACAAATGAATCCCTGTAGAAATGGTGGTATAAGAGAAAATAAATATAAACAGCAATTAAGTTCTTAAGTATACCAGATTAAAACTTTATAAAAACTTATTGAAAATGATATTCTTAATACTGTCATCCCATTTTGGAAGTACACAATACATCCAATAATTCTTGGTTTTACATTAGCATCCCAGAAGACATGCTGGTCAAATTAGTATTGATTTCAGATCAAAAGACCTGTGGCAAAACCTAGAGATTTCACCTTGCTTCACTAACAGAATGTACAGATTGCAAGAAAAATTAATAAATCGTAATCTCCTGCCTTGGGCAGAACAGAGATGTCAGACTTAGGAAGACGAGAAAGCATTAAGAGAGGGATTTGCTTTCAACGAGCTCAACAATGTTTTCTTTTTCCCCTTTGGTGGGAAAAAAGGGAGAGGACTGTATTAAGTTCTCCCCACCAAAGTGTGAAAAAAAAGAACAAACTCGAGTTGGGATCCTAAGATAAAAACCAGGGAACAAGAAGTTGTATAGAAAGCCATACACTCTGAAACACATCACAGTGCTTACTGATAAGCCCGTTCTATTTCTGTGTACTTTTGTAAATAACTGAGAAGCAGTGAAACCTGACTACCCAGCTTTCAGTACGAGCCCATAACTGATTGGAGCAGAGCAGAGCTCTGAAAATTCTCAGGAAAACGAACTCAAAATCCTTCACTTGGGGCCAAGAGCTCACATAAAATCATGGTTCAGAGAAAGACAACATAGGTGATGGTCCCCGCACCTGATGTCTTACAAAATACATCCGATTTCTGTGCCTGTACTGTGACTAGGCAGTACTTCAGCAGAATCGAGAAGTTATCACTACAACTGGTGTATATTTGCTAAACATTATTTTCAGTAAAAACCAGTTGCCGTAGACTTGGCCCTGACTCATGGCAACCTGTGTGTATCAGAGTAGAACTGTGCTCCATAGGGTTTTCGATGGCTGATTTTTCAGAAGTAGATAACCATGGCTTTCTTCCAAGGCACTTCCGGGTACACTTGGACCTCCAACCTTTTGATTGGCAGCTGAGTGCTTCAACCATTTGCACCACCTAGGGACTCCAAACCATACATTTACCACCTCGAACGGGATCACTTAATGATCTTATTTCTGTCTCTGCTAATAAACAGAGCTTCCACTGCCAAAAATACATGGAAATGACACTTTATTTAAGATGACTTTAATTAAAGACACCCTTAGCAAAAAACAGCAGCCAGTACCTTACTTCCACAGAGGTTGAAAGACACAAAAACACATGCAGAAATAGAGGCCTGAGCCAGTGTGTTTCAATATGAGCATTTTTCAGGCTAAGTGTTAAGCCTCAGGTGCCTTTAATTCTCTGCTGAAAATATGACACTTGATAACCTCATCGTGAACTGCTTCTCAAAATAGGGACTGGGCCTCCCAGTGGATCCCTGGACTAGAGAAACCTGAGCTGTGTGGGCTCTGGTGGAGCAGCCCCAGGTGCTGCCTCCCTCTCCTTCTCAGTCCTTCTTCAGACCTCAGCCCTCCACCCCAGAGCTCAAACTGCCCAGCAAAGCCACACAGGGCCATCAGGCTCTGGGTCTACTTCACAATCAGCACAGATAACGAAGAGTTAAAAACAAAGAAAACTAGCCAATTTAACTCCAGAAAACACCAAGCTGGATTAAACCAAGGGCACGCATCTCAGATTCACCTGGACTTAACAGTTGATGAAACACTGGACTTGGGGCCTTGTAAGAGGCAACAGGCCTTCCTGGGCCTCATTTCTTTTTGTAAAAAAAAAAAGGAAGGAAGGGGTGAGGGAGGGAGGGAGGGAGGAAACAAGGAAGTGAGGGAGGGACTGGATTCTATTTCCAAGGGCTGATCCACCCTCAAAGCACTGCCTCCCTCCACCCTTATCTCTACTAGTCCTAAAGGACAATTTACAGACTTCAGAAAGTTCCTAATTACAAAGATTTTTATCCTAAGCATCACATTTTCTTCCAGTCTCTATCATTGTACTAAGGCAATTAGGTCCAATCTGTCTACAACCCAAAAAGAAGCACACCATCTTTTTTGTCATAACACTACAGGTCTACAAGTTAAATCCTGTAAGTTTCATATTGTGAAGGAGCCCTGGTGGCGCAGTGGTTAAGCGTTCAGCTGCTAACCAAACCCACCAGCTGTTCCACAGGAGAAAGATGTGGCAGTCTGCTTCTGTGAAGGTTTACAGCCTTAGAAACCCTACGGGCAATTCTACTCTGTCCTACGGGGTCGCTATGAGTCAGAATTGGCTGGATGGCAATAGGTTCATATTGTGATACCCCAGATTCTGCAGACAGGTTCATTCTTGTGATAACCATGTTGTTCCCGATTTGATGGAGAAATTCAGGTATTGGGTCTGTTATTCTAGAACTTGTGAAAAGGCAAGGATCTGAAGTAAGCTCCTCCATGTTGTTACTAAGCCAGCCCAGCTCCTTAAGTTCTTTTTCTTCCTCAAGGAACTCCTATTGAGGCCCTGCTTTTAGCCCCACTCACCTCAAACAATTAAACATAAAAGCTGTTTTGGGGTACAGAATCTTTATTGCAAGCTTATGATTTCCAACCAGACCAACTGCCATTGAGTCGACTCCAACTCATGGTAACCCCATGTGTGTCAGAGTACTGTGTGCTCCACAGAGTGTTCAGTGGCTGATTTTTGAGAAGTAGATCAACAGTCCTTTCTTCTGAGGCACCTCTAGGCGGACTCAAACCTCCAACTTTTCAGTTAGCAGCCAAGCACTTTAACTGTTTGCACCACCGAGGAACTCCTTGTGATTTCCAGGTGATTTTATCACCTCAACCCAAAGCCAAACACTGAAAAAGGAACCTCTGATTATCTATGATCTTTAAAAAACCTTCTATCTGCCCACGACCACCTAGAATTTTTCCTTGGATACCCTATACTTAGGGGCAGATTCAGGCTTAGAGG
Source organism: Elephas maximus indicus (assembly GCF_024166365.1). NCBI lineage: Eukaryota > Metazoa > Chordata > Mammalia > Proboscidea > Elephantidae > Elephas > Elephas maximus. The sequence continues at coordinate 112,042,692 of NC_064826.1, read as the reverse complement.
GACCCACAGATTAACAGTCTGTCTTAAGAGAAAGGCCACAAAAGTACACCACAAAATTAGGTGGGAACACAGATGTGGCCATGTCTTAGCTGCCTCAGGGAATACAAAAGAGCAGCCCTTCCTATCTCAGGTCTCTTCCAGCCCAGTCCACCACAATGCCACTCTTCAGGCCTCAGATGCCCCCCACCCCAACTTCAAGTTCTTCTCACTCCAAAACACTTCAGTTTGGCTGAACAAAAGAGCCATTTGCTTCCTTAGCATCACAAGAAAGTCCGAGCAGACACTCTTAAATTTCCTTTAATAGGAACTGTTGTTATGGTGGTTGTTGTTAGCCCCCAGCAGGCCCCCAACTCATAGTGATTCCATGCACAACATACAAAACACTGCCTGGTTTGGCACCATCCCCATGATCAGTTGGGGATCGAACCTTGTGATCCATGGGGTTTTCACTAGCTGATATTTGGAAGTAGATCACTAGGCCCTTCTTTGCAGTCCATCACAGTCTGGAAGATCCTCAGAAAACTGTTCAGTATCATAGCAACACTCAGGCTTCCACTGACAGAAAGGTGGTGGCTATGCATGAGGTGACTGACCAGGAACCAAATCCGGGTCTCCCCCACGGAGAGTGGGAATTCTATCACTGAACCGCTAATGAATCCCTTACACTGGGACTGTTGCTGCTCTTGTTATGTGCCACTGAGTTGATTTCAACTCACAGAGACCCCATGTGACAGAGGAGAACTGCCTATAGTGTTTACTAGGCTGTAACCTTTACAGAGGAGCCCTGGTGGCGCAATGGTTAAATGCTAGAGTGCTAACCAAAAAGTAGGCAGTCTGAACCCACCAGCCGCTCCATGGGAGGAAAGATCTGGCAATATGCTCCTGTAAAGATTTTGTTGTTAGGTACTGTAGAGTCAGTTCCAACTGACAGCGACCCTATGTACAAGAGAACAAAACACTGACCATCCTGCACTATCCTCTCAATCATTGCTATGTTCGAACCAGTTGTTACAGCCATCTGGATATGTCAATCCATCTTGTCTTAGTTATCTAGTGCTGCTGTAACAGAAGTACCATAAATGAATGGCTGTAACAAAGAGAAATTTATTCTCTCACAGTCTAGGAGGCTAGAAGTCCAAATTCAGGATGCCAGCCCCAGGAGAAGGCTTTCTCTCTCCGTGGGCTCTGGGGGAAGGTCCTAGTCATCAATCTTCCCTGGTTGAACTGCTTCTCAGCACAGGGATGCCAGATCCATAGGACAAGCTATGCTCCCAGAACTTCTCTCTCCACTATATGAGGTCCCTCTGTCTTTCTGCTGGCTTCTCTCTTTTATATCTCAAAAGAGATTGGCTTAAGACACAACCTAATCTTACAGATTGAGTCCTGCCACATTAACATCGCTGCCTCTAATCCTGCCTCATTAACAACACAGGAAAATATATCAGATGACAAAATGGTGGAAAATTACACCATACTGGGAATCATGGACTACCCAAGCTGACAGATATTTTGGGATCAGACAATTCAGTCCATGACACATCTCATTAAAGGTCTTCCTCTTTTTCACTGACCCTCTACTTTACCAAGCATGATGTTCTTCTCCCAGGACTGGTCCCTCTTGATTACATGTCCAAATTATAAGAGATGAAGCCTTCCCATCCTTGCTTCTAAGGAGCATTCTGGCTTTACTTCTTCCAAGACAGTTTCATTCCTTCTTCTGGAAGTCCATGGTATAGTCAATATTCTTCATCAACACCATAATTCAAAGGCACCTATTCTTCTTCAGTCTTCCTTATTCATTGTCCAGCTTAGGCATGCATATGAGGCTACTGAAAATACCATGGCTTGGGTCAGGCACACTTAGTCCTCAAAGTGACATCTCTGCACTTTAACACTTTGAAGAGGTCTTTTGCAGCAGATCTACCCAATGTAATACATCGTTTGATTTCTTGACTGCTGCTTCCATGGGTGTTGATGGTGGATTCAAGTAAAATGAAATCCTTGAAGACTTCAATATTTTCTCTGCTTATCATGATGTTCCTCATTGGTCCAGTTGCGAGGATTTTTCTTTTCTTCCTGTTGAGGTGTAAACCATACTAAAGGCTGTAGTCTTTGATCTTCATCAGTAAGTGCTTCAAATCCCTCTCGCTTTCAGCAAGCAAGGTTGTGTCATCTGCATATCACAGGTTGTTCATGAGTCTTCTTTCAGTCCTGGTGCCACCATTCTTCTTCATACAGTCCAGCTTCTTGGGTTATTTGCTCAGCATACAGATTGAATAAGTATGTAAAAGGATACAACCGTGATGCACACCTTTTCCGATTTTAAACCACCCAGTATCCCCCTATTCTGTTCAAAGTGCCTGTTGGTCTATGTATAAGTTCTATATGACCACAATTAAGTGTTCTGGAATTCCTATTCTTTGCAGTGTTATCCATAATTTGTTATCATAAAGATTCACAACCTCGGAAACCCTATGGCACGGCTCTACTCTGTTCTATAGGGTCGCTATGAGTTGGAACCAACTCGATGGCACACAAAAACAACAATTTTTATAAGAGCAGATAGCCCGATCTTTTCCCCTGTGGTGCCATTAACCTTTAGGTTAGCAGTCAAGCACTTAACCATTGCACCACCAGCGCTCCTATAAAGGAACAAACAAAAAACTCAAAGCTGCTGTCATCAGGGCCATTCTGACTCATAGGCATCATGTAAGACAGAGCAGAACTTCCCCACAAGATTTCCAAGGCTGTAGTCTTCATGGAAGCCAATTGCCACATCTTTCTCCCGTGGAGCATCTGGTGGGTTCAAACCGCTGACCTTTCAGTTAGCAGCCAAGAACTTAAGCACCGAACTACCAGGGTTCTTTTAAATAGGAACTACATTCCCCTGGTAGCACAGTGGGTAAAAGCTATGGCTACTAACCAAAAGGTTGGCATTTTGAATCCACCAACCACTCCCTGGAAACCCTATGGGGAAGTTCTACTCTATCCTATAGGGTCACTATGATTTGCAATGGAATTGAAAGCAACTGGTTTTGTTTTGTTTTGTTACACTCCCCAAAAGGCAGTTACGTTTTCAAATCAATTCTCCCCTCTTAGGTGGACATGAACCATATTCTCACTCAGTCTGCCTCCAAAGGGAGATGAAAACTAATGTTACTGAGACCTAAAATGTACCAATATTTGATGTATTTTACATGATTAGGCATGAATTATTATCCCCACTTCACAGATGAGGAAATAAAGGGTCAGAGTCGAGGTGGCTTACTAGATGTCCAACACAGTATGCGTGGTAGGAAGATCAAAAATAATCCTGGTTTCTGTCTGAAAGTGACTTAAAACATACTAGGGGACTTAGACATGAAAAAACAAGTAGGACAACAGGTGCTAGACAGAGAAACAAAAAATTGTATGGGCCATGAAAAGGAAAAAAATAATCGGTTCTTCCAGGGGAGCCCCAGGAAGGCTTCACAAGAGAGAGATCTGCAAGCAGTGACTGCAGTCACGAGACTGATAAGGTGAGGCAGTGGGCTCCAGGTGAAAGAAGGTCGAGAAAGCAGCAGGTGCCAACGAGGTGTGAGCAGCCAAGTAGTCTGGGTGGGGCTGTATTCACCCTCCTAGTGAACAAGGTTTCTCAAGAGCTTAGGATTTTGTTACCCACAACTCATGACTGGCACCTTGTAGTTTTTACTGCTTATTGTTCATACGGAAACCCTGGTAGTGTGTAGTGGTTAAGTGCTGTGGCTGCTAACCAAAAGGTCAGCAGTTCGAATCTGCCAGGCACTCCTTGGAAACCCCATGTGGCAGTTCTACTCTGTCCTGTAGGGTCGCTATGAGTCAGAATTGGCTCGACGGCAGTGGGTTTGGTTTGGTTTTTTTTTACTGTTCATAATGCCAGTCCAAATTCAACGCTCTTTATTTAAACTTAAATTCAGAGTGAAAAATCAGTTGGTTTGGAATTGACTCTGACTCACAGCAAGCCCATGTGTGTCACAATAGAACTGTGCTCCATAGGGTTTTCAATGACTGACTTTTTTCAAAGTAGATCGCCGGGCTTTTATTGGGAGGCATCTCTGAAGGGACTTGAACTTCCAACCATTCGGTTAGCAGTGGAGCATGTTAACCATTGCTACCACCCAGGGGCTCCAAATTCAGAGTAGTAACCATGGAAAAAGTATGGGTGCTGAGGTGGGAGCAATGTAAGTTGAAATCTTGGGTTAGTTACTTATAACTGTTTCTGCAGCTCAGATTCTTCATCTGTAAAAGGGGAATACAAATGCCTATTTTCAAGGGAGGTGTATATTATATAAAATAATGTATTGAAGGCATCTGGTACACAGAACACACACACAGATTTGTTCACAGTGAATGCAGCTGCAATTAGCTTTCTAAACTACACCTCGGACACATCTCCATCTTGTAACCCTCAGACCCCACTCTGGCCAGTCAGAGCCCCCAAAACATTCTCTCCCCAGCACCATGGTCATTTTTAGACTCAGGGTGCCGGGAGTCTGGCCTCTTACAATTGGAGCTTGGGCTGGCCCGGCGTGCACAGGAAACCCCTCATCTGCCCACGTGCTGGGGCTCATCCGCACCAGGTGCCTACTCAACTCTGCCCTGGGTCTGCAGACTGTGGCCCCAGCCAGTCCCAGGAATATCCCCTTCCTTGTGCTTTCTGATAGCCTACTCTTGCCATTTACTTCTTTGAAATCAAAACAGAAATAATGAAGCAAAATGCCAACCTCAGGGGCTTGTGTATGGAAGTTATTCAATATGGCGGGCTAGACGGTGTTCCCTGCACTCCACCCAGGAATCCACCATCTGGTTCCAAGTAGTCCCCTATGCTTTCATGTAGCTCTTAGCAAAATAATGTGTAACTATTTTTAGTAGCATCGTATGATATTTTCAAAGTTAAAACTTAAAAATTTTTTAAGCTTAACTCTAGCCTACTAATAACAACCAAGAATTTAAGCAAATAAAGCAGTCCACTTCTCTATGTCCTCATAACAACGTATTGAAAGACAGATTTGTGCTTCCTATGTTCAACCAGAAATTATACCGAGACATCACAAAAATCGTTCAAAATGCAAATAGCAATAATGTTCAAAAAAACTAATTCTGCAAAAATGTATCAGCTTAATTATATTTAGGCTTTGTTGATCTCAATACACATAACTGTAATGAGATCAATTTTTTTCAACAAAAAAATTTTCTTTTTTTTAATGTTATAGAAGAACCTGCAGTAACAAATTATGCCGCATGAATGTACAGTTCTGTCAGGAGCTTTTAAAATCTTACCATGTGGTATTTCTAAAAAAGTACAGCATCATTACCCTAGTTTCTCCATTCTAAGCTGCCAAAAGGTCAGCAGTTCGAATCTACAAGCAGCTCCTTGGAAACCCTATAGGGCAGTTCTACTCTGTCCTATGGAAACCCTGACAGAGTAGAACTGCCCTATATTGACTCAAAGGCAATGTTTTTTTTTTTTTTTAACTCTGTCCTGTAGGGTTGCTATGAGTCAGAATTGACTCAACGGAAAAAGGTTACAGGCCAAGCTGCCTTTTACTACCTGATCTGCCCTCATTAAAAACAAAAGAAAAAAGAAAAAAACTTTCAATGGAGGGATTCCAAGAGCCACCTCTATTTCAGAAACATTAACATGTTAGTAAGAAAACAAAAGATGTATTAGAATAAAAGAAATAGAGTAATATTTACGTGGTGTTTTTATGTCATGGACTTTTCCAAGAAGGCACTACAGGACTGAAGTTCTTGAGGCTCTGGCATTCATCTTTCTGACAGCTGCTGGGACCCACAGACCCAGTCCAAACAGTGGTGGCTGATGTCACAGGTGGCTTTGTTGACACCTGAGGGCTGCCAGGTCCACGGCCCTCTGTGATATTCCCCTCAAGTACCAAAGGGAAATGAGGAAGGAAAAGGAAATTGCACCCATATCCATTCTGACCAGCACGCCCAGGCGAGCCACCAAACTGACAGTTGATCATGTCTGAGAGAGGACTCTGGGGCTACTTCCTCTGCTTAGGTCAGAGGTCAACTTCTCAGAGAGGGTGGAGTCCACACACTTGTGCCCACAGGCCTGAAGGGTCTGCCACAGCCACCACAAGGCCCTCAGTGATACTGGTTTCCTTTAATATGCTAAATTTGGTCATCTTTACATATCTTTAAAATATGGGTGTTAGGTGAATATCTCTCACACATGCGTAAATGAGGGCAAAGTAACAGTGCTCTCCTTTGGAGCAGGGGTGGCTGTACTAAAGAAAAACACCTCCACTCTTTGGTCCTTCTTATCATCCCCTCCACAAGCCAGGGCCCATGAGGGTGATACCCCTGGCTCTAGCCTCTTTTCAGTAAGATGGCCTAAGTCAATGCCACTTGAAGAAAAACCATTCTAACAACAGAGGAGCCAATTTCTAATTTTTCTTGTAAAAGCTCCTTTTCAGCTTTTCAAAGCAGCATCCCAGGGCAGATAAGCCCCCGGGCACTCACGGTGCAGACCAGCTGAAACCCACACCAACTGCTTCTTTAAAGGCCTCCGAACTTTCTATTTTCTTCTAATTTTCATGAGAGTGGGGTATGAGCAAATGCTAGAAGTAAACAGCCAGGCAGGGCCAGCCAGGGGACCCCGTTAACTAAGCGCCCAGCCCCTTTGTCACTCAAAGCATCATTCAGACCCAAAGGATAGGTGTGGTGACCTCCCAGGTGTGGTAACACTCATACCATTCTTTTTTACAAAATGAAAATGCTGCATCTTTTCTCAAATTAAAGCAAAGGAAATAAAAATCATTGGCTTTGAATATACACTAGCTGCAGTCCTTTTTTTTTTTTTTTTCTATTTTACTCAAGGCATGGGTTTAGGATGTATCCAGTGGTCACTTCCCACCAGCCCCCTCTCACCCATCACACTCCTGTGCACTGAAGTCATGGTACCGTTGCCACCACCAACCCAACAGCTGCCATTTCCTCTGCAGAAAATTCTCACCTCTTGTTCTCCTGGAACTTGGCCTTATCCCTAACGGTCCGGCTCAGGAAATCCTTCTTCCACCAAGCCTTCTGTTCAGATTCCCATGTAGAGGAAGCCACAACTGTTCCAGGCCCGTGGCCCTCCACCCTGGGTGTACCCTTATGCAGGGGTGCACTAATGTTGGCTTCCACTGGCTTATGAGAGCCAAATGTTAAGTTTTCAGGAATGTTAGTAACACACTCATTATTTAAAATGATATTGTATTTGAGGGGAGAGGATGAAGCACAGGGGATTTTTAGGGCAGTGAAACTATGCTTCATGATACTGTAATGGTGGACAATGACATGCATTTTTTCAGTGCACAGGACTACACAACAGGAGGAGTGAACCCTAATGTAAACTACGGACTTTAGTTAATAGTAACGTATCAATACTGGTTTATCAGCTGTAACAAATTTACCACACCACTGCATGAGGTTATAATAGGAGAAAATGCATCCAAGGGAGGGGAGGAATGGGATTTCTCAGTACTTTCTGCTCAGTCTTTCTGTAAACCTAAAACTGCTCTAAAAAATAATCTATTAAAAATTAAATATCAATTTATGATTAAATAAATTATATTAAAAACAAAGGTAATAAATACTCAGCACTCAAACCAAGAAAACCAAACCCGTTGCCGTCGAGTTGATTCTGACTCATAGTGACCCTATCAAAAACTAACCCCACTGCTGTCGAATCAATTGCGACTCATAGTGACCCTATAGGACAGGATAGAACTGCCCCACAGGGTTTCCAAGGAGCGCCTGGGGGATTCAAAATGCCAACCTTCTGTTTAGCAGCCATAGCTCTCAACCACTACTCCACCAGGGTTTCCATATACTTCCTAATTATTTTAGCTCCGTAGGGTTTTCTTGGCTATAAACTTTCAGAAGCAGATTGCATAGAATACAATAAAACATACTAAATGAGAGAGCTACTAAATGGATTCTATCTACACCTAGCCACTAATAAGAGGCCAGAGAGAGAGGAGAAAAGAATTACCAGATCCTCCTCCCAAGCTTCCTTCCTGGGAGGGCTGTCTCCTGACCTCTAACTCAGGGCCCATGATTGGGCAACACCACTGGAGAAGCCTAGGAATGCTACTGGAGAAGCCTAACAATACCTGCATTTATTTCCGTGAATGTGATTTACTAGTTTTGTCCAATAGCAAAATGCAGAATTTTCTGTGTGTGTGTGTGTGTGTTTTTTTTTTCCCCTCATTTCCCAAAGAAAATGCTAATAAAGCTCTTTGGGAATCATTTTATCACTGAACAGCAACAAAGGGCTGACCCTCCCCACTAGTAAACGGAATATCCTCCTCACTTCTCCAACCACCAATTCACTAACTTGTAGAATTCTACACCCCACTGCTCCCCATTCCTAAGCCCCTCACTTTTTTTATTCTTCCCAGTTCCACCTGATAAGACCACTGCCAAGCCAAGAAGCAACTTCCGGATTGCTCCTTACTAGGTATGATCCTTGTTTCATGTTGCTCTCACGCTTACAGTTCTGAGACTCAGGTTTTCAAATTCAAGGCAGGGAGAATGTAGGGTGGGTTAACAAACCATCAAGATGAATTAAACCCGTGCTTCCTTCAAATATCATGCACCACTCAAGAGAATGGAATTAACCAAGTGAGAGAAATGCTGCCATTGCTCTTCACATTGTCTTTAATAACATCAATTATATAACTGTATAGCAGACCCAAATGGAATTCAATTTTTTTAATTTATGAAGAGTTTGAAGACATTTCTAATCCACGTGCTGAGTAAACTAAAAAAAAAAAAAAAAGAGTAACTTGAGCTTTCACATGATTCGCAGCCCAGCATGAAGGCTGCCCTTCTATGGGAGGCCAAATGGTATAGCTGTGTATTAAAACCCATGCCGTAAAAGCAAACACTGGGTCAGATGCAGAATGCCCTCTCACCTCCACTTGATTCTTTTTCCTGTTTATTCATCTTCCTCTCCTCCACCTGTTCTTGTTGTTAGGTGCCATCAAGTCAGTTCCAACTCATGACAACCCTATGTACAACAGAACAAAACACTGCCCAGTCCTGCAACATCCTCACAATTGTTGTTGTATTTCAGCCCATCATTGCAGCCACTGTGTCAATCTATCTCATTGAGGTCTTGCTCTTTTTCACTGACCCTTTACCTTACCAAGCATGATGTCCTTTCCTCAGGGACTGGTCCCTTCTGATAACATGTCCAAAGTATGTGAAACAAAGTCTTGCTGTTCTCACTTCCAAGGGGCATTTGGAATTTCTTCCAAGACGGACTTGTTCATTCTTCTGGCAGTCCATGGTATATTCAATATTCTTTGCCAACACCATAATTCAAAGGCATCAATTCTTCTCTGGTTTCTTTACTCACTGTCTAGCTTTTGCATGCAGGTGAGGCAGTTGAAAATATCATGGCTTGGGTCAGGCACACCTTAGTCCTCAAAGTGGCATCCTTGCTTTACAACACTCTAAAGAGTTCTTTTTACAGCAGGCTTGCCCAGTGCAATACATTGTTTGATTTCTTAACTGCTACTACCATGGGCATTGATTGTGGATCCATGTAAAATGAAATCCTTGACAACTTCAATCTTTTCTCCATTCATCATGACGTTGCTTATTGGTCCAGCTGTGAGGATTTTTGTTTTCTTTATGTTGACGTGTAATCCACACTGAAGGTTGTAGTCTTTGATCTTCATCAGTAAGTGCTTCAAGTCCTCAGGTTGTGTCATTTGCATACTGCAAGTTGTTAATGAGTCTTCCACCAATCTTGATGCCATATTCTTCTTCATATAGTCCAGCTTCTTGGATTATTTGCTCAGCATACAGATTGAAAAATTGTATTTTGAGTGCCTTCCAACCTGAGGGGCTCATCTTCTGGGAATATATCAATGTTCCACTCCTATTCATAAGGTTTTCACTGGTCAGTTTTTTCAAAAGTAGGCCTCCAGGTCCTTATTCCTAGTCTGTCTTAGTCTGTAAACTCCACTGAAACCTGTCCACCAGAGTGACCACACTGGTATTTGAAATACCAGTGGCATAGCTTCCAGTAACATGCAAACCACCAGAGTACAAGAAACTGACAGACTCAGGGTGGCACCTCTGTCTACCCCTGTCAAAATTAGAAGTAATTTCTGCAACCTCTAAATCATGATTCCAATTTTGTGGGGCTTTTTTTAAGCACCTTCTCAATAGCTCTGCAGTTATTCTTGTACTGATCTCTCTCCTCTGCTGGAGTGAAAGCTTTTTCCCCTTATTGTACTCTGAAACTACCAGAGGAACTAAGGAGAGCTTACTGAAAGTAGGTGCTCAGTGCATATCTGTGAAATGAACCAATTACATCCAACTGTTGCCATTAAGCCAATTCTGACTCCTTATGACCCTAGAGGACAGAGTAGAAGTGTCTCCACAGGGTTTCGAAGGCTATAATCTTCATGAGCAGACTGCCACATCTTTCTCCCTAACAGTGTCTGGCGGGATAGAACCACCAACTTTTCAGTAGCAGCCAAGAGCTTAACCACTACACCATCAGGGCTACTTTAATTACATCCATAGAATATGTAATTCTAAATGCAACTTTATACATTCCATGAGCATGTATTAAGAACTGACCATACGCAGGGTATTTCCTGCGGAGTTTGTGACTTAAAGCATCCTATAATGTTTGACTTCAGACCTCATGAGGCTTATGTTGTTGTTGTTATATGCCGTCGAGTTGGTTCTAACTCATAGCAACCCTGTGTACAACAGAACGAAATCCTGCCCAGTCCTGTGCCATCCTCACAATCGTTGTTATGCTTGAGCCCATTGTTGCAGCCACAGTATCAATCCATCTCATTGAGGGTCTTCCTCTTTTTCGCTGACCCTCTACTTTCCCAAGCATGATGTCCTTCTCCAAGGGCTGATTCCTCCTGATAACATGCCCAAAGTATATGAGACGTAGTCTTACCAAGCTTGCTTCCAGCATCGCCGCAATGGGCAAGCCCCCACAGTCTGGCAAAATAACAGACACATGGGGGCCTGAAGCTTACAGTCTGTTAGAAGTGATAACACAGACACAAGTATTTGCAATAAAAGAAAAATAAGTTCCCGTGGAGTCAATTTTGACTCATGGCGACCCTATGTGTGTCACAGTAGAACTGTGCTCTATGGGTCTTCAATGGCTGATTTTTCAGAAGATCGCCAGACCCTTCTTCCAAGAGGCCTCTGGGTGGTCTTGAAGCTCCAACCTTTTGGTTAGCAGCCAGGTGTGTTAACCATTGGCAATACCCAGGGACTCCAATAAAATAAGCATGTGATTAAATAATGTAAGATATGCAAAAAGCACTTTGTAAACACTAAAGCACTATTCAAATGTTGATATTTTCAAAATATTATTATTATCTTAACTATGCAAAGTACTGTATGGAACACAAAATTAGGTAAGAGTTAATTCCTGCGTGTGGAGTTACTTAAAATTTGGTAAGAAAATTATTTTAATATAAATTTTACATTACGCAAGGGCTTAATTTTCAATATGGCAACATTTATGCAAATGAAAAGTAAGACATAATATGAATTGTAGCAGGTAGCATGCATCATTGATTTTTAAGTGGGAAGGATTAAAAATATCTAGTAACATTTAGAAAATAGTTCACACTTCTTTTTACCACTCCATGAACAATTTTTAAAAATTAAACCATCTAGTCTTCATGCAGAAAAGAAGGTTAAGCATCTCAATTTCCTACTTGAAATAAAAGGATTGTATTAAGAATATAGCACTTCACTCTGTAGATTTGGTGCAGGGAGGCAAATGCCTGAGTATGTCTATGCAGGGGGAAGCTGAAAAAGCAGGGCCATACTCTTCCCTTTTTCTCCCTGGCAGCACTGGAGCCCATAAACAGCAAGGCAGCCTTGCCCAGCACTGCAGTTTTCTCAGCCACCCACTGTAACTGTTGCTCATTGTAAATGGGGCACATTTTGCCAAACAACTCCTGCCATCCCCACCAACATTTCCTTCTCTCACCTGCGCTTCTGGCCAGTCCTCTGCTTCCCCCTCCAGTCATGAGTCACTCCCTAAAATTTCAGGAGTGAACCTCGCCACTGTCCTCCCGGCCTCACCTGTGGCATCCAGCCCAGCCCTGGCCCTGACCCTGCTCCCAGCCCCAGCAGTGGCAGGAGATTGATGCCTGTACCCAACATGGCACACAGGTGTGGCATTGGATAATGGCCATATAACTTCTCATCACCCTGACAGAATGCATTAAATGCTGAGGAAGTGTGAAAGGTGTTTATGAGGGAAAAGAAAATCTGTGATTGTGGTTGTCCCTCTAAGAAGTCCTTGGCTTGAAAGTGGTTCCTATCACCTGTAAGCATCTGGCCTTACTTGTAGAACACTTCTCAAGTCTGGTAAGAACACACGGGCTTTTTTCATTCAGGTGACTCATTTACATTTTTAATTATTTTAGAATTACCTAAGACGGCAGTGGGTTTGGTTTTTTGGTGGTTTAAGAAATGAACACATTGGGGAAGGATTGAAAAAGAAATTCATGTGTGCTTCTCAAACAGTCAGCAGGCAGAGAAGGCGGCTTTGGGATTACCAGGCTATATCCACTGCCATGGAGGGTGGCAGGGTTGGGCTCTAATTCAGGCCAAAGTGAACTTCACCCCCCACTGACCGTGTACCTACCTACACTGCTCCAGGCCTTTCCGTGGAGGTCATTTCATTTAACTTTCCTGCTAGGTATTTTAAGTTGCGTTAATTTGGACATGGAGATTCAGGCAAGCCAAGAAACTTTACGTAAAATATTATGCTGAGTGCATCAGAGCCAGTACTACTATTACCTCTCCTCTGAGGCCATAAGAACAGGCAAGCCAAACCAAATCTGTTGCCGTCAAGTTCATTCTGATTCGTAGCAATCCTGTAGGACTGAGTAGAATTGTCCCACAGGGTTTCCAAGGAGCAGCTGGTGGACTCAAACTGCTGACCCTTTGGTTAGCAGTCAAGCTCCTAACCATTGTGCCATAAGAACAAGAGGAAGCACTGTTTGCCTCCAGGCCAGTTTTGAACCTTGAAATGGTTATCATCTGGCTAATGAGTCTCTCTGGTCCTAGTAGAACAGTCTAAAAAAATTACTTCCTCCCCTGGACATGCCTCTCAATACCCTTGAAAAGATACAAAGAGGTAGTTCTTGCAGACAGGTAAGTTTATCCATCATACAGGGATTTTTCGCCATTTTAACGAAAAAAGGGCTCCCTCCATGTCTCTGTCCTCACTATTGATTTATCCTAAATGTTGGGACACATGTCATCCAGTAGCCCTCCAAGTATAGACTAGGTAGTCATCATTCATGCAAATATAAGTCCCAATGGCATGGAGGGAATCCACTAGTTTCAAATGAAGCAAAACAGATATGATAGCTGGCACCTATGTATGTGCCAAGCAGAGTGCTGGGTTCTAGGAATACGGAGATAAAAGGACATGACTCTTATCCCCATGGAGCTCAAGGTTCACAGGCCATCTATGAGGGTGAGATTAAATGAGGTGGTCCTGTGAGGCTGTGAAGAGCCTGGGCTTTGCACCCTGACTGCCAAGGCTCCTGTTCCAGCCCCACGAACATCAACAACATGATCCCAGGTAAGCTGTCTGACTTCTCTCTGCCTCGTTTTTAGAGCACCAACCTCACAGGGTTGTTCTGAGGATCAGTCAAGTTAATAACACTGAAGAGATTCCGCTTCAAACAGCACCTGGCACATAACAAGCTCTCCATTTGATCTAGCTATCATAGGATAAGGTAGTCAGAGTTTGTTAAGGGTTGGTGGTTTTCAGTATAACAAAAATGGAAACATTTCAGAAGGTAAAAAATCTGAGGCAGATACATAACTATGTCTCAGGAAAGCTTGAAAAAAGGGACCTTAGGATAGGACCATATTGTTGGCCACAAGGAAGGTATGCTCCCAAGGAACATGAAGACTGGAGCCTGACTCAAGACCAGAGCACAAGGAGAGATTTAAGATCAGACACCCAGATAAGAACCAGAATTAAACCTGGGCAATCACAACCACAGAGTTAAAAAGAGGAAAAAACACCAAACTGAAAGCCAAGAGCCAAAAGCTACAAGTAACTACGATGCTTTGCAAAAATGGGAGAGGTCTCAAAAGAATAGCAGGGAACAGGTCGCTCCAGCTAGATCTCAGAAGTCTCTGGTGTATGGGAAGTAATGAGCCCACTTTAATATTGCCCCTCAGAAGATGTACTATCTGTGCTAGGGATAAAGGATCAGCTGACGTTTTTGATTCAGCCTGAGCCCCCAACAGTAGAGGGGCTTTACTACTAAGATGCTAGATGCCAGAACAAACCTTCCCCAGGCCACAATGGTCCTTTGTGAGGTGGACATATGTTTCCAAGAGTTTGGGGTGGAAATGGCACTATAAATCCGTAACTCAGACAAATAGAACTTGCCAGATCTTATTAAACTGAAGTCCCTAGGATGTAGTTTCCTAGTATAAGGAAGGTTCTTTTTTCAAGCAATGGGGGTCATACTACATTGGTAAACTGTAGATAACCTGGTAAAGAAAAGCACATTTCTAGAACTGAGGGACTACATTAAAATGGACTTGAGACTTAGCTGGCAAGCCAAACGCGTGGCCAGTTATGTGCACAAGAAGGAGACAGATGTTCTTCTCTTACCCTCTGAACTCACTCTGTCAATATGCAATAATATTTCATCAGTGTCTTCTTGCTTCTGTACAATAATTAAACTGAAGTTGTGTGCCAGAAATTCATTTCAGATCAGCTTCAATTCACGTGGGGGAAGTTATCCGAGCATTTAATTGCTTCAGCTGTACAGTATATTTAAAACCCAGAGAGGAGCCCCTGAGTCTTAGGGCCCTGTGTGCCTCCACTAACTCATCTCTGCCAGCCCAGGCTCAGCATCTCTGCAAACAGCAAGCACGCCAGAACTTCAGGGATCAGAGTCATTCACGATCAGCTGACACCTCTGAACATCTGCCTCTCACAGAAGCACACAGCTCAGACACCCCTCAACACCTGAGAAAGGAGCTCCTCCTCCTTCCCCTTCCTGTCTGCCAGGCTAAATCACAGGCCTTGTACCCCACAGATCAGAGGTCATCAACGCAGTTCAGGAAATAACGGGGCTGCTGCTGCTAGAGTGACTCGGAGAAAACTATGAACTTTCATGTTTTTGTTCGTCATTTGCTGGGCCCTTTCACGTTCTCAGTGGTGTTGTCTCTTCATCTCACCCATGCCCAGTGGGATCATGTTCTCTGCTCACTCTCAACTATCAAAACCTGCCTCCAGTACAGGACTTTCAGAGGTTCTTTCCAGGAAGGTATAAGTGACGGATATGACTATACCTCCTCTGGGAGAGCTGCAGACTTAAAAGGGAATAGGAATTAATTTTTAAATTTTTAGACTTTGAGACAGAACTAGTTAACTGGTTGAAAGAAACTGTAGCTTTTTTTTTTTTTTTTTGAGGTAAGTGCACAAAGGTGGACAACTGGACAGGTAGAGGCAAGGTGGCTCATGAAAGCATCTGTGAACCTTCCCATGGATGAGGCACTTGCTCCCCTACCTCCTGGAAAATGAAGACGTTTCTAGGGCACTATATGTCTTTCTCCTTGACCTACTCGAGGTGGATCTCTAGAAGTCTGCATTACTCTGGTCGATTCTTACCATATTTGATGCTGATGGAATCATTGTGAGGCAGACTGGTCACTTGAATTACTATTAAATAAGACCAAAAAAAGGTCTTTAAGTTTTTTAAAAGCATGCTTTGCACACAGAATTGTAAACTAAAACTTACTACCGTGAAGCAGGTCAACACAGGAGTTTATTGTAAAGAAAAATTAATATACTTGCACATTCCTACAATGCTGTGAGCTTCTAGACTAAGATGGACTAAGAAGAAATGCCCGGCAATTGATTTCCAAAAATCAGCTTACGAAGACCCTATGGGACCCAACAGTCTGATCCACAACCCATCATGGGGATGGCGCAGGAAGGTACAGCATTCATTCTGCTGTGCGCTTGATCAACACGCGTGGGGGGCTGACTTGATGGCAGCTAACAACAAGAACTGTACACTTTGTGAAATGGTTATACTTCTCAAAACTTACATATAAAGCAATACTGTGCTGTCCTTGGCTTATAATATGAAATAGGAGTTTGTTTGTTTTTTTAAATAGGAAAACTCCACTTACTTGGAATTCATGTGGATGAAGAATGCCCTGATCCACAGGGCTTAGAGCTACTCAAGCAAACAGAAGAAAGCACTTCAGAATAGCCCATCAAGCTGTATCCCAGCTCAAAAAAATTGTATGGCTGTCTGCCTGCTTTTTTTAATCTATCCTCACACTCAGCTAGAAGGCACAAGATAGACTGGCTGTGGGGATCTAAAATGTGTATTTTGAAAGCATGTAATACACACATTGATAAACTGTCCTCCATTTATAAAATGGAGAACAAATGGTTTTTTGGAGATTGTTTTCTAATAACACAAAATATCTTTGCTTGTTGTTTCTATCAGTTTTCACACTTCTTAACCTAGCCCATCTTTGTAAACCATGCAAATATATGTTTAAATCTAGAAGAACTGGAAAAAATATTTTTAATTGTAAAAATATTTTGAAAATAAAAATAAAAGAAGATTTGGATAGAATAATTGCCACAGACACAAAAATGCTGCCCACCAATCAGGCTGGATGTTAAGGAGCAAATTATTCAATTCACCTCAAAAGCTACAGAAGTATCACAAATAAAAACTGTATTAAAACAAATTTTACAACCTTTATGTCACTGAAAATAACTCACCTTTTCCAGGTGTTATAGCAGGTCAAATCCCAATGGCCTGATATTTCTAAAATGCTGGGATAAACTGAGTTGATGAAGACTCATTCCGAATGTGAGCTTTGTAAAGCATTTATTTATCAAAGTCTGCTTTTATGCCTATCCAATAAATTTAAATGATGGAACTTTTGAACCAATTTGTTCTCTTGTCTCAAATGGACTTACTGCTGTGTCTCAGATGCAGACAGAGGATATTTCTGAAAGGAGGCAGGTGAGTGAGAGGGAGGTTCTATCCAGCAAGCCACCATGGGTCTCTGCATTCCAACAGGGAACATTAGGACGTGACGTCCCAGAAAGAAGGGGTTTAAGGGTGTCACGGAAAATGGAATCTTTGATAGGCAAGGGAATGAGATTACAACAACAAACAAACAAAATTGACTGCCAAACCCTAAGCATGAGATGTTCCTAGAAATAAATTCTCTTTCCACATCCTTCCCACAGGACATATGCCTGAAAAGCTGGACATAAACCCATTTTTATACGATGAGTCACGTTTTAAATGTGGGCAGAGGAAGGAATCCTGAAATGAATCTTTGTTGATTCTTTCAACGGTAGATCATCTGAATTACACAAGAATAGATTCCAACATCACTCCCCTTAAGTTATGTTTTCCTTAAAGTAATAAATTTTATAACTTCTATTTCTCAACATGCCACACCCACATTTCTTTATAACTTCCTTTGCTTCCTATGTGAAGCCTTGCTTTGATTGTTCTGTTGCTCATCTCTACAAACTTAAATTTACCTTTTTCTCCATTGTCATCACCCTACTGGCCCTTCATTCATCAAAACGTGAACAATATGATTCCAGACGATGCTGCCAGGAGTCTGAGGCTTATACTCACAGCCTCTTACAAGTGAGTTCGTGTGATGAAAACTTATTCAATGACACCCCTGAAGATCAACAAATAAATTGAGCAAATACAGCCTACAGTAGCTGGTCCCTTCACCATTTCCACTGAACCTCCTAGTCCGAAGCAGCAAAGCTCCTCACTCTGTGCTAAGCACCTGGACAGTGTGCACCCACCTGGGCAGCCAGGGTGACTCCGACAGGCCCAGAGAATCTTCCCTTCGGCTGGCTTTTATGATGACCAAAGCAAACCTGTTTCTGCTTCCACACTTATTTATATCAGTTGTCCATACTATTACAATTATATAGTTTTGTAAACTGATGAAATGTAAGTCTGGCAATAAAAATAGTTGGTGTTTCCATGAAAACAGTGTTAAATGCTTTGAATACAGCTGATAATAGTTACCATCTTTCTCTGGTTAAGAGCTATGGCTGCTAACCAAAAGGTCAGCAGTTCAAATCTACCAGCCACTCCTTGGAAACCGAATGGAACAGTTTTACTCTGACCTATAGGGTCGCTATGAGTCAGAACAGACTCTATGGCAACAGGTTTTTTTTTTTTTTAATCATCTTCGTTTAAAAACATATTCTTGAATTAGACGTAGGCAAGAAAACTATAAAACACAGACTGGGAGGAATTGTAAAAATTTAAAAGGATTTGTTACTCAGATTTATGTGCAAATATTTTTATTTTCTCCCTATATCTTAAAGGAACTGAAACTAAAATTTCCAGTTCATGCGTTAATGAAGCTGTTCACTAAAGACACTTCTGAATTGGAACAAGGCAGCCATCCTGACCCAAACAAGGCTCCACGTGCCGAAGCCTGGCTTAGTGAGTGAAGACAGGCTGGATCTCAGCCCCAAGGGTGCCCCGTTACGCTGGGAACCACAGCAAATTGATACACCAGTTTTGCCCATACTCCAAGAGATGGCCTAAGCGCTACCTCAAAGGATTGGCCAATAAACATTATCTCCACGTGTTTTAACTTAAAAAATAATTAAGATATGTATGTGTTACATTTTATGACTCCTTGGTTTAAATGACTTTAAAATAACTGACCAAGTACTGGTCTTATTTGTGATAAAGTGGTTTTTACAGTGCTATTAAATATACCTAATTATTAAAAAACAAAACAAAACTAGTTGTTGTCAAGTCTATTTCAATTCACAGAGACCCCACGTGTGTCTGCGTAGAGATGTGCTCCCTGAGTTTTCCCCTGGTGGAGCAGTGGTTAAGAGTTCGGCTGTTAACCAAAATGTTGGCAGTTTGAATCTGCCAGTCGCTCCTTGGAAATGCTATGCGGCAGTTCTGTTATGTCCTACAGGGTCATTGTGAGTTGGAATTGACTCAATGGCAGTGGGTTTTTTGATTTTTTAGGGTTTCCAATGGCTGAGTTTTCAAAAGTAGATTGCCAAGCCTTTCTTCTGAGGCCCCTGTGGGTGGACTCAAATCTCCAATCTTTCCATTAGCAGCTGAGTGTGTTAATCGTGCCCCATCCAGGGTTAGTCACATTCTAATAACAGATTTTAATATATAAATTTAAATTGTTAATAATATCTTGAGCAGTGACTGCTAAAAGTTACCAGGGTGGCAGACGGCTTGGGTAATACCTGAAATTAGGACATCTAAAATAGACTGAGGAAAAGACGTCACAAGAGCTTTGTATAATGACATGTCAGGTACATTGTTTTCCTGTATGCTACATAGCACTTTGGAGCCCTGGTGGCGCAGCGGTTAAGAGCTCAGATGTTAACCAAAAGGTTGGCAGTTCAAATCTACCTTGGAAACCCTATGGAGAAGTTTTACTCTGTCTTATAGAGTCCCTATGAGTTGGAATTGACTCAATTGGAATGGGTTTGGTTTTGGTTTTCTTGGTACACAGTACTTTACTCTAGGAGCTCAAAAAACAAAATGCATCCTACATTTTATTAGCTCATAAGAGTCCAGGAGTAAAGGCCAAATGTTAATACCTCTGTGCTAAAAACAGGAAATTGCTGATGACAGAGGAATCCCACACTTATATCAAGATACTGCTGGCTACATGAAGGTGTGCCAACTCACACTGCTCACGCGTGAGCATTCTCAAATTACCTACACCATAGGATGCAAACCAAGTCACTACTTGACTTAAAATAGTTTAGAGTCACTTAGAACTTATTTTTAATACTAGTTATCAAGATTTAGATATATCTACACATCAAAATCCTTGATGGAAGGAATTACATCTCTAAATTATACTGAATTCTCAATACTTGATAAAGTACCACATGGCATAGATATCCCTAGACTATACTTTCCTTTAAGAATGTAATTAGCCTGGAGGCAAGAGGGTCATTTAAACCCTAAATATTCAGATCTCAGTACCAACCAAATCCATTGCCATTAAGTTCATTCCGGCTCATAGCCACCCTATAGGACAAAACAGAACAGCTCCATGGGGTTTCCAAGGACCAGCTGGTGGATTCAAACTGTTCACCTTTTGGTTAGCAGCTGCAGCTCTTAACCACTGCACCACCTGGGCTCCTAGCATATAGGAGGTAGTTTTTATGGATTGAATTGTGTCCTCCAAAATAATATGTTGAAGTTCTAACCCCTGGTACCTGTGAACATGATCTTGTTTGACATAAGAGTCTTTTACCAAATCCTAATCCAATCTGAGTGACTCCTTATAAAAGAGGAGAAGACACACAGATAGACTCAGAGGGATGACGGCCATGTGAAGATGCAGCTACAAGCCAAAGGAAGCCAGGAGCTACCAGAAGCTGAGAGAGACAAGAAAAGATCTTCCCCTAGAGCCTTTGGAAAGGACATGGATGGCCCTGCCAACACCTTGAATTTGGACTTCTGGCCTCCAGAACTCTGAGACAATAAATTTCTGTTGTTTAAAGCCACCGATCGTGTGGTGCTTTGTTATGGCAGTCCCAGGAAATTAATACAGCACTCAATAAATTTCTGTTGCATTAAACTGAAATACTCATGCAAAACAACTGAAATCATTAGTACAATGAACATCTGTGTACAGGCAGTCCCCGACTTAAGACAGGGTTCTGTTCCAACGATTCCGTCGTAAGTCGGGTTCTGACATAAATTGCATAACTCTTTTTTTTATTTTTAGTTTTCATTATATTGCCTTTTATTATCAGATCTTTGTAAATCTAATATTTGTGGTTGGAAACATTACATATAAACATCTGAGACTGAACACTGAGAATGACAACATCAGCAAACTACGAGCTCCAACATTGTATGTAGTACATACTGCTAACGACAAGACGTACAAAAAGAAAAAGAAAAGACAGAAGGTCTCTAAGTGTGGTTCGTTGTAACTTGGATACATCATAAGTCAGGGACTTCCTGTACTCTCCAACTAAATTCCAAAATAAACTAATTTGCCAAGCATCAAACTAAATCCAAATATCTCGCATCTCCTTTCATTTACCTTTTTTCCCATCTTTGCTGTAATCTGTAGATGACAGCCTCCTTGCCCCTCTCCACCACTCTTTTAGGCCAGATTCCACAACTACTGACTGATCAGATTTCTCTAGAAAGCGGCCTATTGAGTCCCCATGATTCTGTCAGTTGAGAGAGAGTGATTTCTATGACCCTTGGCACTTTCATAAACATCATGGCCACCATCTGACCTCAGAAGGGATGTTGCATAAGGCAAAACACCAACCCTTGGGAGGCTAACTGAATTATATTTTTACTTCATGATTTTGCTCAGACCTTAGCACAGTGTTCAATAAATGTGACTGATTTCTGATGAAGAGATAAAATATGGTACATCCACACAACGGGATATTACTCAGCCATAAAGAGAAATGATAAACCTTGAAAAAATTATGCAAGGTGAAATAAGTCAGACACAAAAGGAAGAATAATATATGATTTCACTTATATGAAATATCTAGAACAGGCGACCACCACCTGTCTGTCAGTTTGCTACGCTGTGGTGGCTTGCATGTTCCCATGATGCTGCAAGCTATACCAACAGAATTTCAAATTCCAACAGGGGCACCCATGGAGCCAGCGGAGCTTCCAGACTAAGATAAACTAGGAAGAAAGGCCTCAGGATACACTTCTGTAAATTAGGCAATGAAAGCCTTGTTTCACAACTGAACACTGTCTAACTCGCGTGCTTTGAACACATCACCAGGAAAGATCAATTGCTGAAGGAGGCCATCATATTTGGTGAAATAGAGGGACAGAAAGGGTGAGTGAGACCCTCAGTGAGATGGACTGGCACAATAGCTGTAATGGTGGAACGTGCGGGTGACTATGAGGATGACGCAGGACCAGGCATCATTTCCTTCTGTTGTACACAGGGCTTCCATGAGTTGGAGTCAAAGGCAGCTAACAACAACAGAACAGGCAAATGCATAGTGACAAAAGGTCACTAGTGGTTCCCCGGAGCTGGGGGCAGGAGGGAGTAAATAGATAGTGGTGATGGTAGCACAACATAGTAAATGTAATTAATGTCACTAATTTCTACACTTAAAATCATGAAAATGACAATTTTTTTGTTGTATATATTTTATCACAATAAAAAAAATTTAAAACAAGACCTGACTTACTGGCCTGACAGAGACTAGAGAAACCCCGAGATTATGGCCCCCCGAAAACTTTTAGCTCAGTAATGAAGTCACTTCTGAGGTCCACCCTTCAGTCAAAGGTTAGATAGGCCCGTAAAACAAAATGAGACTAACGGGGCACACCAGCCCAGAGGCAAGGACTAGAAGGCAGGAGGGGACAGGAAAGCTGGTAATAGGGAACCCAAGGTAGAGAAGGGAGAGTGTTGACATGTCATGGGGTTGGTAACCAGTGTCATAAAAACAATATGTATACTAATTGTTTAATGAGAAGCTAGTTTGTTCTATAAACCTTCATCTAAAAAAGTACAAAAAAAAATTTTTTTTTTAAATATGGTTGAATTGTATTTGTTTTTATGTCCTTGGGTAATATTAAAGGTTCTAACTGTATTTAAAAGGTTACCTATTAATGAAAGGCTGCAATTTCTACTTATTCCTCCCACCTTAATTAAAAAGCACTTTGTGTACAGTTCAAGGTGTTGGCCAAACATGTATTTCTTAAAACTACTACTAAGAAACTAAATCACAGCATCCATGTCAAACTTGAATCAAACTGAATATTTTCTTCTATTTCTCGTCTTGTTATTTAGGATATGCCAATTCCTTCACTTAAAAATAAATGGTTAAAATGCACAATGTAATTAAATAAGAGCTAATCCTAGCTACCCCAAAAAGCTGCTGTAAAGGCTCAATGAGAAAATGTTTATAAAACTGCCTGGGATACTCTTGAGCATACAGTAAGCTTAGAGCCAATTCATGTGGTCTGTTCCCCACCCTTTTCTGGGAAAAAAATGTCAAATAGTCACACTGGGACCTTTCCTGTATGTCCTCTTCCAAAAGTTACTGGTGACCAGACTGAAGACATAATACAAGCTTGCACGCTCCAGGGCCTCATTGATTTTTAGGTAGAACAGTTTCCTTTTCATTCCCGTGGTTTGCCCTTCCAAAACATGAGCTTTGGAAGGAAGGTCACTGCTTCTCACAGGCTGGAGTGGCATGGTCAGAAGTCTGGTTGTGCATGGGCTCACTCATCAAAAAGACAAGCAAGAAGACCGAGCGTCCTCTAGGAATTACTGAGGGTTGGACCATGGAAAATTCTCTTGCTAAGGCAGTGTAAAGCTGAGACCCAGTTCCTATGGGCAAGGACAAAGGGTCTACATGCTTTAGGGTGGGAAGAGGGGGACTCACATTGAATTGTAGCCTGCTATGAGCCAAGCACTTCAGAGTGTGTACTACTTCACTGAAGTGGTTCCCCAAATACATGTGCATGTCCTAATCCCTAGAATATGATCTTACATGGCAAAAAGTAAACATTACCTTACGTGGCAAAATATATGATTAAGTTAAGGATCTTGAGAAGAGCAGCTTATCCTGGGTTATCAGGATGTGCCCCAAACGCAGTCACGAGTATCTTTATAAGAGAGAGACAGAGGGAGATTTCAGACAGACAGAGAAGACATACACAGAGGGGAAGACTAGGTGAAGACAGCAGGACAGGCTGCAGTGATGAGGACACAAGCCAAGGAATGCCCAGGATCGTTGACAATCACCAGGAGCTTACAAAAGGCATGGTTCGGATTCTTCCCTAATGCCTCTGTATGGAGCACAGCCCTGCAACACCTTGATTTCAGACTTCCATTTTTTCAAGCTACCAAGTTTCTAGTAATTTGCTAAAACAGTTCTAGGAAGCTAACACTGGTGAAATTCTAATGTCCACAGAGCAAGGTGAGCAGTATTACCCCCTTTCCAATACACAGA
This sequence comes from Elephas maximus indicus, assembly GCF_024166365.1. Classification (NCBI taxonomy): domain Eukaryota; kingdom Metazoa; phylum Chordata; class Mammalia; order Proboscidea; family Elephantidae; genus Elephas; species Elephas maximus. Next base: position 112,018,631 of record NC_064826.1, on the reverse strand, counting down.
CACAGGTCTGGGAGGTTTCATCCCTTGGCAAAGGTCACTTGGCTGACTATTGTGATTGCAGCCCAGCCCTGCCCTGCCCTGCCCACTGCACCCCAGGGAGTGTGAGCAGCACACCAACTGAGCACTGACTTAGACCCCACAACCAGGGCCAGCACACAGACATGGCTCCACACGCGGTCCCCATGCCTGTCTTTAATCCTTGCTCTAACATACCCTCAGCTAAAAGGATTTCTGCACTGTGCTCTGGAGAAATACATGGCTAGCTAAGACCTAGGATTTCACTTAGCTGATGGCATGGTGGCAGCTGTCCAGTCATTTCCAGCACAAAGACAGAGTGTTCCCAGGTGGCACGCCCAAGATTCCAGTCCTTTAGCTGCCTCCTGCTACATACCACCCTGGATATTTTATATGACTAAGAACAAATTAGCATTCTCAATCTATATATACTTGAGCAATCTACAGGGCCGAGGGAAAGCACAAAAGGTCTGGCCATGAAATCCCTGCAGGAGCCCCACCAGAGCCCTGCTTTTCTTAGTGATCTTTTGAAAGCTCACTCTCAGTGCCACAAGCAAGCCTTTGTGCTCCAGAAAAGCCCACTGTTTGGCATTCCAGCACACACAATAACCCGTAAGCAGTATCCAATTTTAGAACGCAATGGAGCGGCAATGATCACATCAACATGGCTACGTGTGTTTATTTAGAAATTAGAGTCACATGGGAAAGAAATCATGGAAGACTGGCCCTTTATCAGTATCGTTACTTGGATCAGCATTCTCTTTGGGTCGCCCCAGTGACACCTCCCATTTGCACTCCTTCCAGCGTACAGATGGCTTCTCCCGTGTTCCTTCACCACAATCCCAGGAGGAGGCAGGGCCAGTATCATAACCACCATTTATCTACTAGTGAGGAAACAAAAGCTTGGAGACACAATGCGACTTGATCAAGATCACCACTGGTGAGGTGATGGAATCATATCCAGCCTCCAAATGTTCCAATGAGAAGTTTTATTACATCACTGTATTGTTAATGCAAAACTAGTTCTTGTCTGACACACTGTTTTCCTAATTTACTGCATGAGGTGACCGATTCGCTGCTTTTCAAAGACCTGGAGTTTACATTCAGCACTGTAGCAGAGGTAAAGTTTCCTTTACTACTAGCTTTGCTTATTCATTCATTCATTCTATTGTATAGTAAGTAAAACTTACAAAAGCTAGAATCTGTGTAAGGTGGAAACCTGTCAGAGAAGGCAAACTCAACTAGTTTCCACTAATACAGAATGATAAAAGTGCTAAGACTGCACCCGTTCAAAGGCAGAAAACTTGCAAGACCCAGAAAAACAAGGCAGCCCTGCTGAGTTCCAGCTCTCAAAGATTTTAGTGTAATACAGACATGATTTTTAAAAAAGGAATGCAGGGGCCCAGAGAAAACAGAAACTAAAGGAAACTGAAATCTACGTTAAGTTTAGTATACCACACTGCATCCTCTTTGGCTTTCTGTGGTAGCAAGAAAAGGTTATAAGCTTCCTAGTGGTCAAAGTAAAGATGAGAAGCCTAGCCAGATTCCAAGTTCAAAGTGTCCCAAGACAAAACAAGCCAGTGCTCTAGAGGAACACTTTTCTTGGTAACGAGAGGTAGCATCTCTTCTGTGACACTGTTTTTGTGAAATAGTGAATTATGTGCATAATAACGTGCTATAGAAACAAAAGGTGTCATAGCAATTGTCAAACAGCTCAATAAAACCAATACTACAACAATAAAAACCGATACTACAACACAAAGCCACAACTCAATAAAGCAACTCTATTCAGGGTCCAAACAAGGCAGTCAAATGCACAACTGTCTTCTAGTCTGGATCGAGGATGAAAGTTAGCATTTCTCAAGAAAGCAAAGGAATTCTCAAGAAAGTGAAGGAATATAACATAGTAGGTGTGAACACCGGACTATATAAAACAACATCAATATCTTATAAACTACGGAATTAATTTGGTCTATTCAGAACGCTGTTAAGCAATATACTAAAGGTATTCTTTACAGACTTACAAACTTAATGTTTACACTGAACACGCTTTCATTAGAGAACTCATTATTTACTCTGATATTATTACAGGTAGATCTATAAATGTGTAGGTAGCTATACAACGTACAAATAAAATATATTTCAGTTGAAATTCTGTTATATAATAATATTAATATTCAGCGTTAACCACAGAAAATATGAAACTGAAGAAACTAGAGCTATTTTAATGTTCAGCAAAATAACTTGGCCATCTAAAGAAAAACATACATTATCAAAAGTACTAGATTTTACTTATATTCAACCAACTCTCCCCTCTCTATTCTTATAATAAAGAAACTGCAATTAGGTAGCAAATAATCAATGAAGAAATGGTTTTATTTATGACATTAAACTTTAAAGCTAAGTATTTAGGATCTTGTGTATTCATTACAACAAAACAAATAAACAAACAAAAAAAAAACCAAACCTGTTGCTGTAGAGTTGATTCCACTCACAGTGACCTACAGAACAGAGCAGAACTGCTCCACAGGGTTTTCAAGCAGTGGCTGGTGGATTCGAACCACCAACCTTTTGGTTAGCAGCCGAGCTCTTAACCACTGTGTTACCAGGGCTCCCATTATAACAAAGGACATGTATATTTATTTTCCTACAATATAATGTATATATTTGATAATTCTGAAATTATTTTTCCTGGAAATAAGATAGCTCTTTTTAAGATTTATTTTCTTATGGGTAGTCATTACTCTTACTTAATTCCTGAAGATAGTTATAATTTACTATCCTAAATAAATGAAGAGAGTACATTATTATTTAAAAATATGCAGTGCGTAAAGTGTAAACCACCCTGGTATTTTTCAACATCTCAAATAAATTATAAAATTGCTCTTGTATACCGTATTTTTACAAAAATAACATGTGCCATCTACATTTGTTTGCCAACAGCTCCCTCCCCCAAGAAGATGTTTTTCTAAGTGTGCTATGCTAATTTTTTTTACACCAACCTGAAAAAAAAAAATTGGCACAGCAGCGCTTACGAAAATACCTCACAGTGGGGAGGGAGCAGTTGGCAAACAAATGAGAAGGTGCAAGTTATTTGCGTAAAAATACAGCACCTTATTTACAGAACTGTATAATATCTAAATTTTCCATTGAAAATGAAAGGCAGAAAAATTACATGATTCTTATTCATGTGTGTATTAAAGTGATATTTGCATTTATCTTCTATGGGTCAGTCTCTGGGAAGATTCTGGAAATCCACAAACATGGAAGACATGGTCCCTCCCTGGTACAGTCCAGTGTCTGGTAGGCATGGTCCCTCCCTGGTATAGTCCAGTGTCTGGTAGGGAAGGCAGAGCCACAAACTCTACTACCCAACACAGCTGGTGCTATGATAAAGCTCACATAATGCTCTTAGAGCTCAAGATAAGATTGTTCTTTCAGCCTGAGAGAGGGTGGTGGTCTTAGAGAACCATTGTAGAGGAGGTGCTGGTTGAGCTAAGTGTTGAAGAATGAGAGAGATAAATGCCAAGCAGAGAGAAAGGTATGTGCTGGGAGAAAACAGGGCAGATGGTGGGACTGCGTGGAGAACTAAGATTAGACTTTAATTGCTGGGAACTGATAGTGTGCAGTGGGGCAGCAGTGGAAGGGGCACACGAGCCAGGCACTGTACAAGTGCCTGGGAATTTGTCAAAGAGGAGACAGGAAGCCCATGGAGGACTTCGGACAGAGGAATAATATGATCACATTTGTATTTTGCTGTAATATCCTTGGTGGTGTGCAGAGGGTAGGTTTAGATCACATCGTGCCTTTGCTCAGAACCCTCTGAAAAAAATCTCATGCATCAGCCTTAGAAAAAAATCCACATCTACACTATCCTAACCTCCTGCCACACTTGGCTACTCTGGCCACACTGACCACCTTTGCATGTTTCTCACATGCCAACTTTAGCACCACCTCAGGGCATTTGCACATACCACCCTACACCCCAGCACGGCTTACCCTTCATTTAAGTCTGTGCACAACGAAATGGCAAAGCAGTTTCCCATTACAACTCTCTATTCCATCTCAGTTATCATTTCCTGAAAATAATATATGTGTTTGAGTATTTACGGTGTGTCTTCCCCACTAGGATATAAAGTGTTGGGAAGGGGATGGAAAAGGCCTTGTCTATAATATTTATGGATGTATTCCAAGGGTATAAACCATTGGTGAATGGTAGGTCCACAATAAATATCTCGTAAATGAATGATCAGTGAAGGGCAGGCTGGAGTTAGAAAACTACTGCAAAAGTCCAAAGAACCAATGGTGGTTTTGTTTAAACTAAGAGAACAGCAGTGTGACTAGGTAGGAGGAAATGTATTTGAAAGCTATTAGGCAGAAGAGTTGATGTGAGAAGTGAATGAAGGAATACAGGTCTGCTTACACGCTTCCTCCTTGGTTGACAGGGAGGATGGCATGGCACTGTTCTTCAAGCCAAAGCACTCATTAGGACCGAGAGGTGTGATAAAAGGTTCAGTTTGGGGTGTGTTGAGTTTCAGGTCCCTGTGTGGCACCCATTTGGAGTTGTCTTGGAAATGCAAGTCTAAAGCTCCTCAGGGGAGATGTGACAGACAGAGCTATAGATCAAGGTGCGGTGATTGCTGAAGTCATACGAACAATAAAACTATGCTTACAGAGGCTCCAAGATGATAATGGGCTCTTTCTGTGTCTTATTACATTGTATGCTCACTACCATACTAACCACTGAGAGGTTACTGACTCACTCCAGGTCACCTGGCAGGAAAGTAGTGTCTGACAATATGCCCTGCACCCCTGGGAGGTAACACCACCCAGGGAGAATGTAAGAAATGAGAAGAGATGCTGGTTGAGGAGGAAACCTGGGGAAATACCAGTATTTAAGGTATGGGTAGAAGAAGAAAAAGATTCTTCAAGGGAATCTGCGAAAAACGAGAAAGAAGAAAAATGAGTTAGTGTTGAAGGAGCCCACAGAAGAGAAAGTTTCAAGGAAAAAATAGTTTTAAGAGTCACCTGCTGAGAAAAAAGTAAAATCAGGACTGAGAATTGCCAATGGGAAAGGACTTCATGACTTGAGGAGTGAGTCTGAAAACAATGAGGACAAAGGCTCCGTTAGGGAGGGACGAGGCATGATTAGAGGTGAGCATGTTCACAGAAAGGTTGGACTTTAGTAAAAGCATCAGAAGCAAAGTCAAGTTGCTGTGCCTGCAATGCAGTAGAGCACTGAGATCAATATATTCTCCATAATCACCATATGTCTTAGTCATCTAGTGCTGCTATAAAAGAAATACCACAAGTGGATGGCTTTAACACATAGAAGTTTATTCTCTCACAGTCAAATAGGCTATAAGTCTAAATTCAGGGCGTAGGCTCCAGGGGAAGGTTTTCTCTCCTGGTTGGCTCTGGAGGAAGGTCCTTGTGATACATGTCTTCCCTTGGTCTGGGAGCATCTCGGCGCAGGAACCTCAGGTCCAAAGGATGTGCTCTGCCCCTGGCACTGCTTTCTTGGTGGTGTGAGGTCCCCAACTCTCTGCTTGCTTCCCTTTCTTTTTATCTCTTGAGAGATAAAGGGTGTTACAATCCTACCCTAATCCTCTTTAACATAAAATTATAACCACAAAATGGAGGACAACCACAGAATACTAGGAATCATGGCCTAACCAAGTTAATACACACATTTTTTGGGGGACATAATTCAATCCATGACACCATGGTATAAAAGTTTGAAGAAAATAATTTGTAGTATGCATATATTCATCACAGAATTATACATAAAGCACACTGGCACAAGTTTTAAGTCATGCTTGTATAAAACCCTAATGAACTACTGGAAACTCGGTCATGGAGCATTTATTAAGTCTCTTCTAAGTGCCAAAGGACCCCTGGTGGCTAAGTGGTTAAGGACTTGGCTGCTAACTGAAAGGTCAGTAGTTCGAACCTACCAGCCGTTCCATGGGACAAAGTTATGGCAGTCAGCTTCCATAAAGATTTGCAGCCTTGGAAATTCTATGCAGCAGCTCTACTCTATCCTATAACGTCACTATGAGTTGAAATCGACTCAACAGCAAGGGTTAAGTGTCAAGTCCTGACAGCCAGATATGAATAAGGTGTTGTCTTCCCCTCATGGGGCTTACAGTCCAATAGAAGGAGAGATGAGAACAGGGGGTGAAAGAGTAGTTGAGCTCTAACAGAAGTTCAAGTAGGGCACAAAGAGGGCACAAGACAATTCTACTGGGAAGTTTGAGAAGAGGCTTCATGAAGCAGTGACCCTTGGGCTAGTCTTGAAAGATGAGGCAGTGTTCAAACAGGTAGGCCGTTCAGGGACAGACACTGTGAGAGAGATGTGTTCAACCAGGTAGGCTGTTCAGGGCCAGACACTGTGAGAGAGATGAGTCAGAGGCTCCAGGGCAAAACAGGGAAGAGCCTCCTCTTCTAAACAAGGCAGTTAGAATTTATACTGTCAACCAGGGTGCCACTATCCACTACGTCACACCCAGTGGGTGTGACGCAAGCAACATTCTTATTAGTAGCAAAGGGATAATACATGGAGTTACTACAGTTCACTGCAAGTTCCCCATAATCCAGAGAGTGACCCCTTGGACATCACCTGTCACCTATATTCCAGGGGGAAAGGTCAAGAACCAGTGCTACAGACCAGGCCTTCTGGGAGTGTGCATGATAATTCCCTGTAGGGCTTATGAAAATAAGATTGCAGGGGCCCACCCCTCAGAGATCCAATTCAATAGGTCTAGGGTAGAAGGGTATGGGCTTAGGGTAGAACCCATGAATTTGCATTCTACCAAGTCCCCCAGTGGTCCTGATGCTATTACACTTTGAGTAACCTTGTTATGGAGGATGGACGAGAAAGGTATAAGATGAGAAGCAAGGAAATCAGAGAGTATTTCAGTTTTCCAGGAAAGAGCTGATGAGTACCTGAACCAAGACTCAAGGCAGTACAAATGGGAACGGAGAGGCCGTTGCCCATACAAGAGACATTGAGTCTAATATCACCTCCAGGAATCTAGCTGGATAACTGTTGGACGGTAAACTCTGGGCCTCAATTGACCCAGCTACAAAAATGAGGAAGCAGAGATGCTCTCCAGGGTGTCTTCCAAATTCTGGCTTCTGATGGTTTCTGTTCCAGGCCTCTGAAGCTGCTACAACAGCTACAGACCACAGTGCAGCCAGCATCCCATTAGGGATGTCCGTGGGTTAGTCACTCAAAATAAGACCTCAAATTAGTTACGGGATCAAATCTCTGCATTGTTAAGGACTACCTGGAGGTTCACATTAAGGGTTAAGTGAACTCATCACAGAGAGAATCTGGAGGAAAATGTCCATCTATAACTTTCACATATACAAGGAGAATAAAACCTTGACTTGTTGGTTGGTGAACTGGTCTCAGTGTTTTTCTAGACAGTAGATGGAGGTCCCTTTTCTAAGTTAACGGTAAATTGTGGAGTACACTCCACAATGCTTTGAGTTGAAACCTCAATACCTTTCAAGAGGAGAAGTTTCCCAAGTATGGCTGTGGGTTAAATGGTTTCAGTGTCAGCCAGCCTAAGTTCAAGGGCCTGGGCTGGGAAGGACAGGGAAACAGAACTGGACAAACTGGTTTTCTTGGATTGTATTGCTGATCATGACTCAATTCTTCATGTCACCAAACACCTTTTTGGCAATTACCAAACACTGTGTAATGATTTCCTATCAAGAAGCAGCTTGACAGAAGAACTATTATCCCCATTTCAAACAAGGAGAAGATAATATTTATGGAATGCAAACTATGAGTCTGGCACAATGGTGGTCTCTTAAATACGTTGTCTCATAAAATTTTCATGATAGCTCATAAGGTAGGTGCTATTACCCCCATTTTACAGAACATGAAATGAGGCTTAGATTAATTGTCAAAAGACACCATAAGTAGTAAATGATGGAGCCATGACACAAGTCATGTCTGTCTGAGCTCAACAGTGATGGGTTGCTCTCCCTGCATAAATCTCCCCAGACTTTCAGAACCATTGCATCAAAACTGCAGGCAGGAGAGGACCTGTGCATAAGGGTGTTCATCAAGGATCAGTTTGTAAAAGCAGTAAAAAAGTAGAAACAGCTTATCTTAGTTATCTAGTGCTGCTACAACAGAAATACCACAAGTGGATGGCTTTAACAAACAAAAGTTTATTCTCTCACAGTTTAGAAGGCTAGAAGTCCAAATTCAGGGAGCCAGCTCCACGGGAAGGCTTTCTCTCTCTGTCACTTCTGGGGGAACGTCCTTGTCATCAATCTTTGCCTGGCCTAGAAACTTCTCAGCACAAGGACCCCAGGGCAAAGGACATGCTCCACTCCCAGCTCTTCTTTCTTGGTGGTATGAGGTCCCATTCTCTCTCTGCTTGCTTCTTTCTCCTTTTATCTCTTGTAAGATAAAAGCTGATGCAGGCCACACCCTAGGGAAACTGCACTTACATAGGATCAGGGCTGTGACCTGAGTAAGGGTGTTGTATCCCACCCTAATCCTCTTTAACATAACCTAATCTTGCCTCATCAACCATAGGCAGAGGCTAGGACTTAAAACACACACGATAATCATATCAGATCACAAAACGGTGGACAACCACACAATACTGGGAACCATGACCTAGCCAAGTTGATACACATTTTAGAGGGACACAATTCAATCCATAACATTCCACCCTCTGGCTCCCCAAAATTCATGTCCTTGACACATGAAAACACATTCAACCCATCCTATCATCCCAAAAGTCTTAAATCAATTTCAAGTCCCAAATCTCATCTCTGACAAAATTCCTCTTCATCTGTGAAACCTAGAATACAAGTTACCTGCTTCCAAAGTACAATGGTAGAACAAGCGCAAGGTAGGCACTCCTATTACAAATGGGATATTGGAGGAAAAGAACGGACAACAGGCACCAAGCAAGTCAGCAGAATATATTACATTAGCTGTCAAGGCTTGAAAATAATTTTCTGTTCTCTGAGACCATTTAGGCAATGACCCTGCTCTCCAGACTCTGGGTGTTGGCCACTATCTCTGGATCCTGGGTGGAGGCCCCTTGGCCCCGGGCTTCAGTTCCACCTTCTAGGCACACTGGGACAGCAACTCTCCTACCCTGGATTGGAGGAGCCCCATTCTCCTTGTCCATCTCATTGGCAACTCTACATCCTTGGCCCCAGCAGGCCCCGTTCTTCTTCACCTTGGGCGTGGCAGTCCTACCCGCTCAGCTTTGGGCAGCAGATCTGGGCCCAGCCTCCTGGCAATCATGAACGGCAGCCTCATACTCTGGAACCGAGCTGGTAAAGATCTGACTCTTTGAAACCTAGGATACTGTGGTCCCAACCTTTGAAACCCCAGAGGCCATGGCTCTACCCTTGGAGACTCCAGAGTTCACGGCCTTACCCTTTGAGACTGAGGCAGCTCCGCTTTCTGTGTTCCTCTTTTCTTCGGCTTCTGCATCCTAGTTCCTTGGCCTCTTAGCCCCTTGGGCCTCTTGGGCCAGCCCGGTGTCTGCCCTACTTGGGCAAGTGTTCCAAAGCTCTTTAAGTTCTATTGAGAAATGCCTGGAGGCACCCCACTCTGCCAGTAAACCTCACTGGAAAGTACTCAGCTCTCTCTCTGCAGGTCAGTAAGCCTAGCTTCACTGACAAGTGCCCAGAGGCACCCCACTCCACCAGGAAGCCTCCTTCTCAAAGGCACTCAGCTCTCTTTCTCTGTGGCTTGGCTCCCATGCCATCTCGCACCTGTCTCCTGGTTCTGCTGCTGCTTCTCACCATCTGCACTGTCTCTGGTGTTAGAGCTCACCAGAATTACCTTTGATGTCCGTAATTCCACCAACAGTCTGTTCAAGGCAATCTAGGCTTTCACTATTAATCATCTTAAAACTCTTCCAGCCTCTACCCATTCGCACTTTCAAAACTGCTTCCACATTTTAGGTGTCTGTAAAAGCAGCACCCTACTCTCCCAGCACCAAATTCTGTCTTAGTTATTTAATGCTACTACAACAGAAATACCACAAGTCCATCTCTAGGGGGCTAGCTGAGTAAACTATGATGCTTCCACACAGTGGGGTACTATGTAGCTGAGCACAAGAATGAGGAGAGCTACGTAAAAGCACATGTTTTATATAATTATGAAATAAAATAGTATAATAAAAAAGCAATCCCTAAATTTGAATCAAATTGAACCAAATGAATCTAACTATGCATTAAGCTGGTGACACCACGACACGATAGTTGGGTGGGGGGACAGAAGGAGTGGGACACAGATGAAACAAAATAGGCCATGTTGAAGATCACATGGGGGCTCCTTACACTGTTCTCTCTACTGCTTGTGTGTAGGTGTGTTTGTGCATATATACGTATATACACTGCAGGACCTTCCTCCAGAAGGCCCTATGCTGTCAGTCCATCAGTCCCAGATCTTAAGCGTGAAGTTCTCTGAGGAGTCATGTAATAGTGGCTCAATGCCTTATAATCAATAGTAACAATTATGCTGGCACCCTCATGAAAAATCCAGGTTTGGTTCATCTCTCAGAGTGATGTCTTACCCTACTTATATCTCTAGTGCTTTACCAGTCACACGCTCATCTGTTTCAGCTCCACTGTGGTTGTCTGAGGCTAGCACCCCCTCTTCAGACATGGAGAAGCCTGGGTGGAGCAGTTGCTAACCTAAAGGTTAGTGGTTCGAACCCACCCAGTGGCTCCGTGGAAGAAAGGCCCGGTGATCTGTTTCCAAAAGATCATAGGCACTATAAATCCTGTAGAGCGCAGTTCTACTTTGTAACACATCGGGTCATCATGAATCAGATCAACTAGACAGCAGCTAACAACAACGATGACAATTCAGACTGGGGAACTAGGGGTCAGGGGTTAGCAGCTCTGCAGGAGAGCCAAGTCAGAGAACTGTGTCTGGTGAAACCCCAGAGAGGGAGCTGACCTCCCAGCCCTGGACTCCAGCACAATGGGCCACACCTAGAGGGCAAAATGCCAGGGCAAGGTGGGCAAATAAAGCTTGCAGCAGAGAGATTCAGAGCCAGAAAAATCACCAGCCGTTGGCTGGACAGTGATCAACCTTAGCAAGTGTTTACCTTTGCTCAGGCAGGGACTCAGTGATAGTTAAGGCACATTGATTTTCAGAACAGGGAACAGAATTTATCCCAGTCCAAAGATCTGAAACACATGTCCCAGGAGAGAGAGGAAGGAGTCAGGGTGGGGAAGAGAAGTCAACCACAACCACACCACCACCCTCAAGAGCACCCTGGCATATGACAGGAATGCCTGGTGTGCCCAGATGGAAGGAAAGGGTAGGGCAACAAATTCTTTTTACTGCTTCTCCCAGTCGGAGCGGCTTGTTTGTTTGGTTTGCAGTTCTCCCTCAATTGCTCTAGCTCGCTTGCCTTCTATTATGAGTTCAAAGGCCATGTGAACTCACTGCCAGTTCACAGATGTTTTACCATATGAGAAAACGTGCATCACTAACTCAACTCAAAGAAACACCCACCGTGCGATCCCCATCACACGTGAGAACACACCTCTGAATTTATCACAAAAACTAGGGCCAAGTGTGAGTCAGTGGACCATGGTTTCCCATCCTCTTCTGACTCACAATATCCTTTCACAGTAATATAACCTTATTACAAGCCACCTTGAGAATTATTTAGTATAATATTTAATAATATTCATTAGGCATAAAGATAAATTTTGCCCTCTTTTTTTTTAACAAGTGATGTGTACTATTAAAATATGTTTGTGACAAACAACCTGCTTTGTGGGCAAATTAATTACAAAATGATAAATTACTTCATTTTCTGTATGGAAACCAAATGCATATTAAGATGCAGACTGACATTTAACTATGGATTATAGGCAAAAACTACTCTTACGAACTGACTGACTTTTTTCTTGGCTTGCTTTAAAAATCAAATGGCTCTTATTTTAAATGACAAAATGAGAAAAGGTTTCCAGGTGGTATTTACAAGTGCTTTTGCACAAAGTATGAGAGAACAGTCTCTGTCCCCACAAATGAAAACGATTAAGAGATTTTAGGACGCAAGCACCAGCACCTGTGTGTATAAATTTATATACCAAAAACCCACTGCTGTCAATTCCGACTCATAGAGACCCTATATGACAGAGTAGAACTGCTCCCATAGGGTTTCCAAGGAGCAGCCTGTGGATTCGAACTGCCGACCTTTTGGTTAGTAGCCGAGCTCTTATCCCCCACGCCACCAGAGCTCCTTATATATATATGAGGATGGCACAAGACCGGGCAGTATTTCTGTTGTACATAGTGTCTCTATGAGTCGGAACCAACTCAACAGCACCTAACAACAACAAGGATACGTTTTCCTGTTAGAAATGCAGTGCACTTGGTGGCACAGTGGTTAAGCGTTCAGCTGCTAACCAAAAGGCAAGCAGTTTGAATCTACCAGCTACTCCTTGGAAACCCTACGAGGCAGTTCTACTCTGTCCTTTAGGGTTGCTATGATTCGGAACTGACTCCATGGCAACAAGTTCGGTTTGTTTTTTTACATATTTTTTTTTTATACATAATATCCTTCATTAAATGTATCACTATAAACTCTTAGTCCCAGAGTATGTATAGAAATTTAATTCCTTCCAAAAAAATTCTCTTTCCTACCATACGTTCACATAATGCTAAGAAATATTAGTAACAGTAGTCCCAAGTTATTAAGTGCTCACACTGTGCAATGTGGTATTGTTGTTGTGTGCCACTCATTCACTTCCGACTCATAGCCACTCAATGCAACAGAGTATAATTGCCCCATAGTCTCCTACGCTGAAATCTTCATGGGAACAGATCACTAGGTCTTTTTTCCCTGTGGAGCCACTGGAGGGTTTGAACTGCTGACCTTTCAATTAGCAGGCTAGTGCTTAACCATTGTACCAGTAGGGCTCCTACAAAATGTAACATGTATTCAAATTATTTGACGTCCACAGCTCTACAAAGTAGGTATATATCATAATCCCCTTTCACAGATGAAAAATCAAAAAATATAAGGTATCTTAATCAGGTTCCCCAGAAACAGAGCTTGAGGCAAAGCTTCTGTGTTAACCCTTTAATGGGCAGTGAAAGGCCAGGAAAGCAAGAGGGAGGGAAAAGGGAGTGAGGCCAGGAGGCAAGAACATACATAAGAGAGCAAGTTACCCGGCAGCCTAGAGCTTTAAGCAAATTGCTCAGTGTCATTTCACAAAGGCTCTACAGAGCCATTGTTTCTCCAGGCAACCTATGGGGAGTCCAAAGGAAGAAGATTTTATTCTCACAACAAATGGGTCCTAAGTCATCCCATACATCAGTGGCCCCAGGAATGGAGGCGGGAAATGTGCAGTATGGCAGTGAGACCAGGGGTTGTCATGTCGTGCTTGTCAACGACATGAGGGACAATACGCAGCCCCCACACTGGCTCCGTGGTCTGTAGTGGTGGTGGCAGCAGCTCTGGAAGAATGTAAGGCACTGCCAGGGTGTCTCAGACCAGACAGCAGAGCCTGTGTGCAGATCTGAAGTGGCACATATGTTGGCCCTGGTCAGGGAGGTGTTAAACTACACGCCCATGCCTGCACACTTGCTCTGGTGAGCAGGGATTCAAACCCAGGAGTGCTGGAGCCCAGGGCTGTCATCTTTCCCCAGAGCACCACTGCTTCCCTTTTACACGGTTTCCTTTCTATCAATAGCCAAGACTTAGCTTCAATCAAAGGACAGCAAATGTAATTGTTACTGTGTCTCGCCATAATCAGCCTTCATTTTGCTAATGCCATTGTTGGGAAAGGGAAATGGCTTTTTAATAGTTTCCTTATAAAAAAAATTCTATTAGTTTCTTTATAGTTTCAATTAGAAAATTGATGCTCACAGTTAAGCCAATCCTTTGCACCAAAGAATCTTTGGTCAAGAAGCAACAATGTATGCTCTGTCTTCCCTGGTGGACGATGTGGTAGAAAATAAGGCACCACAGAAAATGCTCAACACTGTACTTACACAGGACAGAACATCCCCTTTATGAGCTGCTTTTCCACCTCTAAGGCTGGGCTTAATCAAGTTGGCAAATTAAGAAAATATGGCGAAGCCCAAAAAGTTGCCGACATACACATTTCCATCTGAGGTGTATTTATACACTCTCTGAAATGGACTTAGGCTTTCAAGCACCTGTGTTGTCTTAGAAACACCTTTGCCAAGTATAACCTGTGGACAGTAGCTGACTCCGGACACCTGTCTAAGCATATATGGCTGACCTGGAGCAAAATAAAATGAACCCTTTTAAGAGGGGAAGAGAAAACATTTACTCTAAAAAGGTTCCTTTATTCAGTCCAAATATAGTAGAGCTCAGAGCCAGGGCTGGCTGCGAGGTGGTGAATGGCAATAGTTCCATTCAAGCAAGACTTCAAAACAAGATTTCCTCTAGGGACACAAATTCTTGGGTAGGGTCCTGAACATTCTCAATACACTCATTCATTCACATAGTTATTATGTGCCTACTATGTGCCAAGCACTGTTCTTAGGAGTCTCAGGGAAAGAGAGGGTAAGGGAAGGTACAGCAAACCTTGGCACAAGACAAAACCAACAGCCTTGCACCTCTGGCTTCCTTACATTTTTAAAAGAGCAATGCTTTTCATCAGCTATATAGAGATACTGCATAAATAACATGCTGACATAAGTCAAATAACCATTATCAGATCCTCTACTGAGGCTGGATTTTAAGAGGGAAATACTTCTAGGGAACACAAAAGGTACTAAAAGGCAGAAGAATAAATACAGAAACAAAAGTTACACAAAGGGATTTCTGAGAGACCCAGAGGTCTTTTTCCTCAATACTGATTTGATAGCTATTTACTTAATATTTAGTAGGTGCCCAGATACAGTTTATCATCTAATTTTTATAAACAAGAATCTCAAATGTGAGAAACCTGCAGGTATGTGTGTGTGTTTCCAAGACATGTACTGAAATCTTATTAATTTTTTTTATTAAATTTAATTATTTTTATAGTGACACTATGGGAATGGTGGCATAGTGGTTAAGTGCTATGGCTGCTAACCAAGGGGTTGGCAGTTCAAATCCGCCAGGTGCTCCTTGGAAACTCTATGGGGCAGTTCTACTCTGTCCTGTAAGATCGCTATGAGTCAGAATCAACTTGACAGCACTGGGTTTGGTGTTTTGGTTTATGGGAGTTTATTAGCTAAGGAATGTGGACAGGCTAATTTTCTTCCTCGTCCACAATATAAATTCTACTCATCCTTTATGGCCCGCACAGAGTTTTCCCACTCCCAAGAACTCCTATGGGATCACAAGTCAGATCTGATTTATCTCCATATTGGTGGAGAGGGTGCTGGTTCACAAGATTTGGTGTGTGAAAGAACTCCCTGAAGAGCTTCTTTTAAATGCAGGTTTCCCACTAGATTCTGATTCCTGAATATTTAAGAAGCATCCTGGTTGCTGCTGATGCCTTTAGCTGGGCTCACTTTGAGGATCACTGGTTGGAGCTAACAGAACAGAGTAGGGACCAAGCAGATGGAAAAGCAGTTATTTATCATAGGTCTGATCTAATTAATTAACCTCAGTCTCCTTTCTATAACATTTAAATCCAGGCATTTAAAAAAGGATGGACTGAAATTAAGATATCAACTGCCTCCTCTGCCATGAGATCAGAAGACCTGGATGGTGCCCAGCTACCATTACTGAACATTTTGATCAAAGATTCTACAGAAGAATCCTGATCAAAAGGAGAGAAAATATGTAATAGAATTTCACATTCTCAATGACATCTGGACTTTCTGGAGCCACTGAGATTGGATGACCTCCTGCAACTACTGCCCTGAGGTAATCTTTAAGCTTTAAACCTTACACCAAAACTATCCCCTGAAGTCTTCATAGAACCATAAAACTAGTTTATTTTAATTACTGAAGTATACCACCTTTGAGCATCATGCTATTTTAAAGAATCACCTATGTGAGAACAAACTGACAATGGCAACTCAAAAGGCGGGAAAGAAAACTTAGGGGGAAGTGAGTTTAAGATAATGGTGGTGGAATAATATGGAAAAGGATAGTGAGAATGGTAACGCAACTTAAAAGAATATAATCAATGTCACTGAATTGTACATGTAGAAATTGTTGAAAATGGTGAATTTTTAGCAGTGTATACTTTCACCAAAATATATATATTTTTAAATAAGTGCACTAACAACAAGCTACTGCCTATTGTTGGACTTGATCCTTCTTGTTCAACTACATGCCCTACAAAGGAAGGGACCCAGACTATCTCAGGGTCGGCAAACTCCAGCCCACCATGTCTTTGCACAGCAAGGAAGCTAAGAAAGGTTTTCACAATTTCTAAATGGATGGGAAACAAAAAACACAAGAAGAATATTTTATGATAGCTGAAATTACACAAAATTAAACTTCAGTGACCATAAATAGGAACCCTGGTGGCACAAAACCAACAGCATTTTTTTATTTGACCATAAATAAAGCTTTATTACAATGCAGCCATGCCCATATATTGTCTATGGCACTACAGTGGCAGAGTTGAGTAGTCTCTACAGAACTCGTATGGGCCATAAAACCGAAAATTTTACTATCTGGGCCTTTACAGAAAAAGTTTGCTTACCCCTGACCTATAGGATAAAACCTGAAAGCCTTCAGAGGCCAAGAGCTGGGCCCCTCTCCCTTTACAATCTCAGCCTCTCAGTATCCGGCTTCATTCCATACTTCTTTCCCGGCTGATCCTGGGAACCAGCAGGCTACCGACTCCCCGTAAGCCACCCAGACCCCTTCTGTTCCCACCAGCCCCTACATATTCTTAGCAGGAGGTAATTATGTTATCCCCAAATTGTTTATGCCAGTAGCGCTTACTGCTTTAATGACATAATTTAAATACAATTTTACAGAATATAATGGGTGTAAAGAGAGATTACTATTTCCCCGAAGCCTAAGTTAAATGTCTAAGGAAAACAAATTATAGGTGAGTTGCTAAAAATAACAAACAGATAAACAGATAAAAGTTTACTTAGGCGATGCAGCGGCAACTATAAAGATGGGGGAAATTCTAAATATCAGGAGAATTCTGCACTCAGATTTTATCAAAATTGTTTTCAAGTTCTTGGTTGACTTTAGAGAAACTGAAACTGGAAACTGAAGACAATGAATTCTGGGTGTGGCACTGCATCAAAAGATTGCAAAATAAATACATATGTTTTAAAGTATTTAATGTTTTTTACGTAACTCATTCCATGAAGTGAATAATCACTAGTCTCAATCACGTCAGGCTTCTCCTGTCATATACCTGCAGTTCCCCAAACTGCCTGCTGTTTTCACATGGATGCCTAGCTCAAGCTATGCCTTTTCCCAATAGGGGAGATTTTTTTAAATTGTACTTTAGATGAAGGTTTACAAAACAAACTAGCTTCTCATTAAACAATTAACATACAAATTGTTTTGTGACATTAGTTGCCAACCCCACGACATGTCAACACTCTCCCTTCTCAACCCTGGGTTCCCTATTACCAGCGTTCCTGTCCCCTCCTGTCTTCTCGTCTTTGCCCTCGGGCTGGTGTGCCCCTTTAGTCTCATTATGTTTTATGCATCTGTCTGATCTTTGGCTGAGGGGTAAACCTCAGGAGTGACTTCATTACTGAACTAAAAGGGTATCCAGGGGCCATACTCTCAGGGTTTCTCCAGTCTCTGTCAGACCAGTAAGTCTGGTCTTTTTATTTATTTATTTATTTTGTGAGTTAGAATTCTGTTCTACATTTTTCTCCAGCTACTTCTGGACCCTCTATTGTGATCCTTGTCAGTGTAGTCAGTGGTGGTAGCTGGGCACCACCTAGTTGTGCTGGACTCAGTCTGGTGGAGGCTGTGGTAGATGTGCTCCATTGGTCCTCTGGACTAATCTTTCCCCAGTAGGGTAGATTTATATCCCCATCTTACAGACACTTAACAGGAATCACAATTCTGCCACAGTCTGGAGTTAAAGGGGCAAAACTACACAACTTAATGTTGTAGCTGATCCAGCCACTTCTCCCTCTGCCATTTTGTGTCTGAGCTTTCACCTACAGAACACAACAGCAGCAGCAACAAATCTCTTTTCTAGAATGTAAGTCAAACAATGAACAGCTGAAAAGTAACCTCCACATACAAAGCTATAGACTCTGTGAATTTTGCACGTATATTCTAGCTTATTACAGAAGTGGATGGGGCAATACAGCAAGCATCACTATTAAAAATTTCCTATTTACCAATTAGAAACCCATATCTGGAATGACATTCCTGAGAAAAGTATTCTAGATCTCAGGTAATGAGACTGACTGAGGACTGAGACAAACTTACCTCCCCAACCTGATTCTGCTTTTAGGCTGCAAATTATCCTTTCACAGTCAGCTCTTCAGGTCTGAGGGGACTGGGCAGCTACGTTTGCAGCACATTTATGGTGGCTAGGCTTATCTGGCATTTAAAATCCAGACTCTAAAAAAGAATGATAAGTTTTGCCAAAGACACAAACTAATGTTGCTTAGTTGAAAGCAGTTAGCTTGTCTGAATATCTTAATAATCAAATATGATTCCCAAAATACTTTAAACACTTAGTGGTTTTAGAATCCCACCACCTCATAAAACCTATTTTAGGGGTTTGTTTTTAAAAGTTTCCCTTCACTATTTTATGAGTCGGAATTGACTCGATGGCAATGGGTTTTTTTAATCTCCATTTATGTGCACAGGACTCTTCTCTGGCAACACCAACTTCACCTGTAGCTCTCCAGCCTCCACCTCCCACTAAATGCAATCTTCCTCTGTAATTTGTTCTTGGCCCTCTTCTCTTTCCCTACCTATGCCCCTCTTCCAGCATCCTATGATTTCGTGGCCTCAAACACCACCTTCTCTGCCTTAACTCCCAAACCCACATATCAACCGGGGCACCTCATCTCTTCTCCAGCTTAAGACTGTCATCCACCTGCTGGGTAGCTCCACGAATCACCTCCATTCCTCACCGCACCCATCCCCCCACCAAACCTGGACTTCAAAGTCACACCCAACTTTATTTGAACATCTGCCCTCTAAAACGCACTCTTCTTGGGTTCTGTGTTCCTGTTAACGTCATTACCACCTTAAGCTGTCTCCCAGGAGAACACCACCAGCCACTTTGAATTGTCCCCTCTTGTCCCACATCCAAAAGTTGGCCAAGGCTGGTGTCTGGACCTTTGTAAGAACCACAAACAGGCCCTTTCTTATCCATTCTCATTACTAAAACCCTAATCGAGTTCCTCTTTGTCTCCTGCCTCCATTATTACAATGGGCTACAAATTGCATTCCACCTTTTGGTCTTTTGCTTTTGAGTGTTACCCATCAGACAAGTCAAGACCATCATTATCTGTAGAAGAAGGGAAAAAATATGCCCCACACAGTGGATGACAGGTATGGAGCATACAAGGCAATTTTTACATGTATTCAGTTACTTTTCTCTGGAAAGCTCAGCCTAAACGTCTCAAAAGTAGTGTTGCATCCTTCATTTTAAGTACAATTTTGTGAACGATATCAAAATGTTCTTTCAAATTTGCATAGTTGATGGCTTTTTTAAAACAAATGACTTTTATATAGGAACTCCATGTTCAGAGATATCATGCCTCATACAATAGACCTACTGTAGAAAATATGAATGTAAGCCTTACTTTTTGTAAACTAGTCATATTTTATATATATATATTTTTGTGCTTTAGGTAGAAGTTTACATACAGCTCAAGTTAATTTCTCGTTTGAAAATTTATACATGTATTGTTTTGTGACATTGGTTGCAATTCCCACAATGTGACAGCACAGTCCCCCTTTCCATGTGCTCCTTACTGTTCTCTGAGTATCCATTCATCCAGCTCCTGTCCCTTCCTGCTTTTTCATCTTGCTTTTGGAAAGGAGTTGCCCATTTCGTCTCATATATTTGACTGAAGTAAGAAGCACGTTTCTCACGTGTGTTATTTTTTGTTGTATAGTCCCGTCTAATCTTTATCTGAAAAGTGGGCTTCGGGAATGGTCTCAATTCTGGGTTAGCAGAGTGTCCAGAGGCCACAGTTTCAGGGGTTCCTCCAGTCTCTGTCAGGCCAGTAAGTCTGGTCTTTTTTCATGAATGTGAATTCTGGTCTACATTTTTCTCCTGCTCTATCTAAGACTATCTGTTGTGATCCCTGTCAGAGCAGCCATTGGTGGTTGCCAGCTCCCATCTAGTTCTTCTTAAACCAGTCATATTTTAAATACAAGATAGAAGATCGGGGACTGAAGAAAACATGAGTGTTTTCTCAGGGACTGAGATACTTTTATTAAAAGCATTCTTCTTTGATGCAAATAATTTGACTTTTTTTAGGTCTGCATTTTACACACATGGTTTTGCCTGAAGTGGAAAACACCAATATTAACAAATTAAAATACAAATGATCTGCCTGTGCACTTAAGTGAACTTTTTTCTGCCTGAGTCCCCAGCTTCCAGCGGGACAGAGCCATGTTAAGTGATGAAGGCAGGGCTGAAGGGAAGGGAAGAGGATTCAGGGCAAGTGGGGAGGGGAAGCACACAGAACGGTTAAATGTTTGTTCCACTTGAGATACACGGCAGCAACTGGGAGACGTCAGAACAGGACTATCTTAGTCATCCAGTGCTGCTATGATAGAAATACCAGAAGTGGATGGCTTTAAAAAAGAGAAATTTATTCTCTCACAGTCTAGGAGGCAAGAAGTCCAAATTTAGGATGTCAGCTCCAGGACAAGGCTTTCTCTCCGTTGGCTCTGGAGGAAGGCCGTTGTCATCAATCTTCCCCTGGCTAGAAGCTTCTCCATGTAGGAACCCTGGGTCCACCAAAGGACATGCTCTACTCCCAGCACTCCTTTCTTGGTGGTATGAGGTCCCCAACTCTCTGCTTGCTTCCCCTTCCTTTTATCTCTTGTAAGATAAAAGGTGGTGCAGGCCACACCCCAGGGAAATTCCCATTACACTGGATCAGGGATATGACCTTAGCGAGAGTGTTATATCCCACCCTAATCCTCTTTAACCACAGGCAGAGATTATGATTTATAACACATAGGAAAATTACAAAATGGAGGACAACCACATAATACTGGGAATCATGGCCCAACCAAGTTAACACATATTTTGGGGGGACATAATTCAATCCATGACAAGGGCAAATGGAAGGGGTGCCAGAGGGTTGCTGCATATACAGCCAGCTTGCACCAGATCCCAAGCCTCCTCTACCTGCAGAACACAGCTCTATGGGATACCAGGGAGATGCCAGAGTGGGCTAAATTTTCATAAAATATAAAGCATAAACTACTTAGACCCTTCTATTTGTTTTCCCTCTCTACCAGTAATATCACCCGCCTATCAATTTGTTGTACTATGGTGGAATGTATATTGCTGTGAAGCCAGAAGCTGTGCCACTGGTATTTCAAATACCAGCAAGGTCACCCATGGTGGACAGGTTTCAACAGAGCTTCCAGACTAAGGCAAACTAGGAAGAAAAGCCTGGTAATCTACATCCAAAAATTAGCCAACGAAAACCTTATGGATCACGACAGAACATTATCCCACTTACTTGGTTTGCACACATCTTCAGAAGGAATCATTCATTAGAGGAGGATGACATGTTTGGTAAAGCAGAGGGCCAGTGAGGGCAAGGGAGACACTCAATGAGATAGAATGACACGTTAGCCACAACGATGGACTCATACACGCCAGCAACCATAAGGATGATGCAGAACCAGGCAAAGTTTCGTTTTTGTTTACATAAGGTTTCCATGAGTTCAAGTTGAACAGATGGCAGCCATCTATCTACCAGAGATGCTGTGAGACACTGAAAAACATTTTCAGGGTCTAGGTTCAGAATTTCCTTTTTGCAATTAGGATTTTGTTTTTTTAAGACTGTCATGGAACTGTTGCTTCCAGATCTGCAGGGTCATATCTGACAGGGCCTTGCTGTCCTATAGTACAGCCCATGTACCAGCTGTCTCTCCACTTCCTGGACCAAACCTGTGGGAGCCAGGAGGCAGAAGAGAAGTCTCCACCAGAGAAAGAGGCTGAATTAGAAGATGGGAAGAAAAGTCTACTTATGAAACACCCAAAGCAAAGCAGAAACCAAGTGTTTCCACCACCCAGGAGTCAGATGAAATGACATGCTCACAGATGTCCTCAGCAATTGGTTATCCATTAAAGTCACTTAGGAAACTTCTAAAGAGTACTGATGTCCAGGCCGCCCCCAGCCTGAGTCTCTGTGGTGAACCACAGCACTACACTGAGGTGCAGCCCTCACTGTCACCCAGCCACGTGGAGCCCTCAGCATGCAGGCTGATGGCAGCAACACAAACCAACGTCTACATCAGTTATGAGGTCTCCGTGACTTCCTCAGATGTCAGCCAACCATCACAGCAAAGTTTAAAAAAAAAAAAAAAAAGTCATCCCAGGAGGGGAAAACATCGATCTTTTACCTTACAGTGGAAAATAAAAAGCAACAGCCGTCATTTTTTTTGACGAGAATGTTTTTCGAGCCTGCCTCAATTTTGTAGCTCTGCCTCTCCTGCATTTGTATTTTCTTTTTCCTCTAATCTGTCCTGCTTGAGTTTGGAGGGTTTGTCTGTTTGAATAAAGAAACCCTTACCTTCTCATTTACTCTTCAATGGCAGTAAGCCTTGTTCTTTTTCCCAGGAAACATGCTTTGGGTTCTGCAAATAAAACCTATTGCTATGAATGCTCAGGCAAGAGTTGTTTGAAGAAACAAATATCAAGCAACATCACACAGCTCATAAATGAAAATGTGCCAGCCGGCTGGACAAGAGGCTGAGCATCTTCCCTGGGCCAGAGAGGTGATTCTACCATTAAGAGCGCCGACACGGACAAGGCCATCTCTGCTTCCATAGAGGCCAAAGATGCTCTGGGATCCATGTAAACATCGGACTGAGTCAACAACTGCTGGCTTTGCTCCTGTGGAGTTATGGACGAGCCTCAGGGCCCTGGAAGTACCCCATGGCTCTTCCTCACAGAGTGAAGGGTGTGTACGTGAAGTCAACAGTGTCTGTTGCTCAACACCAAGCCCACATCTCTAAACACATACAAGTTTGGGTGCCCAGTCAGCAGCTCTGCATCCTCCCTTCTCTACAGCTTTCCCTCTCAGATTACTTTCACTGCTGGTTTCCCCAGAGAATGTCACTAGTAAAATCCCTGTAAGAAGTTTTATTAAACTTCCTGCCCCAAAAGACCTTGATGAAAGAGGGACATGAGCCAATAGCTGAGCTTACAATGATGAGCTTCTAGACTGAAATTATTTGAGGTCATCTTTATCTTAAAAGTTCATGGAGATAAATGGGTGAATTGTATGGCATGTGATTTATACCTCAATGAAGCTGTTATTTTTTTTTTTAATTGTGGAAATAGAATGCTTATTTTGATGTAAATTTTTCAACCTAGTTTTACATCTCTTAGAACTTCATTTACCAGCAGAGCCTTCATTGTTACCGTGGAAAATAAACTTTCCATCAAAAGGTACTTGTCCTTTCTCTTCCTTTAAAAATAACTGATCAAGGTGGACAAGGAGGTAGCTACATTGCTCAAGGTTGGTTATACATGCAGAATTGGGCAAATATATTGAGGATCATGGGAGCCAGGTTTCTCAATGTCAGAAAAAGGATTTATAATACAGAAAATGGAAAGACCAGGATAAACCAGTGATGCTGAACTTGGAACCATCATGTGAACTGTGAACTCATTTACACACACACACATATATATATATTTACGAGCCCTAGTGTCATAGTGTGTATGTATATATGTGTGTGTACATATATATATATATATATGCCTAGTGTCAACCCTTAGGCAATGGGTTTAGTGTCATAGCAGCTAAGATCTTGGCTACCAATCAAAAGGTCAGCAGTTGGAATCCACCAGCCACTTCTTGCAAACCCTATGGGGGCAGGTCTACTCTGTTGTATAAGGTTGCTATGGGTCAGTATCAACTCGACAGCAACTGGTTTGGTTTTTCGGTTTTTCTGGTTTGGTGATAAAGTGGTTAAAGTGCTTGGCTGCTACCCAAAAAGTCAGCAGTTTGAACCCACCAAGCTTCTCCATGAAGGAAAGATGTGACAGTCAGCTTCCATAAAGATCTATACCCTTGGAAATCATGTGAGGCAGTTCTACTCTGTCTTATAGGTTTGATGTGTGTGTGTCAGTGTACCCATTATGACTCATAACGACTTTACATGTATGTGTATATATGTATACCCTAAAACTAAGCCTAACCCTAGCCCTAACCCTAATCTGTGCCCTAATCCTAATCCTAGCCCTAGCCATAGCATTAATTCTAGCTCTAAACCTAACCCATAACCTAAACCTAACCCTAATCCTATCCCTAAACCTAAACCTAACCTATTTTATATATATATATATATATATACATAGACACACACACACATACAATTGTTAAGGGCTGTCAAGTCAATTTTCAGCTCATAAGGACCCAGTGTGACAGAGCAGAACTGCCCCATAAGGTTATCTAGGTTGTAATCTTTACGGGAGAAGATCATCAGGTCTTTCTCCCTCGGAGTCACTGAGTGGGTTCAAACCACCAACCTTTTGGTTAGTGGCGGAGCATTTCCATCAAACCCACTACCCAACAAGTATATATATATGTATACACACACACACACACACATATGTCTCTATGAGTCAGAATCAACTCGATGGCAACAGGTTTTTTTTTTTTTTTGGTCTTACTGTAAAAGAGAAATAAAAATACATACATACATGTATATATGTATATGCATGTATATAAATGAATATAAAGAAGAGGGAGAAAGATGATAGATCAAATGCTACGTTAACAATTAAGGAATCTGCGTAAAGGTATAAGGGAATTTTTTGTACTAATCTTGGAACTTCTTTGTAAATTTCATATTACTTCAAAATAAAAAGTCAAAAAATATGTGGGTAAAATCCATACTCTTAGAATTTTACGCATAAACAATGGAGAAAAGACTACTAATCGATGCAATGATAAAGGAGGTAGTTTCTGTTCGATACCCACAGCCCACAGGTGGGAACAGCAGTTCCAGGGCAGCAACACCTTCCTCTCTCACACCTTCTTTGTGCCTGCCACACTCCTCCTGCCAGCCTCCTGGCCTCAGGTCTGGAGTCTCTGTCTGACTCTCTCCCCCCTCCCTGCCCTCCGTGGTCTTTCGTTCTCTACCTCTATCTCTGTCTCCATCTCCCTCTTTCTCTTTCCTTCTTGGCCTCCTACTCCCTACCAACCAAATAGAGATTTCAATTTCCAAACAGATTTGGAGTGCATTGTTAATTAATTATTAGGATGTATAAGCTACAAATATCTGAGAAGAATTTGAAAAACTTTATTATTTGAAATAATTTATTGTATTTTCCTGAATAAGAGATATGCTCACATTTTTTGAGTTTTATAAGTACCTGAGTGGAAAAGTTTTTTTTTTCTGTCTGAATAAAAAATATAATTATAACTTTTATTATATATTTTTACTTCCTCTGTGGCTTTTTTTTCTCTCCTTGTGGGTCAACTGCCCTTAATGAAAAAGAAGTCTGTGGCTTGGCTAATTTACCTCAATGACCTATGTTTATTTAACTATTAACAAATAACAGGGATAGGTGGATGGATGAATAGATGGATGGGTGGATTGCTAGACAGATACAAAGACGGAACACTCTTTCTACTGCAGTTTCTGTACTGTCGAATGGACATGACAGCAATGCCACCATTATAGGGCTGCTGCAAGAATTCAGGAATTTAACATATTCTGAAATCACCCAGCACAGAGCCTATATGTAACAAGCATTCAATAAATGATCGCAGATGGGCAGACAGATCGTCTCCCTTTTAGTCCAGGTTCTCAAAATACTTCTTGAACTCCCAGCAATATTCCCAACTTGGCTCTGAGGAACTCGGGAAGTGAAGTAGAAGCATTTTCAACATTACAGGGCGTTATTTACTGATTTTTCTCTGTTCCTAAATGTGATGCAACAGAGAGACATATAAAATAAGACATGCAGTCCCTGGAGACTCTAAAAGCACAATCATATCTCTGTACTAAAAACATATTGGCCAACCTGGAGTGCCAGCGCCGCAAATACTAGAACGTAAATACCCATATCAAATGATAAACAAATTTAGAAGCTCCACATTCACAGAAACTCCCCCCCAACACACATACCCCACACAGGGTAAATAGGATCCGGAGATTAATGGAGAGCTCAGTTGAGTGACAGTGTGCCTACTTAGTAAGAGCTCGGAGATCAGAGGACAAAGAAGCCCTCCCATTTACCCTCCATTTATGGTCACGCATATCCCCTTCTTCCATCCACACCAAGAGACAACAGGACTATATTTAGATAGGTCCATAATTCCAGACACTGAAGCCAATGAACTTCATGCTAGCCTCTTCCGTTTACTACTCTCCCATAAACAATAACAGCAAATATAATAACAAAATAAAAACGACAGCTATAATTTAGAGAAAAGAAAAGAAAAAAAACCCTCAAACATGCAAATGTCTGTTTTTCTAGATGATTTCAATTGGGGGATAATTGGCAATGACAGAAATAGCAAAACCGCTGAACACGCTGAGCTTGTGGAGTCTTTATAGGCCGCACATTCTGACTAATCCCTGCGCCCACGCAACATGCGGAGGGGAAATGCTGTCTTCCAAGACACTTGTGGTCCTGTGAGGAATGATACAGCTGTTGTCATTCTCATGTTACCATCAGACCCCGCCCTGTGTACCAGCAGCACCGAGAGCCTGGTAATCGTATGGCTTAGCTTTTTGAAAACCCAGTGATTTATTGAGAGGCCACAGGACAAATTCATGTGAAAGGCATTGTAGACATTTTAAATCCTTCATGAAGTTTTAGCATCTTTAAAATTATCTGCTACAACCCAGGTGCTTCTAATAAGGAATAGAGCCCAGAAGACGGATGGAAGAATCTAATGAACAGTCATGCCCCAACTACTTGAAGGATAAATGAAATATGTGCCATTTACTGTGTGCACGTCTTAAAGTATACCGACATTTCTTTGATTACTTTTTTGTTGTTGCTGTTTTTGGTCTTTTACTTGCATTAAATATGTATGTTACAAAGCATTTTGCCCTTTCAACAATCTTCACATGTACAGTCCGGTGATATTAACTATATTCATCATTATAAAATACCCAAACACCTGATATTTTCAATTATATCTACCAGGCCCTCCCATTATCTAATATGAAATCCTTTCGCCGGAGCATTTTAGCCCATGCATTCTAAAAGGAAAAGAAAAAGGGCTCAGATGGATTAAACGCACTCCACCTGTCTATCCCACTGAGCACAGCTATAAAACCAGGACAGATTGCATGGAGCAACGATTTGAGGACTCTGAAAAGTAAACAGTAGCAGACAGATTGGAGAAGAAGGCTGGAACTTGAAGTCCACCACACTAGCACTGAGTTTACTATTTTTTTGCAGGCCTGGACTCAGTGCAGTCTGAGACCAGGCTGTGGACAACGTCATGGACAGAGAACTCCAGGAAAAAACTCTTCGGTGCTAGCTCAAACAGGGTCAACCTACTATTCAGAGAGAATGGGGGGATTCCTCATTTAGGTTCTTCCCTCTTTTCTCATGAGTCCCAGTCCTGTGACCCAGTGATGGCAGAGGTGGTGGCAGCAACAAAAACAGTGAGTAAAACTCCACTGCTTTTCTTCTCTCTCTGTTCTTCCACTACTTGACCCCAAAAAGGGGTACAGTGACAGGAAGTATGTATCAAAGCACGGTAAATAAAGCCCCAATTTTCTTGCTGGACAATAACTTCGTGCATGAGAATCAGCATAAAGCCAATTCCCAGAAGGCGGAGATCAATCATACGCCACTTTTCTGCTTCTCCATATTTCTGACACCAGTCACCCACATGGCTCCCTTGCACTTCCCTCTCTCCCTCTCTCTCTGTCCTCAGCCACCAGGGGCAAGGTCAGACCTTACGAGTTCAGAGGACGCTGTCCTTGGTTCATGAATTTGCTGGGACAACTCACAGAACCCACGGAAGATATTACAACTACCAGGTTTATTATAGTGAAAGGATATAAACCAGGACCATCACAAAGAGGAGACGCATAGACAAGGTCTGGGAAGGTTCCCATCATGGGGCTGTTGTGTCTCAGAGAGGGCACATCACCCTGTCTTCACCGACCTAAAAGCTCTCTGAGCCTTCACATTCTGGCCTTTTATTAGCCAGCCCTACATGATAGGCTAAATCATGCCTCCTGAGGCTAGTTGGTATCAGCCTCCCCAGAGAGTGTTTTCTGTTCTGACCAGCCCCCACTCACCAGCACAAATCCTCTGGTATGGCCTGGAAGTCCAAGACCAAGGCACCTCAGTTACTCCAAGGCAGGCCCAAGTATTCTTTATTTAGGGTAAAACTAAGGCTTATTTCCACAAAATGAAATAACGAAGATCAGAAATCAATGAAATTGAAAATAAAACAGCAATAGAGAATAAAACTAATGACAACAAAAGGGGCTCTTTGCAAAGACCATTAAAATTGATTAAAAACCTATAGCAAGCCTGACAAAGAAGACAGAAGACACTAATACAAAAAATGAAGAAAGCGTATCACTACAAAGATTACAAATATCAAAAGAATGGTAAAAGAATATTAGGAACAATTGTATGTATACAAACTCAGTAACTTAGAAGAAATAGATCAATTCCTTGATATCACAAACTACCAAAACTCCCCCATGATAAAATATATAATCTAAATATGATAATTTTAAAAACTGAATTGAACGTGTAGTTAAGAATATGAAGGAAATAAACTGTCAGGTTCACATGGTTTCATGGAATGTTCTACCAAATATTTAAAGAAGAAATAATACCAATTCTGCACAATCTCCTCCAAAAAACCTAAAATGAGAGAACATTTGCCAAATCATTTTATGATGCCAGCATTATCCTAACATTAAAATCACACAAAGAGAGCACAAGAAAACTACAGATCACTATCCCTCATCAACATAGATGCAAATATGCTCAATAAAATATCAGCAAATAGAATTCAGCAATAAATAAAAAGATTAATGTACCATAATCAAGTGGGTTTATCTCAAGAATGCAAGCCTGTCTCAAAATTGAGAATCAATCAATGCAATTCACCATATTAATAGTCTAAAGAAGAAAAACCAAAGAATGTATTATCTGATGCAAAAAAGAAAAAGCACTTGACATAATCCAATATCAACTCTCAGAAAACTAAGAATAGGAGGGAACTTCCTGAACCTGATAGAAGGCATCTAAAAAAATCTACAGCCAATATCACACTTAATGGTGAAAGACTGAGTGCTTTATCCCTACATCTGAGAACAAGGAGGATGTCTGCTCTCACTACTCCTACTCAATCTCATACCCTAAGTACTACATTGTGCAATAAAAGACAAGAAAAAGAAATAAAAGGCATTACGATTAGAAAGAAATGAATAAAACTATACCTATTTTCTAGACACACATTAAAAACTCCCAAAGAATACGCAAAACAAAACCTCTCACAGAACTAAAATAAGTTATTTGAGCAAGGTCACAGGATATAAGGTTAACATACAAAAATCAATCATTTCTATACTAACTATGAATAATTAGAAACTGAAATTTTAAAATATCATTTAAAATATATACCAAAAAAAGAAAAAAGGCCATGAAAATTAACCAAAAATGGATAGGACCTGTATGCTGAAAACTACAAAACATGTATGAAAGAAATTAAGGAAGACCTAGATAAATGAAGAGACATACCACGTTCATGGATTGAAGACTCAAATTGATCTACAGATTTAACAGAATTTCAATCAAAACAGCAGCACATTTCTTTTTGTAGATATAAATATGCTGATTCTAAAATTTACTGGAAAAGAATCAGAATATCCAAAACAAATTTGAAAAAAAGGTGTTGTAGGAATCAAACTACCCAATTTTAAGACTTACCATAGCAGTTAAGACAGGCTTGATTTAAAAAAAAAAGCCTTATATGGATGATCAGATACAGAACAATTAAACAAAACAGATTCAAGGTACAGATCCACAAAAATATGGTCAATTGATTTTTGATGAAGGTGCAAAGGCAATTCAATAGACAAAGAATAGTTTTTTCAACTGGACAAAGAATAGTTTTTTCAACTGGACATCCAAATGTGCAAAAAAAAAAAAAAAAGAATCTTGACCTAAATCTCACACCTTTCACTAAAATAACTCTAAATGGATCATAGATCTAAAAGTAAAAGTAAAGTTATAAAATAGTTACATAAAAGTTAATAGAAAACACAGAAGAAACTCTTCATGCCTGGGGTTAGGCAAGACTTCATAGTAGACATGATGCCCCAAAATCAAACCAAATCTGTTGCCATCAAGTTGATTCTGACTCATAGCGACACTACAGGACACAGTAGAACAGTCCCATAGGGTTTCCAAGCAGCAGCTGGTGAATTCAAACTGCTCACCTTTTGGTTAGCAGCCTGAGCTCTTAACCACTATACCACCAGGGCTCAAATCATGTTCCATAATAGCAAAACTTGATAAACTGGACTTCATCACAATTAAAAACTTCTGCTCTTCTAAAGACACTGTTTAAAGAATAAAAAGACAGACTACAGACTGGGAGAAAAATATTTCCAAATCATTCATATGACCAAGGAATTAAATCCAGATTACTGAAGGAATCCTCAACACTCAAATGTGAGAAAACAAACAAACCAACTTAAAAAAAAAAAGCAAAAGACTTGAACAGAAATTTCACCAAAAAAGATGTATGAATGGAAAAATAAACACATGAAACATGATCAACATCACTAGCTATCAGGAAAATGCAAGTTAAAACAATGATATGATACCACTACACACCTATAAGAATGGCTAAAAAAAAAAAAGCCTCCGGAGAATATCAAGTTCTGATGAAGATATGGAGCAACTACCAAAACCAAACCAAACCCGCTGCTGTCGAGTTGATTCCCACTCATAGTGACCCTATAGGATAGAGTGGAACTGCCCCCCTTGAATTTCCAAGGAGCAGCTGGTGGATTCGAACTGCCGAGCTTCTGGTTAGCAGCCAACCTCCAGAACTCTCACAACTGCTGGTAAGAATGCAAAATGCTGTAGTCACTCTAGAAAACAGGTTTGAATTTCTTGTAAAGTTGAACATACACCATATGACCCAGCAATCTCATTCCTGGGTATTTACCCTGGAAAAATAAAAACTTAAATTCACACAAATATCTCTACACAAATGTATATAGCAGCTGTATTAACAATTAAAGAAAACTGAAAACTACCCAGATGTCCTTCAGTGGGTGAATAGATAAACTGTGGTTTAGTATGGAATAGTATTCAGCGCTCAGCAATAAAAATGAATGAACTGTACATTCATTGGAAACCCTGGTGGCGTAGTGGTGAAGAGCTATATCTGCTAACCAAAAGGTCGGTAGTTTGAATCCACCAGGCACTCCTTGGAAACTCCATGGGGCAGTTCTACTCTGTCCTATAGGGTCACTATGAGTTGGAATCGACTGTACGGCAACGGGTTTGGTTTTTTTTTGTTTTGTTTTTTGCACATTCCTTGGGGTTAGGCATATGGGATTAGGCATGCATTCTTAGACATGACACCCAAAGCAGGGTCCCTAAAAGAAAGACACATGCGAGAAGCTGGATGAATCTCAATGGCATTCTGCCATGTAAAGGGATATATACACTGTATGATTCTATTTGTATGACATTCTCAAAAAGAGAATTGCAGTCACAGAGAACAGGGTAGTGGCTGACAGGGGTTAGCAATGGGAGGAAGGTCTGAATGTAAACACACAGCACAAGTGGGTTTTTTGGTGTGATAGAATTGTTCTGTATCCTTACTGTGGTGATGTTTACACAAATCTATACATGTGTTAAAACGCACAAAACTGTACACCAAGAGAAACCAGTTTTACTCTATGTAAATTTTAAAAATAAAATTTTGCAAATACAAATAGAAAATAAGAACTGGATTCAAACATGGGTCATAAAAAAATCATTGCCGTCGAGTCAGTTCGAACTCAAAGCAAATCTATAGGACAGGGAAGAACTGGCCCATAGGGTTTCCAAGGAGTGGTTGGTGGATTCAACCTGCTGACCTTTTGGTTAACCAAACTCTTAACCACTATGCCACCAGGGTGCTAAGTGGGTGACTATTAATAAGAAATAACAATGGATGTCCATGGAAATCCCTTCTCCACTCTTAATTCTGTATAACTTAATTTACTCAGATTATCCTTTGTTTTTCAAAAGCAATATAAAATGATCACTGGGGGTCAAAGCTTATGTTGCCCTTGTAATAATAATGGCATATAGATGCTGCCTGAGTAAGAAATAGAGCAGAGCAATGTATATGGTATTAACAGATCCTCCTTCTAGCATGACCATTGCATCTAGGGTTCAGAATACTGCAAGTTGCCAGATTTCAGGGAGAAATGGATAGCAACTAATTGACTCATGACAGCTGATTTTCTTTTTAACTTATTCTGCCCCAAGTAAGGAAAGTGTCTATCATTTGATTAGTTTGCAAGATAAAAAAAAAAAAACCTACACTATTTCCTCCTTCCCTTTAGGCACCTTTATTTAATAACCATCCCTTCATTCTCTCATTATCTGTACTCCTAACTCCATGATAATCTGGCTTCTGGCACCACATCAGTGAAACCATGCTCACTGAAGTCACAGACAGCTCCCTCGTATCGACAATTCCAAAGCTGACAATTCCACTCCGTTCTCATCTGACCCAAGGTCCTGCACCATCTGACACTGCTCCTTAGTCCACCCTTCCCATCCTCAATATCTGCTGCCTGAACTTTCTCAGCCACCCCTGAGGTGCTGGTGCTCCTCACAAGTCTCCTCTGTCCTCCTCCATTCTTAGGTACACACTTCCCCCGGGTTCCTGCTCACTCTCATGGTTGTAACCCTGGACGGCAACATGTTACAATGTAAAACCAGCCGATTTGGACCTCAGAGGTTTTATAGGTTGTAACCCTGGTTCTGTGACCCTGGTAGGACAACAGATAGAAATACAGGTCACCCAGTTAAATGTGAGTTTCAGACAAGCAATGAATACTTAGGACATGCTTCTACTAAAAATACTTGCTTTGTATCTGAAATTCACATTTAACTGGGTGTGCTATATTTTATCTAGCCACAGTACCCTCGGAAAATGCGGCAGGGAGACCTACCAGATACGTCAGTTTTGAAGATGAATGAGGTCCTAACAGTGGGAAAGCATTTCTCACTGTGGCATTAGCAGGCACTTATTCAAGATGCACCTGACCCAGGCGATGGTCTTTTCAATCACCTCATACGCACTCAAAAGCTGGACAATGAGAAAGGAAGACAGAAGAAGAACTGATGCACTCGAACTGTAGTGTCAGCAAAGAATATTGAATACACTATAGACTGTCAGAAGAACAAACCAATCAGTCTTAGATGGAATACAGCCAGAATGCTCCTTAGAAGCAAGGATGGTGACACTTCACCTTGCTTACTTTGGACATGTCATGAGGAAAGACCAATCACTAGAAAAGGACATCATGGCTGGTAAAATAGAGGATCACTGAAATTGGGGGAAACCCTCAATGATTGACACAATAACCGCAACAATGGACTCAATTATACTAATGGTCATGAAGATGGCTCAGGACTGGGCAATGTTTCATTCCGGTATACATAAGGTCACCATGGGTCTGAGCCAAACCAATGGCAACTAACAACAACAACAATCAAAGTGAGTCCCTGCTTCACCCTGATGAATACTAAAGCCTGTCCTAAAGCCAGGGCTCCATCTGTGTGCACCCAAGTCCAGCATGTAAGCAAGTCCCTCCACTGATGCGAGCTGGCTGTCCCTCAGTAGCCCCTTCACTGCCTCCTCATCAAAGTAAAAGCTGGTATTTTGTTCTTTATTCCAAACGGATTGCTCCAGATTCCAGACTGTACTTGGTCAACCACCTGAGGGCAGAAAGAGTCCAAGAAGCTGGGTCTGGGGCTGGGTCCTGCCCCTCTGGCTACATGACTTTGATCAAGTCTTTGAATCCCACAGGGCAGCACATGAAAACTGAGGCTAATAGGTCTGCCCTGTCTTCTCCACAGGACTCTTTTGAGATAAAATTATAATGTTGGCAAAAGTAATTTGTTAACTGCTTTTATTATCTTCATTATCTACCAAGTCACACCATCTAGAAATCCAAAGTCATCTTTTTCCCCCTATTCTGCACCTACGACTGGTCATGATGTCCTATAGATTCTATCACTGACATGGCTTCTAAATGCCCTCCTTCTCCACTTCTCTGCATCCCTCCTCTCTTACCTGGGCCCTCCAATTGCCTCCTTCCTGGTCTGTCTCCTCAGCTCCAGCCTTGCACTCTCTACTTTATCCTCCGCACAGATAGCAGAGCTGGTTTTCTCAAGCAAGATCTGGTGAGGTCAAAGTTGAGGACTGCAGCATGTCCTCGTCCCTCCACAGCCTGTGGTGGAATTTCCAATGCCACACAAGACATAAAAGCTTTTTGTAGGCTGGCCCTGGCCGAAAGGGTCATACCACCCATCTCTACTATCTGGTCTATCAACTCTCTCATCATCCCAGAAACAAGTTATGGTCTCTCACAGCTCCATGTCTTGCTTCTGTCATTCCCTTTATTTAGAATACCTGATCATTCTTCTTCTACCTGGCCTTTGTATTCCCTGACTTCCCACATGGTCCTAGGCTTACACCTCTCAGATGCTCACCTGGCACTTTGTGCCAGTAGTAATGGCCACATGCCCAGTTCCCTCTATTAGTCCCAGTCACTAATATTGTACTAAGCACACAGTAGGTGCTCTAACAATGTTTGGTAATTATCATGAACACTGCTAGCAAGGTACAGAACGTAAGTGGGCACAGTGACCAGAGTAAACAACAGTATTCAATTACCTATTTAGTGCCAGAAAAAAATGATGCCTCCTCTGGGGAGCTGGAAGTTGTCCTACTTTCAATAATGAGAACTATGTAAGTTATTGTTTACCTTTTTGCTCAGCTTGTCAGAAACACAAAGGCAGTGCTGATACTCAGTCACAGCACATGTACTTGCTCTCTTGGTTGACATGTCTCCTCCCTCTGCCTCTCCATTGTCCTCATTTTCTGTTTCTGATTTTATTTACCTTACTGCATACAAGCCCTTTATCAAGACCTCTGGGATACAAAGAAAAATGGCAGCACAGGAAGACAGAGATGGAGATACCCCATAAGAAGGTGATGGAAAATTAGGAGTTCACTCGTGCAGTAGCAACCATAGTTTGGTCATATTTTCAGTTTAAACTGGAGAGGCAATGATTGTACAAAATCAATACTTGTACTTGAACACACACAATCAAATATATCCACTGTGTCATGGAAACACAGTAGGACAGGAAAGTCACCAAGAAAACTGCATAAATTATGTGCTGTTAGTTACTAGAAGACAGTGAGTCCCACCAACACATCTAATGTATCTTACTTTGAAAACCTAATCGTTAATCACCGGGAAACTGGAGCTCTGAAGCCCCAGGTAAACCAGACAGCCAGGCCAGGTCAGATGCTCACCAAGGTCCTTCTCAGCCGAGATTATGTGAAGCCTGAGATGTTATACCCCAAGAGGTCAGTTTGGGAGAAAGAGCCTACAGGGTAAAATGACTTGTCATGCCTTTCTTTAAGTCTTGTCTTAACCCAGAAGTTAGTTTAACCTCCAGAATGAACACAGATACAGAGACAAAAGGGCCACGAGGGATGGGAGTCATCTTTCTAAAACTCAAATTTCACCATGTCAGGGCCCTACTGTCCCTGCTACATCCCTAGCTTCTTGCTGCCCAGCATGAGGCTCCTCCTTCCCTTTTTAAGCTTCAGTCAAAATAATTACTAAAACACTAAATTAATCACTGCTATGGATTTTTTTTTATGGACTGAATTGTGTCCTCCAAAACAATATTGTGAAGTCCTGACCCCTGGTACCTGTGAATGTGACCTGGCTTGGAAATAGGGTATTTAAAGATGTTACCAGTTAACACGAAGTCATACTGGTATAGGGTGGGTTCTAATCCTATGCGAGTAGTGTATTTAAATAAAAAAAGAAGAGACAGAGAGAGAGAGAGTGAGAGAGAATGGAGGCAGAGACTAGAGCTATGTACAAGCTAAGGAACACCAAGGATTACTAGCCATCACTAGAGCCTGGGAAACAGGGGTGGAACAGATTCTTCCTCAGAGCCCTCAGAAGGAACCAACATGGCCAATACTCTTGAATTCAGACTCCTAACCTCCAGGACTATGAAACAATACATTTCTGCTCTTAATAAGCCACCCACTTTGTAGTACTGGCATACCTTGTTTTATCGCACTTCACTTCACTGAGCTTTTCAGATACTGCGTTTTTTACAAGTTGAAGGTTTGTGGCAACCCTTCATCGAATAAGTCTATTGGCGCCATTTTTTCCAACAGCATGTGCTCACTTCGAGTCTCTGTGCCACATTTTGGTAATTGTCTCAATATTTTTCATTATTATTATATCTGTATGGTGATCTGTGATCAGTGATCCTTGATGTTACTATTGTAATTGTCTGGCGACGGTGCCACGAATTGCACCCATGTAAGACGGCAAACTTAATAAAGGTGTGTGTTCTGACTGTTCCACCTACCGGCTGTCCTCCCTGTCCTTGGGCCTCCCTATTCCCTGAGACACAACAATAGTGAAATTAGGCCAATCAATAACCGTACAATGGCCTCTAAGTGTTCAAATGAAAGAAGAGTCAATCGATGCAGCAAACTTCATTGTCATCTTATTTTAAGAAATTGCCACAGTCTCCTCAACCTTCAGCAACCACCACCCTGATCAGTCAGCAGCCATCAACATCGAAGTAAGAACCTCCATCAGCAAAAAGATTACAACTTGCTGAAGGCTCAGCTGATTGCTACATTTTTTAGCAATACAATATTTTTAAATTAAGGTATGTACATTGTTTTTTTATAGTTCTTTTTATTTGCATTATTTTTTTATAGTTCTACTCTGTCCTATAGGGTCGCTATGAGTCGGGAATTGACTCAACGGCACTGGGTCTGGGTTACATTGTTTTTTTTAGACATAATGCTATTGCACACTTAATAGACTACGGTATAGTGTAAACATAGCTTTTATATGCACTGGAAAACCAAAAACTCCCTGTGACTCAATTTATTGCAATATTTGCCTAATTGCAGTCGTCTGGAACCCAAACCACAACATCTCTGAAGTACCCTGGTGCTTTGTTACAGTAGCCACAGGAAACTAAGATACTCTTACCTTCCTGAGGATGTGTGGGCTGGCCACCTTCCCCAAAAAAGCCTTCCCTGGAATCTGTATCCACACCCCTGCTACTCTGGGCCTGTCTCAGTCATGACACCATCACACTAAACCGAAACATGTTTTCCTCTTTCACTCCTTCTCCAAAATGGCAGGGGTCATATCTTCTTTGTCTCCCCTGAACCCAGCACAGCATCCAACTCACAGCAGAGGGCTGGTAAAAGCTGGGGCATGAATGAACAAACAGATAAGTGACTAAATGCAAGAAGTGCCAAAGGAAGGAGAGAGCATAGGTCCAGCTGAAGGAGATCAGCCACCAGCCACTGTGAGAAAGAGAGCCCATGACATAAGAGAAACTTCCAAACACTGCACAGGGGCACACACACAGCACGCACCCCAGGGAAGCTGGACAGGGACACAGAGGACAACAGGGTGCTGGGGGACCACAGCAAGCTGAGACAACCGACAGTATAAAGGGAGTTTGCGTGGCAAGAAGATAGAGACGAAACATGAGGGAACATACAAAGTGACAAGAACAAAAGGGAGAATAACTAAGAAGGCCAAAAAAAAAAAAAAAAAAACGGTTGCAGTGGACTCCAACTCATGGCAACTCCACGTGGTCAGTGTAGGATTTTCGATGGCTAATTTTTCTGAAGTAGATCACCAACGCTTTCACCCAAGGTGCCTCTGAGAGGGCTCAAACCTCCAATCTTTCACTTAGCAGCCAAGCATGTTAACTGTTTGCTCCCCAGAGACTCCAAGAAAGGCAAAACTGATGCCAAATGCTATTTTCTATAATCTCAACCCACAGGTTCAGTTTAAGAATCATTTTTACAACTGTAAAAGGATAACTTTGATGATCTGGGAAGTTTACATATGGGCAGGAAATTAAATGCTAGTAAGGAATTATTGTTAATCGATTTAGGCAGAATGAGATGATGGTCACAAAAAAAAAAAAGTAATTCTTATCAGTTATTTACACATACTGAAGTATTTGTTCAGAAAGGCCAGCAGGTAGGCTCTGCTTTATAATACTGAAGTTAAAACAAAAAAAAGTGGGAGGCTACAGAAAATTAAATTGCAAAATGTTAGTAATTGTTGAAGCTCTATAATGGACACATGGGGGCCCTGTAGTATAGTCTCTACTTTCAGGTATGTTTGAAATTCTCCATAATCTCCTTTTTAAACATAAAATAGCTTGTTCTTGTCACTTAGACACATCAACAGAACGGAATGAACTGAGACTTCAAGTCAATAGCTATTTATTATTGGATTTAGGAAAGCCCCTGAAAAGTGATCTATTCCCAAATGATCTTAATTTTTTTTTTTAGAATCTGATCATTTGGGATATGTAATATTTAAAAATGAGTGATGATAGTATAGAAACAAATTAATGAATCAGAAGCTAGAAAACCCTAATTCTGCCAGCCTACCCAAATCCAAACCAAACTCTTTGCCATCAAGTCGACTGTGACTCATAGGGACTCTATATGACAGAGTAGAACTTCCCCACAGGGTTTCCAAGGCTATAAATCTTTATGGAAGCAGACTGCCACATCTTTTCCCACCGAGAGGCTGGTAGGTTCATCCTCCAACCTTTCCGTTATGCAGCCAAGCGCTAAACCATTGCACCACCAGGGTTCCTCCGCCAACCTAACCAAATTTATATTCTTTATATGTCCCCTTTATCCCGTTAACCTGAGCATGAGAAAGTATAACATCTTATTTTCTAAAGCACAGAACATTTTTTATGACAGTCCTATCCAGGAGGATGGAAGGATTGATGATGTCTGGCCCCTTTGCTCTGCCTGGCCTCCCTCCACACTGGAGCCTAGACAAGGGAAGCACCTCCTAGAGCCTGGTGGCTTGCTCAACTCCAGTGATTTCCAGTCCCAGGGATTCTCACAGAGGTGCCCCACACAGCAGTCAGCGAGGCCTCCAAGGTCTGGTGCAGGAAGCTCTCACTATTCAACATCCCCAAGGGGGGTGCTTCTACTTCCCTCTACGCGCGATGACTGAATTGAAGAGGTAAGCTACTAAACACATGTGATGCCCCAACCCGAATGTTTACATTAAAATTCACACTAAAAAAAAAATTCACACTAGAATGGCAAAAATTACAAAGTCTGAACAACCAGCTGGAGCCCTCATGCACTGCTAGTGAAAATGGTTCAGCTGCTATGGAAAACAGGTCAACAGCTCAGTTTAACTTTCTTAAAAAGTTACACATACACTACCATTCCACTCCTATAGTGACAAAGCAGATCAATGGCTCCTCTGGGACACGCGGAGGGAGGGATGGATTGCAAAGCTCACACAGAAACTGCTGGAGGTGACAGAAGTACTCCAGATCTGGGTTGTAGTGATGGTTTCATGGGTGTAAACATATACCAAATTCATCAAGCTGTACACTTTATGTGCAGTTCATTGTACATAAATATACTTTAATGAAGTCATTTTAAAAATTCAGCAGACCTCAATAATGCAGAGGAAAAAAGAATAAATTCCTTAAAAGAACCTGATCTTCAAAATAACAAGAACAGAATGAACAAGATAATTCATAACTAAGAACTGAAAGAAACTCCAGCTATGTCTTGGTTATCTAGTGCCGCTATAACAGAAATACCACAAGTGGACGTCTTTAACAAAGAGAAGTTTATTTTCTCATAGTCTAACTGCCTGCTGCCTTCGCACTCATAGTCTACCCACCCCAAACTCTATGGGGAATTTCTACTCTGTCCTATAGGGTCGCTATGAGTCGGAACTCATAGTCTAGGAGGTTAGAAGTTCAAGTTCAGGGTGTTGGCTCCAGGGGAAAGCTTTCTCTCTTTGTTGGCTCTGGGGGAAAGTCCTTGTCATCAATCTTCTCCCAGTCAAGAAGCTTCTCAGCTCTTGGGTTCAAAGGACACACACTCCTGGCTCTACTTTCTTGGTGGTATGAGGTCTCTCTGCTCACTTCTCTTTTTTATATTTCAAAAGACACGATCTAATCCTGCAGATTGAGTCCTGCCTCACTAGCATAACTGACACTAATCCCATTTCATCAACTTCATAGAGACAGGATTTACAATACATAGGAAAATCACATCAGGCGACAAAATGGTGGGCAATCACACACAATACTGGAAATCATGGCCTAGCCAAATTGATTTACCATATTTTGGGGGGACATAATTCAAACCATAACAAGCTACAAGACTACTCTTGTAATAAACATCAGCTATTCCATAGTTGGCATTGGGTCATGGGCAGGGTTCTCAATGTATAAAGTATAGTTCTTCAATCTGTAGCAAGTTAGCTAAGTTTTTCATCAGTGAAGAACTATTTTCATTCTAACTTCGTCTCCATAAATGGTTAATATTTTCTTATAACCTGATTATACCTGCTTCCAGCTAAACCACAACATCTTTGGGGTCCAGGAATATTTTTTTTTTTTTATAAGCCCCGGTGGTGCAGTGGTTAAAGTGCTTGGCTTCAAACCAAAAGGTTCACAGTTCGAACCTACCAGCCGCTCTGCGGTAAAAAGATGTGGCAGTGTGCTTCCGTAAAGATTTAAAGCCTTGGAAACCCTAAGGGGCAGTTCTACTCTGTCGTATAGGGTCGCTTTGAGTTGGAACCGACTGGACGGCAGAGGGTTTGTAGATCTAGCATTGTCCTGGCACATGGTCTGTAAAATTAAAAGGATCACTCAAATCACTTGTTCGATCAAAGTCGTAATTTTTTTTTTTAAAATATTATCCAGTTACATGAAATCAAAGAGATAATCCTGAGGATGCTGTACCTGTGCACAGCCACTGAGGCAGACCTGTTCTGTGCAACTGTCCCTGATAGGGAGCCTCATTGCAAGGGTTCGACCCACCCAGTAAGGCAAACAGGATGTGGTGGGGACAATGGACCTATCACTGCTGTGGTCAAGCAGTTCACAGTCTTCAGTAACTGTAACAGGCCTCTGGTTCCTCCAGGTTCCTCTCATGTGCCCAGGAAGTGCCACCAAAGCCCGAGGAGCTGTGGTACAACTGAATCCCTCAGCTTTTCTTGTCAATGTTTCTGAACAGTTTCAAATCCTCACAGGTATTTGCCCTTTCCACACCTTCTTACTCTCCTTTATGATCATTAAAGGAAAAAAAAAAAAAAAACTATTGAAGAAGGCTTCTCCAAGTATCTATTTACGTAAGCTAATCTTGGAGTGATATTTACAGCTCCTTCTCCCTGGCTCCTACATGTGTCTGGAAGGAGTATTATATTTAAGAATTGCTTCAGCAAAACCATTTTCTGAGAAGGCCTTTCATAAAAATAAACCTGACTTACCTTCACCCCACCCTACAAGTACAACTAATTGCTCCTTCTTTTCTGGGTGTTCCCAAAGCACTTGGTACATACCTTTATTACAGCATTCATCATAATTATTTGTTTAGAGATGGCTCTGCATTTCTATACTGTGGGATTAGTCAGGGCAGGGACAAATGATCCACATCCAAGATGCCAGCACACAGACGAATTCTGATTAATGCCTTTTTAGAAAAAATACATGAGCCAATTAACTGAATAAATTTTAAAATGCTCCCGTGTCAGTAAAAATGGATCAATTCATTTTAAAAACGACATGATATGCAGAGAAATAGGACAAAAATGTCGCATGACAGAGACAATCACACATGTATCACTTTAGAGTTTATCTTAAAATTCATAAGATGTTTGATAAAGTGAGGGCAATAAAAAAAAATTAAGCTTGGCTCAACTTTCCTTCTTTGTTTTTGTTTGTTTTTATTTCTTTCTGTTTCTAACAAAGCATTATTTTACAAAAGTTAAATTGTTCATTTCTTTTTTAATCAGCGACTGAAAACCATTTTGATGTTTCTGACTGCTCATAGCCAGCGCTAAGTATAGCAAGAGAGCCTGCTTGCAATCTGGCTTGACCGCCTTTTTCAAGGCATCTTGGTTAAACCATGGGAAGATGGCTGGTTAAACCAAGCTAAAAACCTACAGAGACAGGCCCCTGAACAGGAAATGTTTGTAACAGAGAACAATTGTGCTCTGTATATATGCTTCTTTTAGACTAAACAGAACTCCCCAGACTGACCTCGAGGACTAGAACAACACCTTTTTAGTATACACTTCAGGAACTGGTACAGGTGGATGAATGTTTAACCAGGACTGAAAAAACGTGAATCACCAGGGAATCCCTTTCAAGGACTCCTGCTGGAGTCGTGCCCCACACTGGCTGAATCAGAATCTCTAAGGAAGGGGCCTCGGCATGGCTTTATTCAAAAGCTTTCCTGGTGATTCTGATGCACAGCCCTGGTTAACAACCACTAGGACAGGATGGAGCCCTTTACATGTATTGAGATAAACTCAGTATCAAGGCTGACTGATCATTACATTGATAGCCCAAACAGGAATAATCTGGTGAGTAAAATGAGTGCTCTTGGGAATTACACCAGGACAAAAAGCATAATTGGGACTGTCCCAAACTGAGACGTGGTCACTTTGGTACCTGAGGTCTGTCTTTTTAAAAATGATGAATACATTTTAATAGCTTTGACAGTTTTTATAAACAACAACATACACTCGTATACAGGAAACTACCACCTGTATCCCTTGGTAAGGAAACCCTGATGGTGTAGAGGTTAAGAGCTATGGCTGCTAACCAAAAGGTTGGCACTTCGAATTCACCAGGCGCTCCTTGCAAACCGTATGGGGCAGTTCTACTCTGTCCTATAGGGTCGCTGTGAGTCAGAATCAACTCCCTTGGTAAATGAAGATGCCAACTACCAGAAACGTTATCCCACCGCCATCACTTTCAATGGGATTTGGTAACACAAATCTCCTTTTTGGAGGCCCCTCAAGGTATACTTTTAATGCTCCTTCACTAGTGTTTTAACCAAGCTGCTTTGGGAAAAGGCCATCCAGGTCAGACTGCCCTACAGCTGTTTCAAAATATGTCCATAAATTTTTTACACTATTCCCTTCAACAGGTGGAATCTAATTCCCCTTCCTGGAATGTGGACTGGACTTGGTGACTTGCTCCAACACAGAGAATATGATGACAGTGGGTGGCTTCTATGACTAAGGCATAAAAAGCATTACAACTCCCTCCTTGCACTCTCTCGGAACACTCATTTACAGGACAGAGGCCAGCGGCCTTGTTGTGAGGACATTCCAGCAGGCATATGGAAAGGTCCATGTGGCAAAGAACTAAGGTCCCCTGACAAAGCTATGGAGCAATGGAGCCAGCCGTATTGAAAGTGGGTCTTCCAGCCACTTTATAAGATTGTACGCCCCTGTCTATATCATGACTGCAACCTCATGAAAGATCCCAGGTCAGAGCCACTCAGCAAAGCCACTCCTGCTTTAAGCAACTAAGTTTTGGGGCAATTTGTTTGGCAGCAATAGATAACTACTACGCCTGCATTCTTTAACTTGGTTACTCTGTGATTAAGGCCATGGTTTCAGAAAAAAAAAAAAAAAAAATTTTTTTTTTTTTTTTTATGTTTCAGAAGCAGCTCATTATTTGGGGCTAACTGTGCAGTTGTTGCCTATACCTGCTTCTGCAATGATCTTCCCCATCATGACCGACTCTAACCCCCCTACGCACATGGGCCCCACCGGGCCATGGGCAGCCAGCCTGAGGAGCAGTATGCTATTGGGCCCAGCCCATGTCAGAAGATGCAGTCCTTTTGTGCTGCGGCAAGTCAAGCTGCTTCACAACTCTGAATCAGCATGTAGGATCATAACCCTCATTTGGAAAGTGAGGAGAGAAATGCCTCACTGCAACGTCACAGGTTGTCATGAAATTCAAATGAAAATGTAGATATTGATACTTTGAAGGCTGAAAAACGGTGCAGAGATGTGAGTTATCACTAAATAGAATCTAAAGCTTTACGTACTGTTGTTCTAGCCTAATTCGTCAAATAACAGCGATAACTCCCACCACCAACATGCACAGAGCACCTTCCATGCTGTGGACACTACGCTGGACCATTTAAAGCCATAAACAAGCCTGAGTTGCCTTAATAATCTCTGTTACAGAAGACACAGAAGCGCAGGATACAAATACCCTTGCCCCAGGACACGGGTCTTCCAGGAGTAACTCCTTTTTCACATCTCAGCTCTTTGCTCCCCATCCGTACCCCAAGATATTCTCCATCAGACTCCCCCAACCACGATGCATGTCTGTGGAATAAATGATGTACCACTGAATGGCATTCCCTAAACTTCAAACGGTCTAGGTCAGAAAGTCACGGAGGTCAGTTACTGGTGAACACCTAGCACCTCTGTGCCCTCTCTGAGGCCAGGAGGGCAGCACAGCACGTCCACAACAAAGGTGAGGAGACACAATTCTCCG
Organism: Elephas maximus indicus; assembly: GCF_024166365.1. NCBI lineage: Eukaryota > Metazoa > Chordata > Mammalia > Proboscidea > Elephantidae > Elephas > Elephas maximus. Next base: position 111,973,880 of record NC_064826.1, on the reverse strand, counting down.
AGGTCTGTACACACACACACACACACACACACACTCCGCACAGGGCTAAGCATTCTTTTTTTTTAATCATGATAAGCATATATACATATACATAATAAAATATTTGCCAATTCTACAGTTCTAACATGTACGATTCAGTGACATGGATCACAGTCATCGTTCTGTGCCACCACTGCCAAAATATTCCCCCACCATTAACAGAAACTCAGTAGGGCTGGGCATTCTTAAGACATGGAGGCAGTTAATGAGGCTGCTGGCAAATGTCACCAGCAGCCACGTACTGCTGCCTGGCTGCCTGGGAGGTGTAGAGCTGGCTGTTAAGAAAGAATTATTTCACAAAGAATTTTTGCAAATCCCTTGCTTCAACACTGCTGTGGAGCAGAAAAGAAGATAAATCAATGGTGCCTAGAAAACTCTAGATTTTGCTGATTTTCTCTTATCTGTCTCTCTTTCCTCCCGAAGTCACAAGCTTCAAACTGCCTCTACATCTAATAAACCCCCACCACAATGCCCCAGTTCCAGCAGGAGGGACCAGGAGCATGGCTGGCACTTCCCAGGCCCAGTCAGAGTATTCTAATGAGGATTGGGGCTTTGGCCGGGGACCTCTACTGAAGGCAAGGTTATTGCGGTTTGGAGGGAGCCAGCAGGAAGCTGGTGGTCGTGTTCAGAGAATAAGGAATAAATACACCCTGAGGACACCATGTAGGGGGAGAGGTGTCACATTACTTCCTGGTTCCTGGTGTGGGCTCTGTAACCCTGAGTGAGTTACTAAATTCTCCAAAATGGTGACAATAATGGTACCTACTTACAGGTGTCCTGAATGGTACAATGCACAAAAAGCACGTAGGGCCACTGGAGGCTCCCATGCCCATTCCACAAGACCAAAGTCATCTACACTTTGTTCAACAAAGCAACTTTGCAAACCATACAGCTGGGACGTTGCAGCAATGTCAGCCTGCTGTAACAGTTTCCAAATGCTCCCTCCCAATTTCATACTTTCCTCATTGGAGGTAGGTCCACGGGCTGCACTTTGAGTTGTTCTGGCCTCCCGGACAGCCACAACACAGGCCATGTGTCTCTTACCACCAAAGCACAGTGGACTGGCCTTGTTTCTTTCTGACTTTATTACTGTAAATGTTATCATTTGCCTTGTATTTCAGACTCAAAGCTTCAGTTACTAAAGCACTGAAGGCTCACATGCCTGGAGAGTGTTCACTGACACTTCCTACTCAGTGTGTCACATGGTGTGCCAGAAAAGGCAGCCTGAGCTCCACAGACCCGTGTCTGAATCTCAGTGTCCCGAGGACACCACCTATGTGATGTGGGAAGGCGGTCTAGGCTCACTGTGCCCAGCGATCAAATGGGCAAAACATTTTCTCAAAAAGGAACTATTGGAAATTAAGTATCTAGCATCCCAAAGGTTCCCATCCATTTCTCCATCCTCACTCACGAAACCCTAATCTCCAACCACAGTAAATGCTCACCTTTCTCTATATAACACCTACGTCAAGGACCTGACGTGCTCCTGCTGCTCACATTTCCTAGAGCACCTTCTTCTCCACTCACTCTTTCCACTTCTGAAATGCCCTGAACTTCATTTAGGGCCCACAGTCCAGACTCATCAACAAACATGTGATGAGCAGTAGGCTGGGTACTGTGGTGGCTTGGGTGCTGTGTTGCTGTAATGTTGGAAGCTATGCCAACAGTATTTCAAATACCACCAAGTGCCTCCTGTACTGGACAGGTTTCAAGTGGAGCTTCCAGATTAATACAGATTAGGAAGAAGGACCTGGCAATTTACTTCTGAAAAAACTGGACAGTGAAAACCTTATGAACAGCAGCAGAATATTGTCTGATATAGTGGCGGAAGAGAAGCCCCTCAGATTGGAAGGCACTCAAGAATACAGCTGGGAAGAGCCGCCTCCTCAAAGTAGTCAACCTTAATGATGTGGACGGAGTAAGGGTCTCAGGACCTTCACTTGCTTGTGTGGCACCATTCAAAATAAGAAGTAACAGCTGCAAACATCCATTAATAATTGCGACATGGAATGTACAATGTATGAATCAAGGAAAATTGGAAGCTGTCAAAAATGAAATGGAACTCTTGAAGATCAACTTCCTAGGCATTCCAAAACCAAACCCGTTCCGTCAAGTTGATTCTGACTCATAGCAACCCTATCCTAGGCATTTAGTGACCCGAAATGAACTGGTATTGACCATTCTGAATCACACAATCATATGATTTACTATGCCAGGAATGACAAATTGAAGAGGAATGGCATCACATTCATTGCCAAAAAGAACATTTCAAAACCTATCCCAAAGTACAACTCTGTAGTGATAAGATAATAACCACATGCCTACAAGGAAGACCAGTTAATAGGACTAATATTCAAATTTACCCATCAACCACTAATGCCAAAGATGAAGAAACTGGAGATTTTTACCAACTTGGGCAGTCTGAATTTGATCAAACATTGATAATTATGCAATGGTTGGAAACAAAGAAGAAGGATCAATAGTTGAAAACATGGTCCTGGTAATAGAAACAAAGCCAGAAATCCTATGACAGAATTTTGCAAGACCAATGACCTACTCATTGGAAAAAAACCTTTTTCAGCAACACAAATGGTGACTATACACATGGACCTCGCCAGACAGAATTTACAGGAATCTAAATCAACTACACCTGTGGACAGAGATGATGGAGAAGCTCAGTATCATCAGTTGGAACAAGGCCAGGGGCCAACTGTGGAACAGACCATCAATTGCTCATACACAAGTTCAAGTTGAAGCTGAAGAAAATTAAAACAAGTCAACAAGAGCCAAAGCATAACTTTGAGGATAACCCACCTCGATTTAGAGATCATCTCAAGGATAGATTTGATGCACTGAACGCTAATGACTGAAAATCAGATGAGTTGTTGGGTGACATCAAGGATATCATACATGAAGAAAGTAAAGGTGATTAAAAAGAAAGAAAAGACCAAAATCCAGAAGAGACAGTGAAACTTGCTCTTGAACACAGAGTAGCTAAAATGAATGAAAGAAATGACAAAGTAAAAAACCTGAACAGATGATTTCAAAGGGCAGCACGAGAAGACAGAGTAAAGTATTATAATGAAATGTGCAAAGACTTGGGTTAAGAAAACCAAAAGGGAAGAACATACTCAGCATTTCTCAAGGGGAAAGAAGTAAAGGAAAAATTCAGACCTGGAGTTGCAATTCTGAAGGCTTCTGTGGGTAAAGTACTGAACAAGGTAGGAAGCATCAAAAGAAGATGGCAAGAATACACAATCACTGTGCCAAAAAGAATTAGTCAACATTCAATCATTTCAGAAGGTAGCACAGGATCAAGAACTAACTGTACTGAAGGAAGAAGTCTAAGCTGTACTGACAGCATTGGCAAAAAACAAGGCTCCAGGAATTGACGGAATACCAATTGAGACGTTTCAACAAATGGATGCAACACTGAAAAAGCTCACTCATCTATGCCAAGAAATTTGGAAGGCAGTTACCTGGCCAACTCACTGGAAAAGATCCTTATTTGTGCCCATTCCAAAGAAAAGCGACCCAACAGATTGCAGAAATTATCGAACGATATCATTAATACCACACGTAAGTAAAATTTTGCTGAAGATAACTCAAAAACGGTTGCAGCAGTGCTTCCACAGAAACTTCCAGAAATTCAAGCCAGGTTCAGAAGAGGTCTTAGAATTAGGGATATCACTGCTGATGGCAGATGGATCTTGACTGAAAACAGAGAATACCAGAAAGATCTTTACCTGTGCTTTATCGATTATGCAAAGGCATTCGACTGTGTGGATCATAACAAATTATGGATAACACTGAGAAGAATATGAATTCCAGATCACTCAATTGAGCTCATGCAGAACCTATACATAGACAAAGAGGCAGTTCTTCGAAGAGAACAAAGGTATACTGTGTGGTTTGAAATCAAGAAAGGTGTGTGGCAGGTTTGTATCCTTTACTATGCTTATTCAATTTGCATGCTGAGCAAATAATTAGAGAAGCTGGACTGTGCGAAGAACACAGCATCAGGATTGGAGGAAGACTCATTCACAACCTGCCATATGCAGATGACACAATCTTGCTTGCAGAAAGCAAATAGAACTTGAAGCACTTACTGATGAAGATAAAAGACTACGGCCTTCAGTACGGATTGCACCTCAACAAAAAACAAAAATCCTCACAACTGGACCAATAAACAATATCACGATAAGGGGAAAAAATATTGAAGTTGTTAAGGATTTCATTTTGCTTGGATCTGAAATCAACGCCCAGGGAAGCAGCAGCAAGGATCAAACACAGTATTCAATTGGGCAAATCTGCTGCAAAAGACCTCTTTACAGTGTTAAAAACCAAAGATGTCACTTTGAGGACTAAGGTATGCCTGACTGAAGCCATGGTATTTTCAATCCCCTCATGCAAGCAAAAGCTGGATACTGCATACGGAAGACTGAAGAAGAATTGATGCCTTTGGATTACGGTGTTGGCGAAGGATATTGAATGTGCCATGGACTTCCAGAAGAAAGAACAAATCTAACTTGGAAGACATACAGCCTGAATGCTCCTTAGAAGCAAGGATGATGAGACTTTCTCTCACATACTCTGGTCATGTTATCCAGAGGAACCAGTCCCTGGAGAAGGGCATCATGCTTGGTAAAGTAGAGGGTCATTGAAAGAAAAGGGAAGATCCTCAACATGATGGATTGACTCAGTGGCTGCAATAATGGGCTTACACATACCAACGACAATAAGGATGGTGCAGGAACAGGCAGTGCTTTCTTCTGCTATACACAGTGAGTCAGGACAGACTCGAAGGCACCTAACAATGATAAGATGGCTGAGTAAGGAATCCCTAGGTGGCACAAATTATTAACACATTCAGCTGATAACCTAAAGTTTGGCAGTTTGAACCTAAGCCCAGAAAAGCCTGGCGACCTGCTTCCAGAATATCAGTCATTGAGAACCCTACGGAGCACAGCTCTACTCTGCACGCATGGCATCAGTCTGAGTTGTAGTGAACTTGACAGTAGCTGGTTTGTTTTTTGTCATTGTTGTTTTGGTTGACTGTGTGAGAGCACAAACTGAGCCGTATGATGGCTAGGTTAGATCTGGTGCTAGCTGATCTTGGTCAAGTGGCTTAACCTCCACAGGTCTCATGTTCCTCATTTTTCAAATGGGAGAAATAATAGTACCTACTCCATAGGCTACTGTAAGAATGAAATGATGTAAATGGAGCCTGGCCCCTGGGATGTACCCACTAATGTTGACTACTGTTATTAAGAGCTTGACATGTAGTAGAAGGTGCAACACATCCTTGTCTTCAGGGAGACTGCTGGCTGTGCTCTCTACTAGGATGTCCTCTCTCTGGCTCTGAACCGGACCTCGCTCTCCCTCCTCAGCACTTCCTTGCCCTTGGGTGTCAAACACACTAGTAATGTACCGCTCCTATCTAGCTGAAGTATCTGGAGGATGGAATCCTGCCTGATTCACCTTTTATTCTTTTCTCAGCAATGCCATAAAAAAAAAGAAAAAAATTTTTTTTGTAAACACTTAATACTTGGGCAAATGAATAGGTCTATGAACAGCCAAAACAATGTGCTCCTTTCTTCCTAACTACCCCGCTGGCCCTCAATACCAGTCCCCACTTTCCTCTTTCTCCTATGGATCCTGCCTTCCTTCCAGTTTCCAAGTTTGACGTCTCTGAAGCATTCTTCTCTCCTCCCTTGCTCTGGAGCTGCCTTACCACCCAGTAACCTGTGACTTACCTAGTCTTGCTTTTTGGTGTTTGTGACACTGCCCTTCCATTCCATTCACACTGCAGGTAGTGGGGTCAAGCCATAATCACTTGGGCCTGGGTACCTGTAATGCTGGCTGTTCCAGCAGGGCCCTGGACTCTTTTTCTGCACTGATTTCTCCTGCTCTCTGGCACAGTCTAATCTTCTTAGAATGACCTCTGTCCACAAGGATGACACTCCCCTGCTTAGAAAACTTTGATCAATGTCTCGCTTCTTCAAGAGAAAATCCAGACTTCCCAAGCTGGCCTTGTAGACCACCAAAATGTGGTCCCAAGCTACCTCTTTGGGAATCTAAATCCTATGCCTTCCTCAATATCCCCCTTCAGCAGACTGGGGGTCTTTCCATTGCACTTTAGTCTGTTGGTCCCACTGTGATGGGAACAAGCCTTGAGCCTCCCTCCATCCTCACACTTCCATGCCTGGTGGGCCCCTGCTAGAATGCCCGTCTCTGCCTCTCCACCTAGCCATATTTCATCCAACTGTCAATCCTCAGCTCACAAACTGACCAGCTTTCCCTTATTCCCCAGCTTCAAAGGGCTGCCCCTTTCTTACCAGTTATAGTTACAAGACCTCTGTTTTAGTTGGTCTTGACTTGTCCTAAATGTCACAGCCTCATTCTGGTCTCAGGGCTGGAGGGCAGGGGTGCTGGGCTTCACTTCTCTGTGCCCTCACTGCTGCCCCAGGCACACTTATGAAATACTCACAGACTGTCTGCCTGGCTAATAAGGGCCACAACTCAGCTTCACCCACAGCATAATACATTTCGAGGAGTCACATTAATGAAGCAATGTCATTGTCATTTCCAAGCTTCTAAGTTCAATGAGAAATTCTACTTTAAGATATACTATTGCTAAAATAAATACTTAAGTCCATTCTTTTTTTTTTTTTTTTTTTACCCTGAAGAGTCAAAATTCCGGTGATACTAATGTTTTCAGAATATAGGAGCTTAACCCAAGTTCATTTTCACTCCTTGATAATGAAATACTACAACTACTTTAAAAGAAGGCATCACACAGGGCACAAAGCTTCGTTATCAGAGGGTGTTACTGAAGTCTTAACCCTCCCCTGCCAGGAAGGCGTGATGACTCATGGGTTGGCATGTGCTAAACCAATGGCTCCATTTTCCTGACATAATGCTGAAACTATGGCAATAATCTACCACTCAGGGAACTGCTTTCTTAGAAATAAGTTATTATTTCCATCACTGCCATAGAAACCCATACTTCACAAGTTAAAATGTTTTTAAAACACAACAACAAATTGATGTCTCCCTAGCCTCATCATGAAGTTAATAAAACAGGCCAGAATTTCGGATTGATGCTTCTACATTCAAATGTGGAATGGAAATCCCATTACCAGAATGGGAATAATGTCAATAAAAACATCTGGCTTTAATGTATATAATGAGAAGACATGTTGGTGGTGACAGGTGATGGAAGCATCCCTTCTCCCCTGGCTGAAAGAGCAGCACAAAGAGAGACAAGTTCAACCTCTTAATCATTGTCAGTTTCCCTTAGCAAAAAATGGATTCATTCTAAGAGGAAATTTGTCAAAGCAGCAAATATTCATTAAGCAACTATTTATATCAAGTGAATTCACTTGGGGTGGGGAATTCACAAAGTTCTTAGATGTAACATGAGACAAACTATTCATATTTGTCCAAATTTAACTTACTGCCCATCCAATCCCAAGCAGGAAACCGTAAATACACTCTAATCTAGTTTACTTGGATCATCAATCCTTTACGCACACTTTTCCCAGCGGATCTACAGGCTTGCTCAGTATTTTATCTAATATCCAAACACTATGCTTTGAGGAAATCATCCTATATTATTATTTGGCTGTGAGTAATCTACAGAGCAGCTGACAGAATATATGTGACAGATTGCTGCTGACTGTGTCAAGTAAATGCTGAACTCAGGTATTTATTTTTACATTCTTTTAATGTGTAAAGGATATCATGCAATGATGTTAGGTGTTCCCCGGGTTCAGGGAAAAGTTCACAGACACTGCATTCTAATTCAGAAAAGCCTCTCTGGTCCAATAGTCAGGAGATCAGAATGCCAGTCCCAGGTTGTTGCAAATGCCAATGTCTGCTTGGAAAAGTTATTTGGTAAACAGAAGCAGTTTACACCTTTAATAAAGACGAATGGTGATCTTGCCCTACCGACATCCAAGAACTGCTATGAGAACGAATACACATACACACACACACACACACACAAACAGGATAACCTCTATTTTAGAAGCAATAAAGCAGAGGCCACAGACTGGCGGTCAGTGGGTTAATATGTCATGCCAGGGTGAGTGGTACTTTCCCACAAATCCCCTGGGGAAGGAACACAGGATCCCCCATCAGTTCCCCCACTAGTCCCCTCACCTCCCTCTCCAACTTGTTACTTCCTCATCCATGTGACTTACCTACCTGGTCCCACTATGAATCTGCATTTACAACATATGTGTAAAAGCAATTTATGAGTATGAGATACTATTGTTATATTTATATTGCATATTTGTTTTAAGCCAACAAGTACTAATGATAATTATGATTGCTGTTAATTTCATATCATGGTAGCATTGACTGTATTTCTACCATAAGAAAACATAATGTTAATGGTACATTTTCCTGATCCTGGAGGACATCATGCTTAGTAAAGTACAGGGTCAGCAAAAAAGAGGAAGACCCTCAATGAGATGGATTGACTCAGTGGCTATAACAATGGGCTCAAGCATAACAATTGTAAGGATGGCACAGGACCAGGCAGTGTTTCGTTCCATTGTATCTAGGAGTCACTACAAGTTGGAAACAACTGAACAGCACCTAACAACAACAATGATACATTTTTCTGTTAGAAATGGAGTGCAAATCTTCATAAAACCCAGGCTTGGGACAGGGTTTCATGTCTATTATATGTCCTTGGTCAGGCCTGATGCTTGCTGGTAGAAAAATCATCACACTAACTACCATGTGACAGGTACTCTACTAGATCCTATTACTCATAGTCTCTCTAATTACCTCTAATACTCACAAAACCCCTACAACTCAGGTATCATTATCTCCACTTTAGTCACAAGGGAACTAAGCAACAGAGAAATTAAACAACTTCCCTGGAGTCACATAACTTTATGGTCGCTGGGTGGCAAAAATGGCTAATGAGCTCCGTTGCTAACCAAAAGGTTGGAGGTCAGAGTCCATTCAGAGGTGCCACAAAAGAAAGTCCCGCCAAACTACTTCTGAAAAATCACTCACTGAAAGCCCTACTGAGTACAGTTCTACTCTGACACGCACAGTTCCCCATCAGTCAAAGCGGACTTGACGGCAACTGGTTGGTTCATTCATTGGTCACACAGCTTCGAGTGGCAGAGAATGTATTTGAAGGCCTTGTGTGTCTACCACCACACCATTCTTTATACTGATACCCTCACTATGGAAGGAACCAAATAGCAGTGAACTGCTCATGTTCCCCGTGGAAAAACTCTCCAGGTCCCAATCCCAAGACCTTCATGCATAGCAAGGGATGGTTTCTACTTCACTTTGACAAACAAAAAGAGATGCAAGGGAAACTTTATGGGGGAAAAAAAAATTTTTTTTTAATATGTCACTCTTGTATGTATAAAAGAAATGAAAACATTTTAACACCAATGAAAAAGAATGACTAGAGACCCAAGGGGAGTAGACCGGACTAAACACTTAACTTTAATATTTAGCGTTAGAAAAACACTACACCCACCTTAGTAAAAATGTTATGCAGTGGAAGTCTGTAGCCCCTCCCACAGCACATGAGTATATTATTAAAGTCAGCTCAGTTTAAAAGCAAGTCATCCGTAACTTCCCATTAACCTCTTCAGTTAAAGTCTAAACCCTAACATAAGAATGCTGTATAATTTAAAACCCAGACTCTGGTAAACATCAAGAAAACATCTGAAACATAATTTTCCCCTGGGGTTGCCATTCTGATGCCTTATTTAAAGAGCAACGTTTTGCACAGACCAACAGTTACAACAATGAGACAAAAGGTATATTCTTCAGACTCTACGTATATCATTCATAACCCTCAGTTACAACTGAGAGAATGAGAGGATTCTACACAGGTAAGTAAAATATCATAAAACAAGTAAACAAAACAGTTGCCCTGGAGTCGATGCTGACTCATGGCAACCCACGTGTGCAGAGCAGAACTGCTCCGTAAGGTTTTCAAAGCCGTGTTCTTTCAGAAGCAGATTGCCAGGGCCTTTCTTCCAAGGTACCTCTGGGCAGGCTCGAACTGCAACCTTAGTAGTTAGTAGTTGAGTGCTTCACTGTTTGCACCAGCCAGGGACTCCAAAACATCATAAAGAGAGTTAAATTCTTTTTGTACAAGTGATTAAAACCAAGTTTAAGAAAAGAAAAAGAAAATGGACTGAGTGATGTTCCACTTACATAGGCGTTGAGTGAGCTAAGACAGCACAGTCTGCTGTCAGAACGCTCCTGACACTGAAAAGCCCCAGATGCGGGGACGGGGTAGGGATTAACAAATTCTGCTTCATGACTATGGCAACCATTCCCAACCTTCAATGTCTCTTGGTAAAAGTTGTAACAGGCTAACGGGGTCAAGCTAGCACAAGCAACAGTAAGCACAATCAACAACACATCAGCTCTGAAGTGCCATACAGAGAAGGCTCTCTTCTTCCCAGGTCAGCTCATCCCTGTTGGTAAATGAGACGTGGATGACTTTAACTGCTGGAAGCCCCGAACGTACCAAGCGTGCACCTGTCAGGGATGAGGCAGTAAAGGATCACTGGGCTCAATAGGAAGACTATGATACCCTGAACAGCACAGCTCAGCTCAGCTCAGCCTGGAGCAAGGAGGAAGGCCCAGCTATATCTACAACTACCAACAAGAAAACACAACTGGAAAATGTATGACTTTGGATTCTGTTTACCCTACTACTTTGAAGGAAGCCATGTGTTGGTCAAAGCAGAGCTCTCCGCTTTTATCAAATGTATCGGCACAACACCCTGTGAGCTGAGCAACATCCAGGACAAAAGGGAAGGCTTTTAAATGTTTATTAATTCATAAATTGGGATCAAGGCAGATTATCTTGCTGGGGAGGTGGGAGGGGGAGAAGTCTGGATTCAATTCATTATATTAACTCATGAATGCATTAACTGTGCTCAACAACAGCCAAGTTTGGTCATCACCTATCACACCTCATATATGTCTTTCAAAAAAATAAAATGCCACCTAAGAGTCTCAGGAGTTATGATCTAGAAATGCATTAACGCCATGACAATCAGGCAGTAACGTAAGCATCCTCCTGTATAAGGGAGACGTCATGCTGATACCTGCAGTGGATGGTTTCTTTAGAAAATTGCCCCTGAGAAACACAGGAGGATCAGAAATACAGCCGATCAATACCAGGCACTGCCATGCTGGAAGCCGGGATGGGGGCTTCAGCAAAGGGGGACTTTGGAAATCACGCCCTGTGCTTCTGCTTGGTGAAGTAGGATGACCAGAGGATGAGGAGCTGAGACACTGGATTCAAGACTTAAGAATTATGTGACAACATGACCTATAAAATGGAGAGGATAATCACTACCCCGCCAACTTCAGAGGACTGAGGTGAAAGGCAGCTCTCACAGTGTGTTATCAAGCTGGCAACTATCAAGCCCCATCAGCTAGAAAATATTAGTCATCAACAGCAAAAAATTCTAAAATAATGCATGTCCTTGTGAATATAAATTTTGTTTCCTCCTTTTAACATTTTTTTTAAATTATCATTCCTAAGGTGTGAAATGTTATGCTAAAAAAAAAAAAAAACTTGAAAAATAATGTATTCCAAACTGAAACTGTTTTCAACTTAAATTCATCTAATTACTAAACTAGTTTTCATTGTTTTTCTGAATGTTCCTAAATTCACACACTAACCTCATTCAGGGCATATTCTCTTTCCATTAAAACCAATCAAATATATCTGAAAAGTGGTCAAAAGTATTGATTTAGGGGTTATTAAGGCAAGAAAAAGAGAGCCTTGATGGTGCAGTGGTTAAGCACTCAGCTGCTAACCAAAAGGTCAGAGATTCAACCCACCAGCCGCTCCAGGGGAGAAAGATGTGGCAGTCTGCTTCCATAAAGATCACAGGCTTGGAAACCCTGTGCAGCAGTTCTACTGTGTCCTATAGGGTCACTATGAGTCATCACAGACTCAATGGCAATGGGTTTGGTTTCTGGAAGGCAAAAGAAACACTCAGACTTCATTATCCTAATTAACACTTTTTAAATCAAATTGGGTCATGTGACTCTTCCAAGAGGCCTACAAATTATTCCTTATGTGTGTGATGTTGTCAGAACAATGTTAACCATTATGATGTAGTAAGTGGTTTAGACACAGAGTGGGAGGGAGAGAGTTTTTCAATTTCACTCTAAACCAATCCTACATAATAACTAGAGAAAGGAAGACAGAGGGTGGCAGATGGGACCTGGGCAAGGATGGACTCTGAGTGGCAAATGTCTTCTATCTGGAATCAGTCTCTCCAATCTAATGCCTTGTTTATTGAGCACTAATGAGTTTTACTGTTAATTGGGTTCCAGCCAACAAAACTACATTTACAAACAAATATTAGCCACATGAACAAAAATATATACACTTTTGACATTCTATCACTCCCAGCCCAAACCAGGAGGTCTAAAAAAACTGCCAGGATCCAATGTGGGAAACTGCTGCTTTGCCCAGGACTGGAAGTTTGCTTTACTTTCACTCCCATTGCACACACACCCAAATATACACTCACAGGCTTTCCCATTGACGTCCTTAACACTAATTTGCTACTTCAGTACTTAATTGTTCCACTTATTTACACATAATTGTAAAGTCATTATATTTGGTATATCTCCTGTTCTCTGACTCCTAAGACCAGACAGAGCCTCTGTGCTGACATAAATGCTATGCTGACCCTTTACATTTTTAAGCAAACTTTCTCTCCAACCTGCGTTGACTCTTCCAAGGCAGCGGTAAGCAGGACGCTCTGGGTTCCATTCCAGGGTACCCTCAGGCCTTACACAATAAATTCCTGTTCACCACCTTTCTAGGCTGATAGACACCTCTACTGAAGTGGAAATGAGTGAGGAGAAGAGAGACATCATTTAAAAACAAGCAGGAAGCTTCACAAACACATTCAAATTCCCTGAGGGACTGAATTACTGGGCTGAGGGCTGTGGGGACCATGGTCTTGGGGGACATCTAGTTCAACTGGCATAACATAGTTTATAAAGAAAATGTTCTACATTCAACTTTGGTAAGTAGCATCTGGGGTCTTAGAAGCCTGCAAGTGGCCATCTAAGGTACATCTACTGGTCCCATCCCAGCTGAAGAAAACAAAAGACACAATGGAAAGATTAGTTCAAAGGACTAATGGACCGCAACTACCACAACCTTCACCAGACTGAGCCCAAAACAACTAGATGGTGCCTGGCTACCTCCACCCACTGCTCTGACAGGGATCAAAATAGACTGTCCCAGGCAGAGCAGGAGAAAAACGTAGGACAAAATTCAAACTCACCAAAAAAAAAAAAAAAAAAAGACCAGATTTGCTGGTCTAACAAAGACTGAAGAAACACCCAGAGTATGGCCCCTGGACATCCTTTTAACTCAGTACTGAAGTCACTCCTGAGGCTCACCCTTCAGGCTAATATTAGACAGATCTATAGGGCAAACAATAACACACTGAGAAATGTGCTTCATAGTTCAATCATGTAAATGAGACTAATGGGCACACCAGACTAAAACACAAAGACAAGAAGGCAGAAAGGGACAGGAAAACCGGAGAAGTGGAAACAGGGAACCCAGGGTGGAGAAGGTGAGAGCACTGACAGATCATGGAGTAGGTAACCAATGTCACAAAACAATGTGTGTATTAATTGTTTAATGAGAAATGAATTGCTTTGTAAACTTTCACCTAAAGCACAATTCTAAAAAAAAAAAAAAAGTGTTAGCACCCTGAGCTCTCTTACGTACAAAGCCCCTGGTCATCACTTGTGTTTGAGTTTACAAAGTACATATAAACTTGGATTTACACAGAGCAGCGACTGTGCACCAGAGCTCCTCTGAATCGGGGGAGGTGCTGGAGTCTCTGTACTTTCCCCATGTTCTGGACCCCCAGGTAGCCTGCTCTCCAGAAATGTGTGCTATCTACAACCAAACTATGCCATCTGTATCACTCTCTGTGAATTATAATCAGAGCAAACCAAGGAAGTGTCAGGTCACTCCTTCTTGAGAAACTTGGGGCTCTTCCCAGGACCCTGGTGGAAAGTGCAGGAGCCATGTCCTCACTGTGGTCACCTCCCAGCCTGCCTGCATCTGCTATGGCTCCTCCTAACTCTCACTAGCCAGTTAGAAACATGATCACATTGGCAAACATTGCTGGAAGTTCCCTGGTTTTTGTTCCCCCTTACTCTAAGCCTCTTCTTAAATGACCATGTGATTGTTCGACCAATGGGAATGGAGCAAAATGATATGTGCCACGTCTGGGCTGGGTCCTCCCTCTGTCTTCCCCTCCAATGGGGTGCTGGAGCTGACAGATGGACACCTGCACACCAGCCACAGCGGGGCAACCAGATGGAAAGAACTGGGTCCCTGATGGTTTTAGCACCTCAGCACCAGCCCCAGACTATTGATGTAGGCTTTTATGCAGGAGAGAGAAAATTCTTTCTTCATTAAGCCACTATTACTTTGGGCTCTCTAATACAGTCACTTTATCTTTCTCAAAATAAGACATCCAATGCCCCCCAAGTCTCCAAGAACTGAACTCCCTAGGTTACAAGCCAAGGCCAAGAATATTAGACTCAAATATTTGTGCCAATTTGTCTGCTCTACTGTAGGTCTGACAAAAAAAAAAGATTAAGCACAAATTTTAGAAAAAGTAGGCTTTTTAAAAAGAGAGATTTAGAATATTCTGGGAACACATCGGATCATACCATTTTAAAGCTCATTTGAGTTTTGAGATCATCTTCTCCAGCTCCCTCCGTTGACAAATGGGAAACGAGAGCTTGTTTACTGAATTCTTTGTACTTATTATTATTGTGCTATAAGCTTAGGGTCAGAGAGTCAAGCAAGGCAAAAATCATAAACCCAATGAGGGTGTGTAGACACTGCACCACCAGACACACATCAGAGAGCTCATACCTCTGGAAAGGAGAGGGAGGGGACTCACGGGAAGGCTCAGATGGGAAGCCCCCCTGATGAATGTTTGAACAATGAGTGAGAATCATCCTGGGAAAGAAGGAGAAAAGACCCCAGGCAGAGAGAAAAAGTCTGAGAAAGCAGGGTGCATTCTGGGAACAGCAAGCTTCTGAAAATGGCTTGTTAAGAAAGGGCAAACGGAGAGTGACAATTCTAGAGGCTGGAGCTGCACTGACCCATACGGTCCCACTAGCCCTGTGACTCCTTGAATTTAAATTAATAAAATTAAACGAAGTTAACTGCTCAGTTCCTCAGTTGCACTAGCCCCATTTCAAGCCACTCTTTCTCTGGAGCGAGGTGGAGAGCAACCCTAAGGCAGTGGTTCCTCATCTGGGTTCTTGTTCAGTGATGACAGGAGGGGTGGTGGGTGAGAGGCAAAGGGGGGTCAGTGAACCAGGACTCCCAATAGGGCTCATCTCTGAGGATTTGTGACACACTTTCTTTCAAAAGATTTACCTAAATCAATCAGTGTCATCTAAAAAGGCATCACCTGGCTTAGTGGACATAGGATTGGATCTAAAAAAGGGTTTGCACAAAGGCAATTACGGTCTGTGAATCTGTCTAATCAAATGTACCTAAATAAAATACATGTTGACAGTTGTTTAAAAAGCTTTTTCTTTTTTTTAATCAAAAAAATTCTTGGCTGGAGTACTTATTCTAATTGCATCTGCCCTGTAGAAGACACGGTCCTAGCAAGGAACAGCTCACCACCTAATTATGGAGACCAGATGGAAGCATGTGAAAAACCTAAAGCTACAAAGTCTCTGCCTCCCAGCTGGAGAGAGGTGATCTTTCTCTAGCTGAGCCTGGGAGTTCCCAGGTGCTAGGAGCAAAGCAGGCACCAGTTAGGTGGAATAATCCAAGGAGAGGCTTGCTCAGAAGCATGGTGACTCTCACTGAGACTCCCCGCCCCCTTCAAATATTGCTGGCGCTCCACTGTCATTTTGTTACACCAGGGCACACAGGTCAATCTAGACAAGAAAATAATGTCAGCAGGTCTTGAAAACAATTGCCCTCATCAGCATTGTAAAAAGCTAAGGAAACCACATTAAGCATACATGAGAAAAAAAGGCTAGCACCACTGCAGGAAGAGACAGGTAAAAAGTAAAGAATTATGGAAGCGTGAAGCAAAAGTGATATAAGAGAACGCGCCGAGAGCTGGCAAGTGGGCCGGGAACAGTAAAGAAACCACTCGAGAAACAGCGAAGGTGAAGACAGCAAAAGTATAAAATGCAGCCTGGTCTGGGGAGGACTGCTAAAATCTAAACTCATTTAAATAAAGTTATAAAAGAGTAAAATGACATATTACCAATCAATATATATCAATAATATAAACCAATATAAGTATTTTAAGTAGTAAGAATAAGAAGTACAAAGATTAAGTGGGCCTGGTGATATCAAATCTATGTTCTATCCTAATACAAGGTGCCTGAATAAATGCATAACTAAAATTGGCTGCCAAAGAAAATTCACAGACCCATTTATTAAATATGGATAAGGGACAGAATGAAGGGAATCAAGGTAAACATCACGTAATAAATATGGTAAATCTCAACTAAATATTTTTACTAAGTTCAAGTCAAAGCCAAAACTAAGTGGGCCTATACTTTTAATTTGCAAATCCTGTACGTAAAAACTAGTCTGGTAACGAATATTTCTGATTTTTTTTTAACTGTGATTGATCGCAAAATTAAATTTAATAACAAAGCATAACAGGGTTAAGAACCTAAACTGCTTTTTATGGTGTGCAGATATATCCTATAGTCATTGTTTTCTTAATTATTATGGAAGTATTCTTGGGTCCACACAAATTGTAAGGGCTAGGAAAGCCCTTCTTGAAGATAATGTGAAATGCCCTAAATTTATCTTCCCAGTTCAGCTATCTTCTACACAATGCAAGAATATGTGGTGGTTTCGGTCAACAACAAAAAATCTTTACAACAATTGTTTTCTGTCATGTGAGAAAATGATACTTACTTAAAGTTTGATTTCATGACCAACTGTTGCAGCATCAAGTAGAAACTAAATTCCCCTAAAAAAAAAAAAATTCGCCTCAAGCACACAGTAAATACTGTCTTACAGTCAAGCAATAGAGAGGCGGCTACAGAAACGAGTCAACAGAAATTTCAGTGAAGAACCAACAGAATCCAATTGCCTTTGGTAAGGTAAGAAAGTCACAAATTTCACATCTGTATCTATCCTTTATGATAGGCAAGTGATACATCTAAATTATACAAAACATTCAATACCCGAGAGTACTTTTTTCCTCTTACTTTAATACATAATAGTGGACACAGTGTGGGAGAACTAATAAAAATATCCATAATAACAATTTCTTGTTTTGTTATTATGTGCCTTGCAAAAGTCCTTATAGTTTTCCTTTGGGGCCCTGATGCAAAGGCCAATCAGAGCTGTGCAAACCACTATACAGAACCATACGCAGGGTTTAACCTCTTCATTTTATAGTACCTGGTTGGAAAAAGTACCGCCATCAGATGACACGTGAGTCCATAATCAGACTCTTTTAAAAGATTTTAAAAATACTCTTTGGATAGAGTTTTGCTGACCTCTTAAATGTTCTCTTGTCCATATTTATTTATAAGATAATAGTGGCAAAAAAGATCCTTCCTCTGTTTGGCTATGATAGCAACCGATTTAAAGGTAACTCTATTTTCTGTTACATATTTCCCCTAGTCACTTGGTATACCATGAAAAACGACTCCCCACATTTCTTTTCTTTTCTTTTTTTTGGTATTTGTCTGTTCAAAGGGAATTACATAACGGCAACTAGGTGCACTGCAAGGAAAAGTTCGTTTGAACACTTGTCAGCTTCAGGATTATTTGTTAACCTGGCTCACTTTTTCCTGGCATTAAAGGGCGAGCTTTTGTTTTTCTTTTTTTTTCTTTGTTTTTTTGTTTTTAAGAAGGAAACAGTTTGAAAACCTTTTACAGCCCTGGGCAACACTGGGGCATATGGGCTTACGGGCAGGGTGAGTCAGTAGGGCACAACTGCAAAAGAAAAGAGATTTGTTGTCCCCAAAGCTGCCTCCTTCAAGTCCAGTTGCTACAGCGGAAAGTGGGCCCATTCGGTAAGCAGGTGCAGGACCCACCCCAACAACTCATTCCATTTGCAGGACTCATAACACATTTGCTCCAGGCAAGTGAGTTCGAAAGGGCTAAAGAGCTCCGTGCTGAGATCCACAAACGTTCCCAAGGACGTCGCGCCCAACACCGGGATCCCAGTGGCTACACTGCCCTGGTTACGATGTGTACGTTTCCAGTGCGGACTCAGTCTCTACTTAAAGGAAAGGACTGTTTGTCCTGAATTACAAAAGTTGTTCTTACTGCTAGCAAAATTCTGTATGTGACGCGTAGTCCCTCCACTCAAGGTGTGAGGATGAAAAACAAGAATCTGGAAAGGTTTGGGCAGAGGGAGAATCATGAAGAGACATGCCTTGTACTTGTAAATCCAATCCTGGGGTCCCTAACTCTGGTATGGTCCGACTACCGCGCCCCTGCACACTGTCAAAGGGAAATTCCAGAAAAGAAAGCTATGGGGAAGGGACACAGTTGTCATGAAAACCTCTCCGGGCAATGCCCTATACAGAAACCGACCGAGAGCGCCCGGGCCAAAGAGGCTACAGAACTCCAACAACACTCGGCACCTGGACGTGGGAGGAGGGGGCAGCGGAGCAGGTTATTGTGGCCGGGTGAGGGGTGCCTTTAATGTGACAAGGTCATAGGGCAACTCAGTGACAGAGCTGGAGTCAGAGGCCTGGTCCCAGCAAGGCCGCCCGACTCGCAAGGCAGACACTCAGAAAAGGTGGCTGAGGAGGGCTTGGAGTTAGGTTGGGACTCTGCTTGACTGACCCCCATTATAGCGCGCGCACGTAAATACACCCAGCTGGAAAACGGCGCTCCGGCCTCCGCCTGACACGGTTACCTGGGAAACGACCCCAGCGCACAAAGTACACAACTCCACGTCCCCCTAGCAGGTCGCGGGCGGCCGCCTTCGCCTACAGGCCGGCCCGCCGGTACGGGAGCACACGCTCACCGCCCCCCGGCGCCCCGTGGGCCCAGGGCCGAAGCAGAGGCGCCCTCCCCGAGAGCGCACCAAGCCGAGCCCAGCCTTCCACCCCAGCACTGCCGCGCGCCCGGCCCGCTTACCCGGTGGGCGGCTTGGCCGCCGAGGCGGGCGCAGAGTCCATGGTGCCCGCGGGCGTGGGGCGCGGAGCTTGCGGCCGGGCCGAGTGAGGCGCGCTCGCCGCCTCCGCCTCGCTCATTCACTTTTTCCGCGCCGACCCATCGTCCTCCCACGCGGGGCCGGCGCAGGACAGCCGAGGAGCGGAGAGGGCGGGAGGGGCTGGAACAGTGCGGGGAGGGGCCCGCAGTCGCGCAGGGTGGGGGCGCCAGGAGCAAGGTGCGCCGCGCCCCCGCCGCTGTCGCCGCCGCGCCTACCCGAGCACCGCCCCGGCCCCGCCCGCTGGCCCGGCCGCTCGCCAGCGGACGATGCTACGGGAGTGCCAGGCTCGGCCCCGCGGGGTGCCGCCGGGGAAGGAGTGGGGCATGCACCCCGCGCTGGCCTCAGCCACCTCCCTCGGCTTCCTCTCCCCAGGAAGAGAGTGCGTCTTTCTCTGAGCCTGAGTTGTGGGTCCTGAGGCGCCAGAGCCCCAGCCGGGACCTGGAACTAGAGAGGAGAAGCTGGGGCAGGGCAAACCAGGTGCAGAGAGGCTGTGAGGGGGCGAAGTGTCAAGCCCAGCGGCAAGGAGTAAGGTTTAGAGAATAAGAAGGGAGTCTCTGGTGCTGCTGTCTCTGCTCTGGAACCCAACAGAAGCTTCCTCCACGCAGTGGGCACCTAGTGCAGTGGTTCTCAGCAGCACCTGAGAGCTTGTTAGAAGTGCAGATTCTGGGGCCACACCAGGTCTACTAAATAAAAAAACTCTGGGAAGTGGGTAGTGGGGCCCAGCAATGCGCAGTTGAACCAGGGCTCTTGTTTGATAGGCCCTCAAGTTTGAGAAGCTTGGTCTACTAAGTGCTTGCTTCATGTCTAGCCTTGTATTGGACTCCAGAGGTTTGGACAAACCATTAGGTGTGGACAGAAACGACAGCAGGGGCAAAGCACTTTGGAGCCCAGAGCGAGTGCTGGTCTTAGCAGATGCAGGAAAGAGAGGACCTTAAGCCAAAGGGCTTCTGGAAGAAGACCCGTCTGATCCGCCCATCTCCAGTGAGCAGCCCTTTCAGTAGCTGCATGTCTTAAGGCCTCTGGCCCTACTCTAGTTTTACCCTCAGAGGCCCCTTTGAATTATCTCCATACTCTTCCTAAACCAGTTTTCCACAGAGTCAGTTCCAACTCATGGTGGCCCCATGTGTGTCAGAGTAGAACTGTGACTCATAGGGTTTTCAGTGGCTGGTTTTTCAGAAGCAGACCACCAGGCCTTTCTTTTGAGGCAGCTCTGGATGAACTGGAACTTCCCAAAGCAGCAAAAGAGAACACACGGGTTGATATGAAAATCTGACCTACAAAAATGGTAATTTTATATGGTTCCGAAGAATAAACGGCCAATAAGATGCAAAAGGCTAATATGATGCAAGGTGAAGTGGGTCTACATATGTGATCAGCATTGAAAGAGGTGCTCTCTTGGGATCTAACATTGGGTAATGTACACAGAGGCTGGCCTGAGCTTTTCACCCATGGGTCCCCAGCTTTCTCATGAACAAAATCAGAGGGCCAGTCCAGATACCCAGTCCAAAGCCCTCCATGATTCCAGGTCTTGGTTGCTCAGACCCATAGCGCTTCCCACCTCAGGTCTCTATCCAAATGCTCATCTGGTCTCTGCTCAGATCTCAACTCCCCAGAGAGGACTTCCTGAACCCTCTGTATAAAAGAGCACCTCCACCCTTACTGCCCTTGTTGCTGGCCTTATCCTTGTTTGTTCTTCTTCAGAGCATTTATAACTATGTTTATGGATATACACAGTAAAACACCAAGTCAACAGTTTATACAGGTACCATTTAGTGGCATTGTATTCTCTGTGTTATGCAACCATTCACCCCCTCCTTTTCCAAATTGTTCCTCCCTTGCTAACATAAACTCACTGTCCCCTAAGGTTCCTGTCTAATCTTTTGAGTTCCTGTTATCAATTTGATCTCATGTAGATAGTTCTTAAAAGAGCATAAGACTCAAGACAAACGTTTTCTACTAGTTAAGCTAAACTATTGTTTGGTTTTAAGAAGCCCTCAGGGGATATTTTTGGTTTAAGGTTTAAAGATCTTCTCAGAGCAATAGTTTCACGGGTTCATTCAACCTTCATGGCTCCAGGAAGCCTGGTTCTTCTTGTTATTACGCACTGTAGAGTTGGTTTAGACTCATACTGACCCTATGTACAACAGAGCAAAACGCTGCCCAGTCCTGTGCCATCTTCACAATCCTTATGCTTGAGCTGATTGTTGCAGCCACTGTGTAAATCCATCTCATTGAGAGTCTTCTTCTTTTTCCCTGACCCTCTACTTTATGAAGCACGAGGTACTTCTCCAGGGATTGGGCTCTCCTGGTAACATGTCCAAAGTGTGTGAGACAAAGTCTTGCCATCCCTGCGTCTAAGGAGCATGCTGGCTGTATCACTTCCAAGACAGATTTGTTCGTTCTTTTGGCAGTCAATGGTATATTCAATATTCTTTGCCAACACC
The DNA here is from genome assembly GCF_024166365.1 of Elephas maximus indicus. Lineage (NCBI taxonomy): Eukaryota > Metazoa > Chordata > Mammalia > Proboscidea > Elephantidae > Elephas > Elephas maximus. The sequence continues at coordinate 111,952,150 of NC_064826.1, read as the reverse complement.
ATAATTCAAAGTTGTCAACTCTTCTTCCAGGTTCTTATTCATTGTCTAACTTTCACATGCATACGAGGTGATTGAAAACACCATGGCTTCGGTCAGTCGCACCTTTGCCCTTAAAGTGTCATCTTTGCATTTTAACACTTTAAAGAGGTCTTTGCAGTAGATTTGCCCAATGCAACACATCCTTTGATTTCTTGACTGCTGCTTCCATGGGCATTGATTGTGGATCCAAATAAAATGAAACCCTTGACAACTTCAATCTTTCATCTGTTTATCATGATATTCCTTATTGGACTAGTTGTGAGGATTTTCATTTTCTTTTTGTTGATGTGTGATCCATACAGAAGGCTATGGTCTTTGATCTTCATCAGAAAGTGCTTCAAGTCCTCTTCACTTTCAGCAAGCAAGACTGTGTCATCTCCATAACGCAGGTTGTTAATGAGTCTTCCTCCAATCCTGATGCCCCATTCTTCTTCATATAGTCCAGCTTCTTGGATTATGTGCTCAGCATGCAGATTGAATAAGTGTGGTAAAAGGATACAACCATGACCCACACATTTCCTGATTTTAAACCGTATAATATCTGCTTGTTCTTTTTCAAAGACTGCTTCTTGATCTATGTACAGGTTCCTCACGAGCAAGATTAAGTGTTCTGGAATTCCCAGTCTTCAAAATGTTATCCTTGATTTGTTATGATCCACACAGTTGAATGCCTTAGTCAACAAAACACAGGTAAACACCTTTCTGGTATTCCCTGCTTTCAGCCAAGGTCCATCTGACATCAGCAATGATATCCATGTCCTCTTCTGAAATCAGCTTGAATTTCTGGCAGTTCCCTGTCACTGTACTGCTGCAACCACTTTTGAATGATATTCAACAAAAATTTAAATGAAATATAACAATATTAATGATATTGTTCGATAATTTCTACATTTGGCTGCATCACCTTTCTTTGGAATAGGCACAAGTATGGATCTCTTCCAGTCAATTGGCCAGGTAGCTCTCTTCCTAATTTCTTGGTATAGTCGAGTAAGTACTTTCAGCAAGGCATCCATTTGTTGAAACATCTCAGTTGGTATTCCATCAATTCCTGGAGCCTTGCGTTTTGCCAATGCCTTCAGTGCAGCTTGGACTTCTTCCTTCAGTACCATCGGTTCTTGATCATATGTTACCTCCTGAAATGGTTGAATATCAACCAGTTCTTTTTGGTACAGTGACTCTGTGTAGTCCTTCCATCTTCTTTTGATGCTTTCTGTGTCATTTAGAATTTTGCCCATAGAATCCTTCACTATTGCAACTCAGTGCTTGAATGCATGGTCTTCCCTTTTGGTTTTCTAACTTGTCATCATAATACTTTGTGTTCTCAAGCCATCCTTTGACATCTTTTACTTGATTTCTTCCATTTGCTTTAGCTACTTGACTTTTAAGAGCAAGTTTCAGAGTCTCTTTTGACATCCATTTTGTTCTTTTCTTTGTTTTTAATGACTTCTTTCTTCATGTATGATGTCCTTGATGTCATTCCACAACTGATCTGGTCTTCGGTCATTAGTGTTTAATGTGTCAAATCTATTCTTGAGATGGTCTCTAAAATCAGCTGGGATATACTCAAGGTTGTATTGTACTTTCTCTCTTGTGGACTTGTTCTAATTTTCTTCAGCTTCAATTTGTACTTGTTCAATTTCAAGTCTGGAGTCAATAGGAATTTGAATTTCTATTCTACATTTTCCCCCTTTTTATCAGGATTCTTGTATGGAATCTTTGATTGAAATGTTCAGTAATGGTAGCTAAGCACCATCCAGTTCTTCTGGTCTCATGGCAAAGGAGGCAGTTGTTCATGGAGGCAATTAGCCTTACATTCCATGCTCTCTTCCTACTCTTGACTCCTATTCTTCCTTTGTTATTCCAGTGAATAGAGGCCAATTGTTGTGCCTTGGATGGCCATTTGCAAGTTTTTAAGACCCCAGGCACTACTCATTCTATGCGTTGAACTAGGAGGTAGAACAAAAGCATTAAAAATGCTATGAGACCAATTAACTGGTATTATTTTGTAGTTTGTTTTTACTTTAATATACATTTACTTATATTTATAAACCATATTGTTGTGGTTAGGTTCCATCAAGTTGATTTAGACTCATAGTGACCTTATGTACAACAGAAAGAAACACTGCCCAGTCCTGTACCATCCTCACCATCCTTGTTATGCTTGAACCCACTGTTGCAGCCACCGTGTTAAGCCATCTCATTGAAGATCTTCCTCTTTTTCGCTGACCCTCTACTTTACCAAGCATGATGTTCTTCTCCAGGAATTGCTCCCTTCTGATAACATGCCCAAAGTGTGTGGATGAACCCTTGCCATCCTTGCTTCTAAGATACATTCTGACTGTACTTCTTCCAAGACAGATTTGTTTGTTCTTCTGGCAGTCCATGGTTTATTCAATATTCTTTGTCAATGCCATAATTCAAATGCATCAATTCTTCTTTGGTCTTCCTTATTCATTTCCCAGCTTCCACATGCACATGAGGCAATTGAAAATGCCATGGCTTGGGTCAGGCGCACCTTAGCCCTCAAAGTGACATCTCTGCTTTTGAACACTTTAAAGAGGTCTTTTGCAGCAGATTTGCCTAATGCAAATCTTGACCATTGCTTCCATGGGCATTAATGTTTATATTTAGAACATTTAACAATAGTTGTTTATATTAGGACATTTATATTTATAAACAAACAAAATATTATTTCTATCTGTTGTTGTTATTTGCTAGTGAGTTGATCCCAACTCATGGTGACTCCATGTTTGCAGAGTAGAACTGTTCCATAACATTTTCAAGGCTATGACTTTTAGGAAGCAGATCATCAGGCCTTTCTTATTAGGCACTACGGGGTGGTTTCAAACTGCCAACTTTTCAGCTAGTAGTTGAGCATTTAACCATACGGGCCACCCAAGACTCTGTAAATATTTATATTTACATGTATAAGTTTTGTTAATATATAAACATGATGTATATGTTTATATATAAATAAATATAAATATCTAAATAAATGGGTATCATTCTCAGTTTACATTTTGTTTATATGTTCATTGTTGGTCCTTCCTCCCCTGGAATGTTATTTTACTGAAGGTTGGGCCTTTGTTTGTTTTATTCTTCATTGAGCCCCAGCTTCTAGGACTGTGCCTGGCAGGCTTGGAGTCAGTGATAAATAAACAGTACACTAATGAACGAATCTCCACAACTCCTTTCACCTCTATGTTTCTGTACAGAGGATCCCTCCCAGGATTTTTCAAGCCTCTCCTTGCTTTGGATAGAGCCCACTGGGTGGGGCCCGGATCAAGACCTAGACACTGAGGAACCAGACCCTGCTGGAGACCCGAGGAGGAGATTTGGCTCTTTAGGCAACACACACCCTAAGGGCCTGACAACAGCAACAGGAAGAAGTGTGGTAGGAGGTGAGGAGAATGGCTCCATGGGAGCACAAACAGCGAGGGCAAACCATAAGCAGATTGTTTTCAGTTTGAAGAGTTTCTCCAAGAGATGGTCAATATCAGAGAAAATTTATTAGAAAGAAGCAATGTTCCAGCCTCCAGGCTGAGTTTCAAGCTGTTGTCCCTGGAGGAAGCCCTGGAAGGGCCTAGGGCCTGGTGAACCTCAGATTCTAGGAAGGCCATGTAACACCTCAGACCTCAAAACAAGACAGGGACCAGTGTCCTCAGACTTGCCTCCAGAAGGGGAGGGGACTGAGCTCCCCAAGGCCCTCAACCTAATTCAGAGTGGATGCAGTCTTGGCAATCATGCAGGGCAACCTTGGGGAGGAGGCCACCCAGCCCTGAAGACCCAAATTCTCTGTATATTGTACCCCAAACTGCCCTCATTGGTGTGCATCCCAAATGATTCACTATAATAGAAATGTTTCCCAAAATTGTTCATTTCAACAAATATTTGTGAGCATCTGCTCTATGTCACTATGAATTAAAATAGACTCGTCGACAACGGGTTTGGTTTTCTTTTTTCACTCTTTGTCATCCATTGTGTGTGATGTGGACACAGCCATCGAATACATACAGCTAGACAAGAGAAACAGAAGTGGTTGCAGGGGGGCTTAGCTCTTCCAGATAAAGAGTGAGAGACAGGAATGGGTGGTGGGCTGAGGGCAAAGGGCTTTGGGAGAAGGTGTAGAGTATTGGTCACTGAGATTCATCAGTCTTTGTGGAGTCACTAAGCAGGACATTCTCCTTTGTTTGCTTACTGACCTTTAGAAGATCAAGTACTAAGATCACATTAGCATTAAGGTAAGGGCATTAATTCTAGGGAAAAGATCTTTTTTACTGATTCTTCCTTGTTGTTGTTGTCGCTGTGTGCTGTCAGGTCGATTCTGACTCTTAGCGACTGAATAGGAAAGAGTAGAGCTGCCCTATAAGGTTTCCTAGGCTGTAATTTTTATGGGAAAAGATTGCCAGGGCCAGATCTTTTCTCCTGTAGAGCCACAGGTGGGTTCGAATCAATGATCTTTTGGTTACCAGCTGAGTGCTTAACCATTGCTCCACCAGGGCTCCTTGATTCTCTCTTACACACACTTTTTAACCAAATTAGGACCTTTTCAGATATCTCAAGCATGTACCAATTTTTATGGTGTAAATACTCTCACTGTGGCTAATTTCAGGCTACCAACAAGAAATTGCTGAATACAGAGTTAGATGCAGCCTGGTTCCAGCTCGCCATCGCAACTATCTAGGATTTACTTGCTACGTATTGCATGAAAGCTATACTTTTGCGCCTTTGGTCCCTAGGGCACGGTGGGGGCCTGCTGTGTCTCAGGGCACCGTGTTTTGTGTCCTTACATCTGTACTTGGCCCACCCTAGCTCTGGCTCTGGACTACAATGGTATCAGCCTCTGCAGCAGGAGCTGTTACTGGTTTTGAAAACCAGAGCATGAGGTCACTTTATGGATAGTCTTTCCTTTCTCCAACCACATACCCCTCTATGCTCTTATCTCTTTCCCCAGACCTCACCCTTCCTCTCAGCCACAGACCTGGGGCAGCATCAGTTTTGTCAGAGCTTCATTCTTTTTGCTCATTCAAGTCCACCCCCAGCCCATGCGGAGAGGTGGGGTGCCTGGCCCATGAGTCAATCCAGCTGCCCTTCATTGGAGAGAAAATGAAAGGAAGAACACACAGTAAGCATACCAGTGGAGGCAACCTAGTTTAGAACAGTTCTTCCTAAACTTTAGGAAGCACAAGCATCTTAGGGAAATGTGTTAAAATACGGATTCTGATCCTGGGGGTCAGGGTGGGGCTGGAAAGTCTCCGTTTCTAGCAAGCTCTCAGGGATGTAGAGACTATTGGTCCAAGGATTGCCCTTTGAGTAGTGAGGGCTTAGAGTCAAATATACTAGTTTCAGGCTTGACTCCTCAACTTATTAGCATTACCTAAAGCGAGTTATTTCACTTAGCACAGTGGTTAAGAGCTTGGCTGCTAACCAAAAGGTTGGCAGTTCGAATCCACCAGCCACTCCTTGGAAGCCCCATGAGGCAGCTCTGCTCTTTTCTACAGGGTCACTGTGAGTCTGAATCAACTTATGGCAATGGGTTTGGGTTTTGCTTTTAAGCTTTAGTTTAAGGAGTCCTGGTTGCACAGTGGTTAAGCTCTCAGCTGCTAACTAGAAGTTTGATGGTTCAAACCCACCAGCTGCTCTGCAGGAGAAAGATGTAACAGTCAGTTTCCATAAAGATTACAGCCTAGGAAACCATGCAGCAATTCTGCTCTGTCCTATAGGGTCTCTATGAGTTGAAACTGACCTGAAGGCAATGGGTTTTAAGCTTTAGTATCCTCATTTGTAACCAGATGAAAAGAATCACGGGCAGATCCAGGTTTTGTCATGCCTGACGCTTATGCAATTTTGAGTGCCTTTTTTTCCCCCCAGGAAAAAACAAAAAGCATACCATGTCATTAATACAAATTTAGATAACAAAGTGAATATTTTGAATAAGAAAATAAATCATCGCAAATTACCATTTTTGAAAACTGACGTACCACAACATGACAGACTTGTCGGGGGTGGCATTACAATAATCTACCTACCACAGTCTACCACAGTAGTAATAGTACCCACCTCATAAGGTACTTCTGAAGATTAAATGAGATAATGCATGTACATTGCTTGGTGTGGTGCCCAGCACTTGGAAGCAGTCAATCCATTTTAGCTCTTTCCGTTCAGACCTTATTTTCATTTGTTTTTATGTGCATAATACCTTTAATAACCACATACCCACATGCACTGGCACCTTGAACATTTGTTAAACCAGAAACCAAAGCCCAGCAAACTGTTCTGACCACCTTTAGTTTACCCTGTTGGTGAAGAAGGGATTCCTCACCCTAAATAGCACAAAACGGCTGAACACACAGCACCTGACACTGGACAAAGGTAATCAATAGCAATTTATTAGTCATATATACTCATGATCCAGGGGAGGAGGATACGACATGCCATGGAGGAACACACAGGTTGCACTCAGGAATACAGCGAGCCAGTAGCAGTTGTGGGAGGCAGGCTTTGTAGTAACAAGAGGTTGAGGTGACCCCTGGTTCCTTCAGGAGAATGTGATTGGATTGTTTGAATAATTCTCTGGGTTGGCAGGGAACTCAAGCCCATTAGGTTGAGGACTGGGTAGAGTGCAGCTGGTCTGGCTGATAGGGGAACTAACTGGTTGGAGGGCCCTTCCCGCATGGGGTGAAGGGCATATTTGGCAAGAGCAAGGGAAGTCATGGCTAGCCCTTTGGGCTCAAAGTTGTCAAGGCAGCACTCGAAACTTTAGACTTTACAATACGGAAACACCCTTCATTTTTTTCTACTCTATTTATTAGAGAGAAGTCTCTGAAAGTCACCTGGTTATGGCCAGGGCAGGGGGATTCTTCAGAGAGGGAGGCCCTTCAAGGAAAACTGAACACCTTTCCGTCTTGTGTGATTGATGGGAGTGAAACAGTCGTGTGTCCAAACGTATTTGTCCAACCAGCATGCTTTGGTGCTTGAACCCCCTGGAAACTTTTCTTTGGCACAGAGGCCCCATGTAAATTTTAATTCTCAAGCATTGGCACTTTAGCAGAGTCCATGGCTGTGGACAAGCCTGCCTGGCTGGGATCTTCAGTGAGGAGTGGTTGGATTTAGGCACCAGAAGAACTTGAGAAATGTCTTGGAGACTCTGACCTGTTTTCCATTCTACCCACCTACTTTGCTCGTGCCTTCTTGAGTTCGTTTCAAGGAAAAAATTTAATAATTTTTTTAAGGATGATAAGTTATAAAAGGAAATATTTCATTTGGAATTCTTAACTGACAATAGTAACTCAAAGCAATATTTATGTAAAATATTTTCTTTAATGATAATGTAATTTACATACCACAGAACCCACACTTCTAAAGTGTACAATTCAGTGCATTGCAGTATATTCGTAAGGCTGTGTAACCATCACCATTATCTAATTCCAAAATATTTTTATCACCGCAAAGCGAAACTCTGTGGCCATAAGCAGTCATTCCCCACTCCTTTCAGTCCCGGAAACTTCTACTCTATTTTCTATCTCTATGGATTTGCCTATTTTGGACATTTCCTGTAAATGGAATCATACAATATATGACTTCTTGTGACTGACTCCTTTAACATAGCATGATGTTTTAAGGTTTATCCTTGGTGTGTAGTGTATATAGTACTTCATTCCTTTTTATAGCCTAATAATGCTACATTGTATGATTACTTCACATTTGTTTATATATCCATCAGTTGATGGATATATGGGTTGTTTCCACTCTTTTTTTTTTTTTAGGTTTTATTGTGCTCCAAGTGAAATTTTAAAAGTCAGCCTGTCGTACAAAAATTTATATATATAAAAAAAAATTTATATACACCTTGCTATATACTCCTAGTTGCTTTCCCCGTACTGAGACAGCAGATACCTTCCTGCCACTCTCTATTTTCGTGTCCATTTCCTTTGCCCTCTTATCTCCCCTACAGACAGGAGATGCCAACAGAGTCTCATGTGTCTACTTGATCCAAGAAGCCCACTCCTCACCAGTATCATTTTCTATCCCATAGTCCAGTCCAATCCCTGACTGAAGAGTTGGCTTTGAGAATGGTTCCTGTCTTGTACTAACAGAAGGTCTGGGGACAATGACCTCCAGGGTCCCTCTAGTCTCAGTCAGACCAATAAGTCTGGTCTTTTTACAAGAATTTGGGGTCTGCATCCCAATGCTCTCCTGCTCCCTCAGGGGTTCTCTGTTGTGTTCCTTGTCAGGGCAGTCATCAGTTGTAGCCAGGAACCATCTAGTTCTTCTGGTATCAGGCTGACGTAGTCTCTGGTTTATGTGGTCCTTTCTGTCTCTTGGGCTCATAATTACCTTCTCTCTTTGGTGTTCTTCATTCTCCTTTGCTCCAGGTGGATTGAGACCCATTGATGCATCTTACATGGCTGCTTGCTAGCATTTAAGACCCCAGATGCCACTCTCCAAAGTGGGAGGCAGAATGTTTTCTTAATAGATTTTATTATGCCAATTGACTTAGATGTCCCCTGAAACCATAGTCCCCAAACCCCTGCCCCTGCTACGCTGGCCTTCGAAGCGTTCAATTTATTCAGGAAACTTCTTTGCTTTTGGTTTAATCCAGTTCTGTTGACATCTCCTGTATTGTGTGTTCCCTTTCCTGTCACCTAAAATCTATCTAATTAGTGAAAACTCCTCTCCCTCCCTCCACCCCTCTCGTAACCATCAAAGAATATTTTCTTCTGTGTTTAAGCTATTTTTTGAGTTCTTATTTTATAATAGTGGGCTCATACAGTATTTGTCCTTTTGCAACTGACTGATTTCACTCAGCATAATGCCTTCTAGATTCCTCCATGTTATGAAATGTTTCACGGATTCATCATCATTCTTTATCAACGCATAGTATTCCATTGTGTGAATATACCATAATTTATTTACCCATTCATCTGTCAATGGGCACCTTGGTTGCTACCATCTTTTTGCTGTTGTAAACAGTGCTGCAATGAACATGGATGTGAATATATCTGTTCGTATAAAGGCTCTTATTTCTCTAAGATGTATTCCAAGGAGTGTGATTCCTGGATCTTATGGTAGTTCTACTTCTAGTTTTTTAAGAAAGCGTCAAATCGATTTCCAAAGTGGTTGTACCATTTTACATTCCCACCAGCAGTGTATAAGTGTTCCAGTCTCTCCATAACCTCTCCAACATTTATTATTCCATGTTTTTTGGATTAATGCCAGCCTCGTTGGAGAGAGATGGAATCTCATTGTAGTTTTGATTTGCATTTCTCTAATGACTAATGATCGTCAGCATTTCCTTACGTATCTGTTAGCTACCTGAATGTCTCCTTTAGTAAAGTGCCTATTCATATCCTTTGCCCATTTTTAAATTGGGTTATTAGTCTTTTTCTAGTTGAGCTTTTGCAGTAGCATGTAGATTTTAGAGATCAGACGCTGATCGGAAATGTCATACCTAAAAAACCTTTCCCAGTCTGTAGGTAATCTTTTTATTCTCTTGGTGAAGTCCTTGGATGAGCATAGGTGTTTGCTTTTTAAGAGCTCCCAGTTAACTAGTTTCTCTTCTGCTTGTCAGTAATGTTTTGTATACTGTTTATGCCATGTATCAGGGCTCTTAGCATTGTCCCTATTTTTTTTCCGTGATCTTTATCATTTTAGATTTTATATTTAGGACTTTGATCCATTCTGAGCTTGTTTTTGTGCACGGTGTGAGGTATGGGTCTTGTTTCATTTTTTTGCAGATCGCTATCCAGCTATGCCAGCAGCATTTGTTAAACAAACTGTCTTTTCCCTCATTTAGCTGATGTTGAGCCTTTGTCAAATATCAGCTGCTCATATGTGGATGGATTTATGTCTAGATTCTCAATTCTGTTCCATTGGTCTATGTATCTGTTGTTGTACCGGTACCAGGCTGTTTTGACTACTGTGGCAGTATAATAGGTTCTAAAATCAGGTAGAGTGAGGCCTCCCACTTTGTTCTTCTTTTTCAGCAATGCTTTACCTGTCCGGAAACCCTGGTGGCCTAGTGGTTAAGTGCTACGGCTGCTAACCAAAGGGTCGGCAGTTCAAATCCACCAGGTGCTCCTTGGAAACTGTATGGGGCAGTTTTATTCTGTCCTACAGGGTCGCTATGGGTTGGAATCGACTCGACGGCACTGGGTTTGGTTTTTTTTTTTTAGTTTACTTGTCCAGGGCCTCTTTCCCTTCCATATGAAGTTGGTGATTTGTTTCTCCATCACATTAAAAAATGTCGTTGGAATTTGGATCAGAATTGCATTGTATCTACAGGTCACTTTTGGTGGAATAGACATTTTTACAATGTTAAGTCTTTCTATCCATGAGCCAGGTATGTTTTTCCACTTATGTAGGTCTCTTCTGGTTTCTTGCAGAAGTGACTTGTAGTTTTGTTTGTATAGGTCTTTCACATCTCTGGTAAGGTTTATTCCTAAGTATTTTATCTTCTTGGGGGCTACTATAAATGGTATTGATTTGGTGATGTCCTCTTCGATGTTCTTTTTGTTGGTATAGAGGAATCCAACTGATTTTTGTATGTTTATCTTGTTTCCTGATACACTGCTGAATTCTTCTATTAGTTTCAGTAGTTTTCTTGAGGATTCTTTAGGGTTTTCTGTGTATAAGATCATGTCATCTGCAAATAGAAATATTTTTACTCTTCCTTACCAATCTGGATGCCCTTTATTTCTTTATCTAGCCTAATTGCTCTGGCTAGGACGTCCAGCACAATGTTGAATAAGAGCAGTGATAAAGGAAGGGCATCCTTGTCTGGTTCCCAATCTCAAGGGGAATGCTTTCAGACTCTCTTTATTTAGGATGATGTTGGCTGTTGACTTTGTATAAATCCCCTTTATTACGTTGAGGAATTTTCTTTCTATTCCTATTTTGCTGAGAGTTTTTATCATGAACGGGTGTTGAATTTTGTCAAATGCCTTTTCTGCATCAATTGATAAAATCATGTGGTTCTTGTCTTTTGTTTAATTTATATGATGGATTACATTGTTTTTCTAATGTTGAACCATCCCTGCACACTTGGTATGAATCCCACTTGGCCATGGTGAATTATTTTTGTGATATGTTGTTGAATTCTATTGGCTAGAATTTTGTTGAGGATTTTTGCATCTAAGTTCGTGAGGGATATAGGTCTGTCATTTTCTTTTTTTGTGGTGTCTTTACCTGGTTTGGTATTGGTACATGGTGGCTTCACAGAATGAGTTTGGGAGTATTCTACCCTTTTTTATGCTCTGAAATAGCTATAGTAGTATCGGTGTTAACTCTTCTCTGAATGTTTAGTAGAACTCTGCAGTGAAGTCGTCCATGCCAGGGTTTTTTTTTTTTGTTGAGAGTTTTTTGATTACCTTTTCAATGTCTTCTTTTGTTATGGGTCTATTTAGTTGTTCTACTTCTGTTTCTGTTAGTTTAGGTAGGTAGTATGTTTCTAGGAATTCATCCATTTCTTCTAGGTTTTCAAATTTGTTAGAGTACAATTTTTTTTAGCAATCTGATATGATTCTTTTAGTTTCAGTTGGGTCTGTTGTGATATCGCCCATCTCATTTCTTAATAGCGTTATTTGCTTCCTCTCCTGTTTTTCTTTTGTCAATTTGGCCAATGCTTTATCAATTTTGTTAATTTTTTTCAGAGAACCAGCTTTTGGTCTTGGGAACTCTTTCAATTGTTTTTCTGTTCTCTATTTCATTTAATTTTGCTCTAATTTTTTTTTTTTTTTTTTTTGCTTTCTTCTGGTGATTGAGGGTTTGTTTTGTTGCTCTCTTTCTATTTATTCAGGTTGTAGGGATAATTCTTTGATTTTGACCCTTTCTTCTTTTTGGATGTGTGCATTTATTGATATAAATTGGCCTCTGAGAACTGATTTTGCTGTGTTCCAAAGGTTCTGATAGGAAGTGTTTTCATTCTCATTGGATTCTATGAATTTCTTTATTCCATCCTTGGTGTCTTCTATAACCCAGTCATTTTTCAGCAGGGTGTTGTTCATTTTCCAAGTGTTTGATTTCTTTTCCCTGCTTTTTCTGTTATTGATTTCTACTTTCATGGCCTTATGGTCAGAAAAGATGCTTTGTAATATTTCAATGTTTTCTGCTAATGCTGGCTTTATGACCTAATACATGGTCTATTCTAGGGAATATTCCACGCACACTAAAAAAGAAAGTATACTTGGCTGCTGTTGGGTGGAGTGTTTTGTATATGTCTGTGAGGTCAAGTTGGCTTATCGTGGCATTCAGATCTTCTGTGTCTTTATTGAGCTTCTGTCTGGATGTCTTGTACTTCACCGAAAGTGGTGTGTTGAAGTCTCCTACTATAATTGTGGAGCTGTTTATCTTACTTTTCATTGCTGTTAGAGTTTGTTTTATGTATCTTGCAGCCTTGTCACTGGGTGCATAAGTATTTAATATGGTTATATCTTCTTGGCCTCTTGTCCCTTTAATCATTATATACTGTCCTTCCTTATCCTTTCTGATGGATTTAACTTTAAAATCTATTTTGGCAGAAATTAATATTGCCACTCCTGCTCTTTTTTGATTGTTGTTTGCTTGATATATTTTTTCCATCCTTTGTGTTTTAGTTTGTTAGTGTCTCTAAGTCTAAAATGTGTCTCTTGTAGGCAGCATATAGATGGATTGTGTTTTTTAATCCATTCTGCCACTGTCTGTCTCTTTATTAGAGCATTTAGTCCATTTAAATTCAGTGTAATTATGGATAGGTATGAATTTAGTGCTTTCATTTTGATGTCTTTTTTTGTGTGTTGTTGACAGTTTCTTTTTCCCACTTAATTTTTTTTTTACTGAGTAGTTTATGTGTTATCTTTTCCTCTTATTTATTGTTGTTGATTGGTGTAGGTACCAGTACCTTGTTGCAGAAGGGGGTTATGCTCTGAACAAGGCAGGGGGCTGACAACCATCCCCGGAATTTCTGTGAGGAAAGCGCATCCCCGTTCCCTACAGTGCACAGGTGGGTGGGTTCTGCAGACGGACCATGGCCACCTAATGCTTTTGATTGTAAGGACTGGGAGGTGCCAGTTATCCTTGGACCCCTGTCGCTGGTGGCTGGGTGACCTGACTGGAGCCACCAGTCCTTAGGCCCCTGATGTGGGCAGGTGAGGACCCTGTTTAATATGCAAAATAGTGTCAAACATCAAACACTCACCTCTCCACCCCGCAGTTGAAACAGTTGCAGTCTGTCAGCAAGGGCCTATTTTCTTCAAATAGGCCCATACAGGTCCATGCAGTGGGCGAAAGGTATTCAAAGTCCATGGATCATTTATACCTGGACAGGAGCCGCTTCTGTACTAAGCTCCCCAGGTTAGTAGATCTGGGAAATTATCTTTTCCCCAAGTTATGAATTTATTCCTTCTCCAAGGCAAGGAGAATGGCTCAGAGCTCTTAGCAGGACCTAGCTCAGGCCCAGGGAGATCAACAGCCACTGAAGCTAGCTTGGGGGCTGGGGCCATTGTAAAATACACGCGAGTACTTAGTTTTTGCCAAGAGCGCCGTTCTTCTCAGGTTCTGGAGGTGTGAGTAGGTTTCGTGGCTGGCTGTTTCTACCCGAGGAAACTGTGGCCGGATGCTACCACCAGCCCACAGCAGTATCTCCTGGGAATGGTGCCTGAGTGTTCCTGGGGATTCAGGTCCAGCAACTCCTCTCCACTTCTGAACCGTCTCCCTCCCCCTGCTGCTCAGTCAGTTTTCTAACTTTGCCTTTGATGTTTGGGGCTTCTAGCTTGTCATAAATATAGTCATTTCACCTGTTTTTCTGGGTCTTTCTTGGAAGAGTTATCACCAGAAATGTCTGACTACTCCGCCATCTGGGCCCTGCCTCCTGTTTCCACTCTTTGGCTATTATAAATAATGCTGCTGTGAACATTCATGACAAGTTTTTGTTGATGGATATTTTCATTTCTCTGAAGTACGTATCTAGAAATAGGATTGCTGGGCCATATAGTAATTCCATATTTAATATTTTTGAAGTACTGTTAAGATATTTTCCAAATTAGTTGCACCATTTTACTTTCCTACCAGCAATGTACGAGGGTTCAACTTTCCCTAAATCCTTGCCATCATCGTAATTTCTAGGCTTTTTTATTATAGCCATCATAGTGGGTATAAAGTGGTATCTTATTGCATTTTTTATTCCATTACCCTGATGACTAATAATGTTGAGCATCTTTTCATGTGCTTACTGACCATTTGTATATTTTCTTTGAAAAATTATCTATTCAGATTCTTTTTAAATTGGATTACTTGTCTTTTCATTGTTCAGTTGTAAGGGTTCTTTATATGTTCTGGGTACAAGTTCTTATCAGATACACAATTTCCAAATATTTTCTTCTACTCTGTACATTGTCCTTTCACTTTTTTCTTTAAATTTGATTTATTTTGTTGTCATTGAGAATATACTCAGCGAAACGTACGTGTATCATTTAATGACATTGATTACATTTGTTGAGTTGTACAACCATTCTCACCCTCCTTTTCTGAGTTGTTCCTCCTCCATTAACATAAAATCACTGCCCCCTAAGATTCCTCTCTAATCTTTGGAGTTGCTGTTATCAATTTGATCCCATATATGTAGTTCTTAAAGGAGCATAAGGCTGAAGGCAGACTTTTTTTTTTTTTTTTTTACTAGTTAAGCTAAACTACTGTTTGATTTTAGAAGACTTCAGGGGATATTTTTGGCTTAAGGTTTAAAGATTATCTCAGGGCAGTAATTTCAGGGGCTCGTTCAACCTTCACAGCTCCAGGAAGTCTGGAATTTGAAATTCAGTTCAAAATATTCCCAATTTTGAAAAGGATTCTTGTATGGAATCTTTGATCAAAATATTCAGTGATGATAACCAGGCATCATCCAGTTCTTCTGGTCTTATAGCAAAGAAAGCAGTTGTTCTCGGAGGCAATTAGGCACACATTCCATATCCTACTCCTTTTCCTAACTCTCCTGCTTCCTCTGTTGCTCCAGGTGAATATAAACCAATTGTGCCTTGGATGGCCATTTGCAAGCATTTAAGATCCCAGGCACTAGGCAAAGAATTAGGAGGTAGAAGAGAGGCACTAAACATGTTGTTAGGCCAACTAAGTGGGATGTCCCATGAAACCATGACCCTGAACCTCCAAACCTAGGAACCAAATCCCATAAGGTGTTTGATTGTACATAAGCAACCTGAGCAGCTACTCTTCTTCTTCTTCTTCTTTTTTTTTTTTTTGTCATTGTTGTAAATTCATCTATCACACAACTTTTGCCAATTCAGCCTTTTACAAGCGTACAACTTACTGGCAGCAATTATAATAATCAGCCGTGCAAACCTACCCTTAATCAATGTGATTTTTCTTTTAACTTTCTGAAGGTATCTTTTGAAGCACAAATTTTTAAATTTTGATGTTCAATTAATGTTTTTTTTCTCTTTTGTTGCTTGTGTTTTTGGTGACAAATCTAAGAAATCATTGCCTAATCCAAGGTCTATTATACAGAGTATTAATCCTGATTTTTAATTACTATTACAGTATATTTTTTCCAGTGTGGCAATTTATGGGCAAAGCAAACCAGAGGAAAATTTGATAAGTAGGAGTAGTTTGTTCTCAGAGACTTGAGGCTTCTCATTTTGCACCCTCTTCTTTGATTAAGAACACTTAAAAATAATAACTGATCATAGCTTAATCTGTTGCCCCTTGCCAGGGCTAACTGTATTTTTAGTAGCCATCAGACATGATCCAAAGGGATGAAATCTACAGAGTGGTGTCAAGTATTGGCAACTGAGACAGGTATTTGAGGGAGGGGCTCTGATTCCCAGGAATCCTGAAAGCACTGTCTGGCACGAGAAGAGTTACAAGCCTGTAGTGCCTCTAAACCTGATAGTCCCTAGGCCCAATAGGAACCAAGAAAGATTGGATGGGATCAGGGTAGAATTAGGCATGAGATGATTGGTTCTAGGCTAAGGCTTCTGGGAGGGCTTGAAGGCTGTTGAGTAGCATTAAAATCACAGATCCGTGAGCTGAATCAGACCTCTTGTCATCATTAGTTCATTTCTTTTGGGCATACCCCAGCACTTCACTTTTCAGGTGTTAAAATGCAAAGATGGCGCCTTGAAGACTAAGAGACACCTGACCCAAGCCATAGTATTTCAATTGTATCATATGCATGCGAAAGCTGGACAATGAATAAGGAAGACAGAAGAAGAATTGACGCCTTCAAATTGTGTTGGAGAAGAATATTGAATATACCATGGACTGCAAAAAGAGCCAATAAATCTGACTTGGAAGAAGTACAATCAGAATGCTCCTAGGAAGCAAGGATGGTGAGACTGCATCTTACATACTTTGAACATGTTGTCAGAAGGGATCAGTCCCTGGAGAAGGACATCATGGTTGGCAAAGCACAGGGTGACTGGAAAAGAGGAAAAGTCAGTCCATCAATGAGATGGATTGACACAGTGGCTGCAACAATGGGCTTAAGCATAACAACAATTGTGAGGATGGAAAGGACCAGGCAGTGTTTCGTTCTGTGGTACATAGGGTCACTCACTATGAATAGGAACAAACTCGATGGCACCTAACAACAACAACAACCAGCACTTACCAGTTTTTTGCTTTTCCACCCTCCCCCTTTAATAGTAATTATAATAAGCAACATCTTGTATGTAGTAGGCAATAAATGTGTGTTTACCAAATTTTGAACTATATTAATGGTTAACACTTAAGGACAGTTACTAAGTGTTAGGAACTATGTCAAATGTTTTGCCAGCCCTAGTCATTTAATGCTTAAAACTAACCCTATCATCATCATCCCATTGCCATCCAGTTGATTCTGACTCATCGCTACCCTATAGGACGGAGTAGAACTGCGCCATAGGGTTTCCAAGGCTGTAAATCTTTACAGAAGCAGACTGCCACATCTTTCTCCCGCAGAGTGCCACCAGGGCTTCTTAAACTACCCCAAAGATAGGTACAATTGTCTCCATTTTACAGATTAAAAAAAAAGTGAGACTTTGGGAAGTTAACTGAGTCATGCAAGGGTACGGAGAGCAAGGATTTGTGCCTGGGCAATCTTACCTCAGACCCTGTATTTGTCACCATTGTGCAACACAATTCTTTAATCCGTGCTGGGCATCATCTTCTATGAATGGATTCAATGCAGAAGCATTTCACTCCCCAGCACCCACACCCATCCAGGAGCTGGCACTTAGCATTTGTAAACAAATGTGTGCTCAATTAATTGCCAAGTAGCAAAAGGAGAGAATACGTAGGTCTTGTTATCCTGCCACTATGTCATGAAGCTTTTATTTTAACCATCATCCATCTTAAGTTTTCTCCTGGTGAAATTCTACTAAGAGCTGTGCTTTCCTATCTTGCTCTGTCAAGGAGAAGCATCTCTTCACCCTTTTGCTAGGACGTTCAGCCTGTGAACTTATGTAACATCCCACCTACACTCTCAACCCACGCAAGGATTATGTAATTGGGTTTAGGATTCATTGCAGTGTTTTCTGGAAGTGCGAGCCTCTTCAGAACACACAACGAGGGAGTTTTGATTAAGGAGGATGGTCTGACCTGTGCTGATGTGTGTGCTGTCGTTATAAATGATTTTGCCTCGGTGACTTGTCTGGGTTTTATCAGCTGGAGGTTAAGAGTGTGCTAGTCTACAAATAGGACTATATCATTATCATTCCTGCTTGTTCAGTTTCATTCATTTCTGACGTCATTCCAAAAACCAAAGCCAGATTTAGCAGCATTCCATTTCCTTTTTTCTTAGTGCTCTGCATATTTAAAACTCTTCTGTATTACCTAGCCTTGTTCAAGAGTAGGAAGATCCACCCAACAACAGCAGAATACACATTCTTGTCTCCTGTGCATGGATCGTTCTCCAGGATAGGCGATATGCTAGGTCACAGAACAAGTCTCAATAAATTTTGAAAGACTGAGATCATACAAAGTATCTTAGCTTACCACAATGGAATGAATCTAGAAATCAGTAACAGAAGGAAAACTGGAAGTTTCACAAATATGTTGCAACTAGCACACTATTCAACAACTAGTGAGGTAAAGCCTCAAAAAGTTAAACACAGAATTACCATATGACCCAGCAATTCCACTCCTAGGTAAAAAAACATACCCCAAAATTTGAAAGCAGAGACTCAAACAGATACTTGGACACCAAGGTTTATTGCAGCACTATTCACAACATCCATCGACAGGTGGATGGATGAAGATTATGTAGTACATTCATACAACGGAATATTGTTCTGACATAGGAGAAATTAAGTTCTGATACACACTATAACATGGATGAACCATGAAAACGAAGTGCTGAGTGACATAAGTCGGACACAAAAGGACAAATATTATATGAAACGTATGAATAGGCAAGTGGTAGTATTTCACCACTTACATGAAATATCAAAATAGACAAGTGCATAGAGACACATATTTATTAGTGGTTACTAGGGGCTGAGGGAAGATAAGGGGTATTGAGTTTCTGTTAAGAGTGATGAAAAATTTTGAAAGGGGATAGCATGATGTAATTAATATCACTGAATTGAACCCTTAAAAAAGGGTTCAATTAGAAGTGTTTTGTTATATATATTTTACCACAATCAAATTTAAACATTAAAATAAAGGATCAGGCTGCACCCCTAAAAAAAAACACGTGGTGGGATCTGGCTAATGGAATATATATATAACTACAGTTTTTTTTTTTTTTTAAAGTTCTAAATTTTTTATTTATGGTTTTGAATATTAGAGGCTTGCTGTGCCAACCCATCCCCTCCTTCTCTGAAAGATCATGTCATATTTTTGGTGAGCCTTTTTATGGGCTACATTTGCCAAGGAAAGAAGGAGAGAATAGGTTACTAGTTCCTGCATTCTCAAATGTTTTCAGAGAGTTCCCAGTTTAAACCTACATTGGGTTTACCTTTGAAATAAGGCAGGTCTAGGAAACCCTGGTGGCGTAGTGGTTAAATGCTCCAGCTACTAACCAAGAGGTCAGCAGTTCAAATCCTTCAGGTGCTCCTTGGAAACTCTATGGGGCAGTTCTACTCTGTCCTATAGGGCCGCTATGAGTTGGAATCGACTCGACAGCAGTGGGTTTGGTTTTTTTTTTTGGTTTAGGCATGACTAAAGGACAGAGGAAGCAGGCTACCAGGGCTCACAGTCCATGAGGAAGAAAGCAAGAAGCCTTCTAGAATGAATTCATTCTAAAGGTTGACACCAAGAAGCACAAGAGCAGTTCAAGGACTACATGGCTCTGCAGCAGGTATGTGTGGGGGGAGGCGGGTTTCTTAGCCCAACACAATGTTACTCAGATTATGACCTGCTCCAGACCCCTGAGGACTGTCATTGCTCCAACAGGTCCAGGAGGGAGCAGCCTCTGAGAGTGCATTGTCTTTTAGTACAATTGTGCAGGAAGGCCCTGGTATCCCAATGTGGCGACAGCAACAAGGAGGGTCGGCACACTGAGGGACAGAGACAGCACCATGAATGGCAGGAGGACGAGTCTGTGCAGTACAGGATGAGCATCCTTGGGAGAGTGCCAGGCTATTGGTGGCTTGATGCCACCCAAGGGTAGCAGGGTAGAAGCAGGATAATTCTTCCTTGCTACTATACATAGACACTATTTTTACTTTGGGGCTAGTGTAGCCTAGGGAACATCAGTTATATAATAAACATATTCTCTAGGAATATTTCCCGGAACCTTCAAGAATTTGCAGATGTTTGATTATGGAAATGTTAGTAGAGGCTTCTAGCTTTTTCTAGAACCACATTTCAAGGGAAAAACCTCTGCACCCTGGGCATGCCTTCAGAACACAAACTGTCTGTTGATTTGCACTTTTTCACACACACATACAGACACTGCCATGACTTTCATTACTCTGAAGAGTACTGCATACTGCGTACTAAGTCAGAACCAACACTGGTGAGCTGAGATGCAGTTGCCTAGAGTTAGTGGGACACCCTCACCACGAGGGGTTTCCTGCCAGCACACATCTCACCTGTGCTCAGCAGAATCCCAACTTCCTCCTTGCTGACAAGTTACGGGATTTTTTTTTTTTTTAATGGGGGAAAAAAAAAACAGAACAGAATATTGAATCTGTGAATGCCCAGGGGCTATTGTGTACAATTTTAAGAAAAGTCAAGGTAGGAATTTGGGTGTCAGAGAGGATAAGTATGAATACAAGCAGGTCTGCTGAAACTGTGCAGAAATAGCTCTATCCCACATTGCCAGATTAAAAAGTGCAGGTATCATCTGGAATAGACGTTCCTCTGTACATATTGCTTTGCTTTCCCAATTAATCACTAGAGTGTCGCTGCCTCTTGGGCAATAAAGTCAACTATTTCCATCTTGAGTCTCCCTGCCCTTGTTGAATTATCCAAGAACCCTGTGGGACAAATAGGGAGTGAGGGTTAGCCTTCTCTCAGTATCAGTCTCACAGGGAACTGGAGTCCATCAAGGCTGAGATTTGTCACTGCCAAATTGTATAGAAGAGGGCTTGGTCATCCAGAAACCCAGGGATGCTTGGCTCTCTGAGGTGTTGTCTGGCCAGATGCTAGCTGGGACCACAGTGTCTGTGAGGAAGGTTTGGCTAAGACACTTACATTTGGACTTCCCAGGTTGCAAATTGTGATGATTAATTTTGTGTGTCCCTTGGACTAGGAGATGGTTTCTAGTTGCATGGCCTAAAACTA
Organism: Elephas maximus indicus; assembly: GCF_024166365.1. NCBI lineage: Eukaryota > Metazoa > Chordata > Mammalia > Proboscidea > Elephantidae > Elephas > Elephas maximus. Next base: position 111,931,414 of record NC_064826.1, on the reverse strand, counting down.
GTCTAGTAGCTGTCATGGAGTAGTTGCATGTGATTAAATCAGTTGGCCTTGGCAGATTTTCTTATAGAACAGAATAGAACATAACATAACGACATAACATAACATAGTATGGTATGGTATGGCATGGTATGGCATGGTATGGTATGGCATGGCATGGCATGGTATGGCATGGCATGGCATGGTATGGCATGGCATGGTATGGTATTATTGTTGTTAGGTGGCATCAAGTTGGTTCCAGCTCATAGCGATCCTGTACAACAAAGTAGAACTGTCCATAGGGTTTCCAAGGAGCTGCTGATGGATTTAAACTGTTGACCTTTTGGTTAGCAGCAGTAACTCTTAACCACTGCATCACCAGGGCTCCTAGTATAATATAGTATAACATAACATAATATAATGAAATGTGATCATCTTCCATAATGCAATCTAATGCAATGTAAATCAGTCAGTTGAAGCATACCAGGGTAGGGTTGATCCTAAACCTAATCACTTCTGAGTTATAAAAAGATCAGAATAGACACAGAGATATACACACAAAGGAAGACAGAGGGCTTGTGAGAATCTTTTACAAGCAAAGGAATGCCAAGGATCTCTGGCAGGCACCAAAAAGTAGGAAAGAGGCTCACAGAAGGAATTGACATGGCCACTACTTTGATTTCGACTTTCAGCCTTCAGAAATATGAGAAAATAAATTTCTGTTATTTTAAAGCTGACCACTTGTGATACTTGTGTTACAGCAACACTAGGTAACAAGACACAGGTCTTAACTCCCAGCTCTTCTCAAGGCATATACCAAACTCCAGGGCAGCAGAAGGGCAGGGTGGGATCTTAGAGTCTACGGAAGAGCAAACCAGGACTACTTCTCTATCCACCCCCAGTCCACTACAACCAGGGTGAGGTAGTGGATCGAAGGCACTCCAAACACAGCAGATTTTGCTGTGGTCACCCCTCTGAGGGTTAAGGGACCACTTGTCCTGCATTTGCATAGCTGATAAAAACACTGGAAGGATTCTGAGAAGGATGAGGAGAATGTGATTCTTGGTTGCTCAGTGCCTCAGCCTGAAGCTCCATGGAGCTCTCTAAACCACAACAAAACCCATTACTGTTGAGTCAATTCCAACTCATAGCGATCCTATAGGACAAAGTAGAACTGCCCCATAGGGTTTCCAAGGAGCAGCTAGTGGATTTGAACCGCCAACTTTTTGGTTAGCGGCTGAGCTCTAAACCACTGCATCACCAGGGCTTCATCCCCTCTACAGAAGAGAAATCAACTCTGTGGCAGAGGTGTCCCTGATATGCACATGCGAACCCAAGCAGCAGTGACTTTAACTCCTGACACAGTTGGGTGAAGTTGGAAGTAAGGTTTCACATTCTTATCTAAAGATGGCTGAAACAGAGGCTGGGGGCAGGGCCGTCTGGTACAGGCAGGAGGCTGTCTGGATGGTTGAGCTCCACTCTCATCAACGAAAAGGCAGCCAGGTCACTGGATACCCAGTAAGGGAGGGACTCAAACTGAAAAAGGCAGTCAGAGTGAGAATTTAGTAACTCACCCTATTTTTACTTTTGCTTCCTATTAGTGATTAGCGGTAAAACCTGCCTCAGGTCCTCCTTAGTTCCTTAACTTTACCAGCGAGCAGCACCTGATCCAAAGTGAAGGAGCAGAAAGGCTCTGCATGGCTGGTTGCATCATTTACAGGGTCCCTTACTGAAAAAAAGAAGCACTGGTGGCACGGTGGTTAAAAGCTTGGCTGTTAATCAAAAGGGCAGCAGTTTGAATCCACCAGTCACTCCTTAGAAACCCTATAGGGCAGTTCTAATCTGTCCTATAGGGTCACTATGAGTTAGAATCGACTCCATGACAATGGGTTTGGTTTGGTTTTGGAGCTGTTGAAAAAAAAAAGGGAGAAAATTGTCATTAAAGGCACCAAAACATAGAGTGTTTTCCTTTCTTCCACAGGCTCTTTCTCTCTCAACTTGTCGTGGAATTTTTAATTTGCTATTTACTGTCGTTCTAACTAAAGAAAAAATAAAATGTTAAATCGTGAACATGAATTTTACCATTCATCTTCTGATTGGGCAATGTGACTTTTAAATGAAATATATAAAATAATTTAACTCACATGCAGATCACAGAAATGATGCAACTAGTATTTAGTAGCTTGAATTTTTTTTTTTTATAATTATACATGCATATGTATTACCTCCGTACAAGAATAGTACAAACACTGCACAAAACTTACTGTTTTTACTTCACTTCTGGATAGATGCATATTCTACCCACACTCCCTGCTTTCTCACTGATGAATAAGGAAGTGGTGAAAGGGGAAGGAAGTGTGGGTTGTCCTATTTTTCCCTTTCCGTCCATGTCATCATATTCAGCATAAATGGTTGCTACTAGATGGCACTAGTTTTTTTTTTTTTTTTTTTTTTTTTACTACCCAGTCAACCTACCAAGTGTAGTTCAGCAGATATCTCAGAAGAGGAAAAACTCATTGTTAGCCCCACTCGTCAATTGAGTTGAATCTTGTTGGTCTGCTCAGTTACTGGACTGGCAAGGGAATCTATATACACACACACACACATATACATATATGTATGCATATATACATAGCTTTCATCAAAGTAAATAGTTGACCTGGTGTCAGGGTTCTCTAGAGAAACAGAACCAGTGATTTTTTGTATAAACCCAGTTAACCCAGTGCCGTCAAGTCAATTCCGACTCATTTATATGTGTGTATATATATTTTATATTTGGATAAATCCCGTTGCCATCAAGTCGATTCTGACTTCCAGTGACCCTATAGGACAGAGTAGAACTGCCCCATAGGGTTTCCAAGGAGTGCCTGGTGGATTCGAACTGCTGACCTTTTGGTTTGCAGCCATAGCACTTAACCACTACTCTGCCAGGGTTTCCATATACATGGATAGAGAAATTTATTTCAAAGAATTGGCTCACCCAATTGTGGGAGGCCTGGCGAGTCCAAAATCCATGGATCGGGCAATGGGCCGGAGACTCTTGCTGGTTCACATGATTGTGGGTGGACTAAACCAACCAAAAACCAATTAGTCAATTCCTAGTCAAAGGTTTCCAAGGCTGTAAATCTCTGTGGAAGTGGACTGGCACATCTTTTTCTCGTGGAGCCACTGGTGATTTCGAACTGATGACCTTTAGGTTTGCAGTCGAGTACCTTAAGCACTGCGTCACCAGGGCTCCTTTGTGAGGGGGTGGGACTAGCAAGTCCAAAATCCGTATGTCCGGTAACAGGCTGGAGACTCCAACAGGATGCATCCCAAATCTGTAGATAGGCAATGAGAAGAGTGAAGAGTAAGTGGGTTCTGAGTTCTATTCTATTTAGATCATGGAGGCATAATTCATCCTGGGGCAACTGCCTTTTTACTTTTAAGGCCTTCAGCTGGTTGATTTAGCCTCACTCACTTTACGGAAGTGACCTGCTTTACTTGAGGCCAGCTGATTTGACCACATGTAGGTCCCGGGGTAGTGCAAACGGTTTGCACTCAGCTACTAACCGAAAGGTTGGTGGTTAGAATCTACCCAGTGATCATGCAGAAAAAAGGCTTGGCAATCTACTTGCATAAAATTACAGACATTGAAGACCTTACGAATACAGGTCTACTCTGACATACATGGGGTCACCATGAGTCAGAATTAGCTTGATGGCGATAGGTTTGGTTTCGGTAATTTGTTTATAATAGCAACTAGTTGTTTTGTTGTTGAACTGATTCCAACTCATTGCAATCCTACAAGGGAATGAAATGCTGCCTAGTCCTGTGCTACCCTCACAACCATTGCTATGTTTGAGTCCATTGTTGCAGCCGCTGTGTCAATCATCTCGTTGAGAGTTTTTTTCTTTTTGACTGACCCTCTACTTTACTAATGATAAAGTGCCTTCTCCAGGGACTGGTCTCTCCTGATAAAACATGTCCAAAGTACACGAGACGAAGTCTCGCCATTCTTGCTTCTAAGGAGCATACTGGCTGTACTTCTTCCAAGACAGATTTGTTCATTCTTCTGGCAGTCAATGGTATATTCGATATTCTTCACCAACACCATAATTTAAAGGCATCAATTCTTCTTTGGTTTCCTTATTCACTGTCTAGCTTTCACATGAACATGAGGAGATTGAAAATGGCTTGGGTCAGGCACATCTTAGTCCTCAAAGTGACATCTTTGCTTTTTAACACTTTGAAAAGGCCTTTGGCAGCAGATTTGCTCAATGCAATACATCTTTTGATTTCTTGACTGCTGCTTCCATGGGCATTGACTATGGATCCAAGTAAAATGAAATCCTTAACAACTTCTATACTTTCTTTGTTTATCATGTTATTGCTTATTGGCCTAGTAGTGAGGATTTTTGTTTTCTTTATGTTGAGGTGTAATCCATACTGAAGGCTGTGGTTTTTGATCTTCATCAGTAAAGAATTCAAGTCCTTTTCAGTTTCAGCAGGCAACGTTGTGTTATCTGCATATCACAGTTTGTTAATGATGCTGTTCAATCCAATCCTGATGCTGCTGTTCTTCTTCACATAGCCTAATTTCTTGGACTGTTTGTTCAGCGTACAGACGGAATAAGTATGGGGAAAGGATACAACCTTGATGCATACCTTGCCTGATTTTAAACCAAGTGGATTTCCCTTATTCTTTTCGAAAGACTACCTCTGGGTCCTCAGGAGCATAATAAAGTATTCTGGGATTCCCATTCTTTGCAATATTATCCATAATTTGTTATGATCCACACAGCCAAATGCCTTTGCATAGTCAATAAAACACAGGTAAACATCTTTCTGGTATTCTCTGCTTTCAGCCAAGATCCTGCTGACATCAGCAGTGATATCCCTCGTAGTCATGGGACATACGGATTTTGGACTTGCTAGTCCCCCCGACCCCCACAAAGGGGCCCTGGTGGTGCAGTGTTTAAGGTGCTCTACTGCAAACCCAAATGTCATTCCACATCCACATTTGAATCTGGCTTGAATTTCTGGCAGTTTCCTGTGGATGTACTGCTGCAACTATTTTTAAATTATCTTCAGTAAAATTTTACTTGTGTAGATGTTAATGATATTGTTTGATAATTTCAGCATCCCATTGATCACTTTTCTTTGAAATAGGCATGTATATAGATCTCCTACAGTTGATTGGCCAGGTAGCTGTCTTCAAATTTCTTGGCAAAGACAAGAGAACAGTTTCAGCATTGGTTTCATTTGTTGAAACATCTCAACTGGCATTCTGTCAATTTCTGGAGGCTTGTTTTTCACCAATGCCTTCAGTGAAGCTTGGACTTCTTCCTTAAATACCATCAGTTCTTGATTGTATGCTGCCTCCTGAAATGGTTGAACACTGACCAATTCTTTTTGGCACAGTGACTCTGTATTCCTTCCATCTTCTTTTGATGCTTCCTGCATCATTCAATATTTTGTCCCTAGAATCCTTCACTATTGGAACTCTAGGCTTGAATTCTTTCTTCAGGTTTTTCACCCTGAGAAATGCCAAATGTGCTCTTCCTTTTTGGATTTCTAACTCCAGGTCTTTGCACATTTCATTTTAATACTTTGTCTTCTCAAGCCACCCTTTGAGATCTTCTGTTCAGCTCTTTTACTTCATCATTTCTTCCATTTGCTTTAGTTATGTGACATTCAAGAGCAAGTTTCAGAGTTTCTCCTGATATCCATTTTGGCCTTTTTTTTTTTTTTTCCTGTCTTTTTAATGACCATTTGCTTATTTCATGTATGATGTCCTCCCACAACTCCTCTGGTCTTCAGACATTAGTGTTTAATGCATCAAATCTCGTGAGATGGTCTCTAAATTCTGGTGGGATACACTCAAGGTCATACTTTGGCTCCTGTAGACTTGTTTTAATTTTCTTCAGTTTATCTTGAACTTGCATATGAGCAATTGATGGTCTGTTTTACAGTCGGTCTCTGGTCTTATGCTGACTGATGATATTGAGCTTCTCAGTCATTTTTTTCCACATATGTAGTCAATTTGATTCCCGTGTAGTCCATTCAGCGAGGCCCATGTGTATATTCACGATTAGTGTTGCTGAAAAAAGGTATTTCCAATGAATAAGTTGTTGGTCCCGTAAAATTCTATCATGCTATCTCCAGTGTTGTTTCTATCACCAAGGCAATATTTTCCAACTACTGATCTTTCTTCTGTTTCCATCTTTCTCATTCCAATCACCAGTAATTATCAATGCATCTTGATTTCACGTTTGATCAATTTCAGATTGCAGAAGTTGGTCAAAATCTTCAGTTCCTTCATATTTGTCTTTAGTGGTTGGTTCATAAATTTGAATAACAGTTGTATTAACTGATCTTCCTTGTAGGCATGTGGATATTATCCTGTTAATGACAGCTTTGTACTTCAGGAAAGATTTTGAAATGTTCTTTGTGACAATGAATGTAACCCCATTCCTCTTCAATTTGTCATTCCCAGAATGGTAAATCGTGATTGTCTGATTCAAAATGGCTTATGCCAAACCATTTCAGCTGATTAATAATGCCTAGGATATTGATCTTCAAGCATTCCATTTCATTTACAACAACTTCCAATTTTCCTTGATTCATACTTTGTACATTCCATGTTCTGATTACTAATGGATATTTGCATCTGTCTTTTTCTCATTTTCAGTTGTGCCACATCGGCAAATGAAAGTCCTGAGAGCTTGACTCCATCCATGTCACTAAGGTTAACTCTACTTTGAGGCTGCATCTCTTCCCCAGTTGTATTTTGAGCGCCTTCCAACCTGAGGAGCTCATCTTCTGACACCATATCAGACAATGTTGTTCTGCTATCCATAAGGTTTTCACTGTCCAGTTTTTTCAGAAATAGATCACCAGGTCCTTCTTCCCAGTCTTTCTTAGTTTGGAAGATCCACTGAAACCTGTCACCAAGTGTGACCCTGTTGGTATTTGAAATATCATTGTCATAGCTTCCAGCATCACAGCAATGCATAAAACACCACAGTTTGACAAACTGACAGATGAGTGGTGGAAGGGCAACTAGGCTAGTGCTTTACCAAACTACTGCACACTGCACACCATAGCCTAGTTAAACTGACACATAAAATTGACCATCGTAAATGAGAAAAGTGATCTATTTGAGAGAATGTTAGCTAAAATCATTTAAAAAAAACAGCATGCTAACACCTATGTTCAGTACATCACACTAACACTTTATGTTCAGTACCTAGGCCTGTTGGCAGGGGTTATAACTATAAAATGATGTTTATTTCCACTGACCACATGTGGAAATCCATCAGTTTACTTTACAATTATGTTTTGCAAATGTGTGCGTGTGGATTGCACAAGAGTGTGTGTAGTAAAGTTGAGAGGAGTGAGGAATGGATTTATCCCTTTTCAAAATATAATCTCCCTATAGAATTTTAAGAGACTATAAGGAAAGCTTTCTAGGCTTTTTGTAGAAGGAAAGCTTTCTAGGCAGTGTCCTGAGATCTACAACCAGGAGAAATTAAAGCGTATTTCCCAGGTGGAGAAACTGTCTCTCTATATTAAGGAGCCCTGGTGGTGCAGTGGTTAAAGTGCTTGGCTGCTAACTGAAAGGTTGGCACTGTAAAACCACCAGCTGCTCTGAGAAAGAAAGATGTGACAGTCTACTCCCATAAAGATTACAGCCTTGGAAACCCTATGGGGCAGTTTTATTCTGTCCTACAGGGTCACTGTGAGTCAGAATCAACTTGATGGCAACAGGTATATTACATATAGGCAGTAGGGTTTACCCCGTAAGAACTAACAATGTATTGGTGGATGCTACCAGTAAGGGGCAGTGGTTAAGTGCTTGACTGTTCACCAAAAAGTCAGCAGTTGGAATACACTAGCAGCTCCACGGGAGGAAAGACCTGGAGATCTGCTCCAGTAAAGCTTTTAGCCTAGGAAACACTATGGGACAGTTCTACTCTGTGTCATTGGGTCACTCTGAGTCAGAATTGACTCCACAGCACACAACAACAATAACAACAATTTATGGAGGCTATGGAGCCCTGGGGAAACCCTGGTGGTGTACTGGTTAAGTGCTATGGCTGCTAACCAAAGGGTCGGCAGTTCAAATCTGCCAGGCGCTCCTTGGAAACTCTATGGGGCAGTTCTACTCTGTCCTATAGAGTCATTATGAGTTAGAATCAACTTGACGACAATGGAATGGTGGATATAAAAGAGTTGGTTGCACGCCCAATGTGCACAAAAATTTGGTATGATGCAGTGTTTATCATCTCACACAGTGTACTTGGGAAGCATACTGGAATATTTCAGCGTGGTTACTTCTTTATATATAGAAAAGAGTGCAAAGAATTGGAAGAATTTAAACTATAAAGGATGAGTGATGAATTCCAGACAAATTTCTTGTTGTGGTTCATTACTGTTTCTCGGTCCTGTGAGTTAAAAATATAGAATGCTAACTTTAATCAGTCTCATATTTTGGATTTTAATCTTTTATTTCCTCTTTGCTGTTGAGTCTGCTTGACAATTCAGTTGAAGGGAATACAGAAGAATACTGTTTTTAGAACAAAGGCAGTGGAGGGGAAGAAACAAATAAGCTCAAAAGCCATTTGAATAAACCTGGTTTAACGTGCCTGACTGGACTTAATACCTAAGAGGTATTTAGAATGATGGAAATGCACAGATCACCATGAAAGAAACAGGTTTTTCCCTTCCTTGAGCCAGGCCAGAAACTTTCATGGTGACTACATCAATACTGCAGACGCTTGTCATTTCTCATCTTGAGACTGCGACAAGCTCCAAAGGCTCTCTGACTCCTGTAATTCCATTCCATGTCTCACACCTCCTTTAGGAATGGTCTTACAAAAACACAAGTCTGATCAAGCTTCCAACCAACATCACTCTCCTTTACCCTTTATAATTAAAAAGTCAAGTTTAAGCATATGTGTGTAACATACTAGGCCATCCATGAGGTTTTCCTCCATGTTTCTCCTCCTTTCTACTTTTCAGTAGGATCAGATATGCCAGACAGAGGCTCTGGCTAATCTGGTTATTCAGGGGTAGGGTTCACTTGGGTGCCAGGAACTAGATTTTGGCAGGGAATTGAATTCAAGGAATCAGAAATACGAAAAAAAAAAAAAAACTAAAAAAGTGAAAAGATTCATGAGATGTAGTTTTAGAGGGAGTTTAGGAAAAAATAAAAGATAAGAGCAGGACCCAAAATGGGTGATCAAATCTAGGATGAGGAACTAGGCAGAACTGAGAATAATCAAGGAGAAGACAGGACAATTTCCCTGTAGAGAGATAAGAAATTTGTGTTTCTCCCTAACAATGATGTGGGATACAATCAAAAGCAAAAATTAGTGTGTGATTGGAGTTCCAGAACAGGAGGAGAAACAGAAAACAGAGAGAGCAAATCCCTGAAGATTTGCTGACAGAAAATATCCCTAATATCATAAAAGATGAAAAGCTGGCCATCCAAGAACTCAACAAACCCCATATAGCACAGACCTCAAAAGAGAATCACCAAGACATATCATAATCACATTTGCTAAAACCAAAGATAAAGAAAGAATCCTGAGAGCAGCTCAAGAAAAACAAAAAGTCACATACAAAGGAGAAACAATAAGGCTAAGCTCTGATTACTCAGCAGAAACCAGGCAGGCAAAAAGGCAATGCGATGACATATATAAAACCTTAAAAGAAAAGCAAAATTGCCAACTAAGAATAATTTATCCTGCAAAACTCTTGCTCAAATATGATGTTGAAATTAGGACATTTTCAGATAAACAGAAGCTAAAGGAATATGTAAAAAAACAAATCAAATTACAAGAATTATCACAGGCAGTCCTTCAGTTACAGAACCAACAACATCAGACAACAACTGGAATCTAGGACTCAAGGCAGCATCAGCCAGATACCATCCTAGGTAATGAAATCTCAAGGATAAAACAAAACTAAAAGATTTACAACAAGAAACTGAGAGGCCAATCTGCAAATGACAACAACGTCAGAACAATAAAGGAGGGAATAAACAGTGTAGGTATAGAACTTTTAAATGGAGAGGAAGTCCAGGTGACATCAAGTAATAAAAGACTGGTTTAAACTTAGCAAGGTAGGGGTAGGTTTCAAAGTAACCACAAAGAAAGTTAGCAAACCTACTCATCAAAATAAACAAGAAAAACTTAGTCTCAGTAAACACAAAATCTACAAAAACAAAAGAAAGAAAAAAAAAATCCAGAAACAAAAAGAATTCTGCACAGAAGAGCAAGAGGAACAAAGAAAAAGTGGGCAGCACAAAAAAGTACTACAAAATGACAGCAATAAACTCATGCCAATCAATAATCAAGTTGAATGTAAATGGCTTAAATGCACCCATAAAGAGACAGAGAGTGACAAAATACGTTAAAAACAACAACAACAAAAAAAATGGGACCCATCAATACACTATCTACAAGAGACACACACCTTAGAAACAAAGAGATAAATATATTAAAAATCAAAAAAGATGGGAAAAAATATATCAAGCAAACAGCAACCAAAAAAGAGATGGAGTGGTAAAAGTAATCTCAGATAAAATAGACTTTAAAACAAAATCCACCATAAAAGAAAAGAGGACATTACATAATGATTAAAGTGATAATCCACCATGCGGATATAACCATAATAAACATCTCTGCACCCAACAACAAGGCTCCAAAGTACATAAAACCAACTCTAACAGCAACAAAAAGAGAAATTGACGGTTCCATAAGAATAGCAGGAGACTTCAACACACCACTATCGGTAAAGGACAGAACATGTAGAAAGAAACTCAACAAAGATACAGAAGAGCTCAAGGTCACAATCAATCAATTGACCTCATAGACATATATAGAACATTCCACCCAACAGAAGCAAAGTACACATTCTTTTCTAATGCACATAAATATTCTCCAGAATAGACCACATCTTAGGCCATAGGGCAACCCTCAATAAAATCCAAAACATTGAGATAATACAAAGTATCTTCTCTGCTCGCAATGCCATAAAAGCAGAAATTAATAACATGAAGAGCAAGGGAAAAAAAAAATCAAATACATGGAAACTGAATAACACCCTGCTTAAAAACTGCTGGGTAATAAAAGAAATCAGAGATAGAATAAAAAAAATTCATAGAATCAAATGAGAATGAAAACACATTATACCAAAACATTTAGGGCACAGCAAAAGCAACACTCAAAGATCAATTTATAGCAATAGATGCACACATCAAAAAAGAAGAAAGTGACAAAATCAAAACATTAGCTACACGACTCAAACAAATAGAAAGAGAACAGCAAAAGAAGCCCATAGCAACCAGAAGGAAGGAAATAATAAAGAACAGAGCAGAAATAAATGAAATAGAGAACAGAAAAATAATAGAATCAAGAAAACCAAAAGTTGTTTCTTTGGAAGGATCAAAACAATTGACAAAGCATTGGCCAAATGGATGAAAGAAAAACAGGAGGGGACACAAATAACCCAAATAAGAAATGAAATGGGGGGCATTACAACAGACCCAACTGAAATAAAAAGGATCATAATAGAGTACTACGAAAAAACATATTCCCCAAAATTTGAGAACCTAGAGGAACCTAGAGAAATTTGTCTAGGACAAATTTCTAGACACACACTACTTACCCAAACTAACACAAACTGAGATTGAAAAACCAAAGAAATCCATAACAATAGAAGAGATTGAAAAGGTAATTAAAAACTACAACAACAACAAACCCTGGCCCAGATGGCTTCACTGGGGAATTCTATAAAACATTCAGAGAAGAGATTGTACCAGTATTACTCAAACTATCTCAGAACACAGAAAAGGAAGTGACACTTCCAAATTCATTCTATGAAGCCGGCATAACCTTGATACCAAAATCAGGTAAAGATACCACAGAAAAAGAAAATTACAGACCAATATGTCTCAAGAGTATAGATGCAAAAATTCTCAAAAAAAAAAAAAATCTTTTAGCCAATAGAATTCAGCATCATACAAAAAATACCACACCATGACCAAGTGGGATTCATACAAGGTATGCAAGAATGGTTCAACATTAGGAAATCAATCAACATAATTCACCACATAAATAAAACAAAAGAATCACATGACCATCTCAACTGACACAGAAAAGGCATTTGACAAAGCCCAACACCTGTTCCTGATTAAAAAAACTCTTAATAAAATAGGTATGTTGTTGTTGTTACTAGCTGCCGTTGAGTCAGTTCTGACTCACAGCAACACTAGGCACAACAGAATGAAACACTGCCCAGTCCTGCGCCATCCTTACAATTGTTGTTATGCTTAAGCTCATTATTGCAGCCACTGTGTCAATCCACCTCATTGAAGGTCTTCCTCTTTTCTGCTGGACCTGTACTTTGCCAAGCATGATGTCCTTCTCCAGGGACTGATTTCTCCTGACAACGTGTCCAAAGTATGTAAGACGCATTCTTGCCAACCTTGCTGCTAAGGAGCATTCTGGTTGTATTTCTTCCAAGACAGATTTATTTGTTCTTTTGGCAGTCCATGGTATATTCAATATTCTTTGCCAACATCAGAATTCAAAGGCGTCGCTTCCTCTTAGGTCTTCCTTATTCGTTGTCCAGATTTCACGTGCTTATGATGAGATTGAAAATACCATGGCTTAGGTCAGACTCACTTAGTCTTCAAGGTGACATCTTAGCTTTTTAACACTTTAAAGAGGTCCTTTGCAGCAGATTTACCCAATGCAATGCCTTTTTTGATTTCTTGACTGCTACTTCCATGGCTGTTGATTGTGGATCCAAGTAAAATGAAATCCTTGACAACTTCAATCTTTTCTCCATTTATCATGATGTTGCTTATTGGTCCAGTTGTGAGGATTTTTGTTTTCTTTATGTTGAGGTGCAATCCATACTGAAGGCTGTGGTCTCTGATCTTCATTAGTAAGTGCTTCAAGTCCTCTTCACTTTCAGCAAGCAAGGTTGTGTCATCTGCATAATGCAGGTTGTTAGTGAGTCTTCCTCCAATCCTGATGCCCCCTTCTTTTTCATATAGTCCAGCTTCTCAGATTATTTGCTCGGCATACAGATTGAATAGGTATGGTGAAAGAATACAACCCTGACGCACACCTTTCCTGACTTTAAAACAGTCAGTATTCCCTTGTTCTGTCCCAACAACTGTCTCTTGATCTATGTAAAGGTTCCTCATGAGCACAATTAAGTGTTCAGGAATTCCCATTCTTCCCAATGTTATCCATAATTTATTATGATCCACACAGTCGAATGCCTTTGCATAGTCAATAAAACACAGATAAACATCCTTCTAGCAATCTCTGCTTTCAGCCAGGATCCATCTGACATCAGCAATGATATCCCTCGTTCCATGTCCTCTTCAGAAACCAGCCTGAATTTCTGGCAGTTTGCTGTCCATACACTGCTGCGGCCATTTTTGAGTGATCTTCAGCAAAACATAGCTTGATGTGATGGTAATGATATTGTTCTATAATTTCCACATTCTGTTGGATCACCTTTCTTGGGAATAGGCATAAATATGGATCTCTTCCAGTCAGTTGGCCAGGAAGCTGTCTTCCATATTTCTTGGCATAGACAAGTGAGCACATCCAGTGCTGCATCTGTTTGTTGAAACATCTCAATTGATATTCCGTCAATTCCTGGAACTTTGTTTTTCACCAATGCCTTCAGGGTAGCTTGGACTTCTTCCTTCAGTACCATCAGGTCCTGATCATATGCTACTTCTTGAAATGGTTGAACGTCGACCAATTCTTTTTGGTATAATCACTCTTTTGATGCTTCCTGCGTTGTTTAATATTTTCCCCATAGACTCCTTCACTATTTCAACTCGAGGCTTGAACTTTTTCCTCAGTTCTTTCAGCTTTAGAAATGTCGCACGTGTTCTTTCCTTTTGGTTTTCTGTCTCCAGCTCTTTGCACGTGTCATTATAATACTTTTTCTTCTCAAGATGCCCTTTGAAATCTTCTGTTCAGTTCTTTTACTTCAGCATTTCTCCCCTTTGTTTTAGTTGCTTGACGTTCGTGAGCAAGTTTCAGAGTCTCCTCTGACATCCATCTTGGTCTCTTCTTTCTTTTCTGTCTTTTCAATGACCTCTTGCTTTCTTCATGTATGATGTCCTTGATGTCATTCCACAACTTGTCTGGTCTGGGGTCACTAGTGTTGAATGCACCAAATCTATTCTTCAGATGGTCTCTAAATGCAGGTGGGATATACTCAAGGTCATATTTTGGCTCTCATGGACTTGCTCTGATTTTCTTCAGTTTCAGCTTGAACTTGTATATGAGCAATTGATGGTCTGTTCCACAGTGGGCCCCTGGCCTTGTTCTGACTGATGATACTGAGCTTTTCCATCGTCTCTTTCCACAGGTGTAGTCAGTTTGATTCCTGTGTGTTCCATCTGGCAAGGTCCATGTGTCTAGTCGCTGTTTATGTTGGTGAAAGAAGGTATTTGCAATGAAGAAGTCATTGGTCTTGCAAAATTCTCTCATTCAATTTCTGGTGTTGTTTCTATCACTAAAGCCATATTTTCCAACTACTGACCCTTCTTCTTTGTTTCCAAATTTCGTATGCCAATCACCAGTAATTATCAATCATCCTGATTGCACGTTCAATCAATTTCAGACTGCAGCAGCTGAAAAAAATCTTCTATTTCTTCATCTTTGTCCTTAGTGGTTGGTGTGTAAATTTGAATAATAGTCATATTAACTGGTCTTCCTTGTAAATAGTCATATTAACTGGTCTTCCTTGTAGGCATGTGGATATTATCCTATCACTGACTATTCCTCTTCAAGCTGTCATTCCCAGCATAGAAGACTATATGATTGTCTAGTTCAAACTGGCCAATACCAGTCCATTTCAGCTCACTAATGCCCCCACAGTACAACAAACTGACAGACACCTGGGGGGAAATACGTATAGAAGGGAAATTTCTCAATGTTATATACAGCATCTATACAAAACCAACATCCAACATCATTCTTAAGTGGAGAGAGGCTGAATACATTCCCCTTGAGAGCAGGAACAAGACAAGGATGCCTGTTATCACCAGTCCTATTAAAACTGTGCTGGAAGCCCTAGCTAGAGCAATAAGAAAAAGAAATACAAGGCATCCAAATTGGTAAGGAAGAAGTAAAGCTGTCCCTATTTGTGGATGATATGATTCTATAGGTAGAGAACCCAAAAGTCTCCACAAGAAAACTACTGGGACTAATAGATTCAGCAGATTAGAAGGATAAATGATAAATGTACGAAATCAGTTGGATTCCTATATACCAATAAAGAGAATTGTGAAAAGGAAATCAGGAAAGAAAAAAAAAACATTTATAATAGCCCCTAAAAAAATAAAATACTTAGGAATAAATCTAATCAGGGACTTAAAAGACCTATACAATGAAAACTACAAAACACTACTGGAAGAAACCAAAAGAGACCTACAGGAATGGAAAAACATACCATGCTCGTGGGTAGGTATACTCAACATTCTGAAAATGTCAATTCTACCCCCAAAAAAGTAAATACAATGCAATCCTGGTCCAAATACCAACAGCATTCTTCAAAAAGATGGAAAAACTAATCACTAACTTCCTATGGAAATGGAAGAGGCTCCTGATAAATACTATCAAAGAAGAAGAATAAAGTAGGAGAACTCACACAACCTGACCTCAGAGCCTAGTATACATCCATAGTACTCACACAGCCTGGTACTGGTACAAGGAGAGTCACATTGACCAATGGAACAGAACCCAGATATAAATCCATCCACCTATGGTCACCTGATCTTCAACAAAGGCCCAAAGTCCATTAAATGGGGAAGAGACAGTCTTTTAAACAAATGGTACTGGCAAAACTGGATGTCTATCTGCAAAACAATGAGGCAGGACCCATACCTCACACCATACACAAAAACTAATTCAAAATGCATCTAAGACCTAAATATAAAGCCAAAAACAATAAATATCATAGAAGAAAAATAGGTCCAACACTAGGGGCCCTAACACACGCATAAACAGGATATAAACAATAACCAACAATATACAAACACCAGAAGATAAGCTAGATAACTAAGATCTGCTAAAAATCAAACACTTGTGTTCCTCAAAAGAATTCACCAAGGTCAAAAAGAGAAACTACAGACTGGGAAAAAAAAAAATTCTTTGGCTGTAACAAATAGGAAAAGGCTTAATCTCTAAAATCTATAGGAAAATTCAAAACCTCTACAACAAAAAGACAAATAATCCAATTAAAAAATGGGCAAAGGATATCAACAGATACTTCACCAAAGAAGACATTCAAGTGGCTAACAGACATGTGAGAAAATGTTCACAGTCACTAGCCATTAGAGAAATGCAAATTAAACTACAGTGAAATATTATCTCACCCCAACATTACTGGCACGAACCAAAAAAAAAAAAAAAAAAAAACAGAAAATAACAAATGTTAGAGAGGCTTTAGGGAGATTGGAACTCTTATGCACTAATGGTGGGAATGCAAAATAGTATAAACATTTTGGAAAATGATATGGCACTTCCTTAGAAAGCTGGAAATAGAAATACCATATGATCCAGCAATCCTGTTCCTAGGAATACATCCTAGATAAATAAGAATAGCCACACGAATAGACATATACACACCCCTGTTCATTGCAGCATTATTCATAATAGCAAAAAGATGGAAACAACCTAAGTACCCATCAACAGATAAATAGATAAACAAACTACAGTGCATACACACAATGGAATACTACATGAGAATAAAGAACAATGATGAATGCACAAACATCTGACAACATGAATGAATCTGGAGGGCATTATGCTAAGTAAAATAAGTCAATCACAAAAGGACAAACATTGTATGAGACCAGTATTATGAAAGCTTATGAAAAGGTTCACACACAGAAAGAAACAATCTTTAATTGTTGTGAGGGAAAACCACTAAATAGACAATAGCTAAGTGGTAACTTTGGTGAAGGGTAAGACAGTACACAATACTGGGGAAGCCAGCACAACTTGTCCAAGCCTAGGTCATGGAAACTTCATAGACACATCCAAACTCCCTGAGGAACTAAATTACTGGGATGAGGGCTGGGGACCATGGCCTCGGAGGACATCTAGTTCAACTG
Organism: Elephas maximus indicus; assembly: GCF_024166365.1. NCBI lineage: Eukaryota > Metazoa > Chordata > Mammalia > Proboscidea > Elephantidae > Elephas > Elephas maximus. Next base: position 111,914,289 of record NC_064826.1, on the reverse strand, counting down.
GCATAACATAGTTTATAAAGAAAATGTCCTACATCCTACTTTGTTGAGTAGCATCTGTCGTCTTAAAAGCTTGTGTGTGGCCATCTAAGTAAATCCACTGATCCCACCCCGCCTGGAGCAAGGGAGAATAAAGAAAAAAAAAAAAAGACACAAGGTAAACATTAGTCTAAAGGACTAATGGACCCCAACTACCACAGCCTCCACCAAAATGAGTCTAGCATAACTAGATGGTGCTTGGCTACCACCACAGACTTCCCTGACAGGGATCACAAAAGAGGGTCATGGACAGAACTGGAGAAAAATGTAGAACAAATTCTAAATCACAAAAAAAGACCAGACTTATTGGTCTGACGGAGACTGAAGCAACCCCAAGAGGATAGCCTCTGGGTACAGTTTTAATTCAGTACTGAATTCATTCCTGAAATTCACCCTTCAGCCAAAATTTAGACAGGCCTATAAAACAAAACGAGATTAAATGGGCACACCAGCCCAGAGGCAAGGGGAAAAAGGCAGGAGGGGACAGGAAAGCTGATGATGGGAAACCCAAGGTCTAGAAGGGGAGAGTGTTGACATGCCAACATGGGGTTGGCAACCAATGTCACAAAACAAGATGTGTATTAATTGTTTGAGAAACTCATTTGCTCTGTAAATCTTCAAGTAAAGCACAATAAAAAAAGAAAAAGAATAGAACCGCACTAAAAAAAAAAAAAAAGGAAAAATTTTGTATTGCTTCATGTTGGCTAATGCTGTTTATATGTAGGCTAAGCTGACTTAAAGGCAAGAAACCGAGTAGTTAACTACCACCTTCCCCTTCCTCCTCTGAAATTTTTGCTGTTTCTCCAGTGAATGTGCCCCAAGTTTTGAAATTTCAGTCTCTCTGGAACAACCTTACTGCCGTTATTTCTTCTCTAAATTGTACTTATCCCTTAGGATTGAACTTGGGCACCATCTTAGAGTAGTCTCCTCTGATCTCATTTCCTGTCCTCACTGGGTTAGTTGCTCTCTTCTATTTTGTGAGAGTATCTGGAGCTAATCTTCATTTCGGGGAATCATCATCACACTCCAAAACGGTACTGGAGGCTCCTTGAGAGCAGGCAACACATCTGTATCTGTTTTCTCATAATTTTTTTTTTTTTTTTAGCCTATACAGGCAGCGCCTGGATTACAAATGAGTTCTGTTAGTAAGTCTGTCTTCAAGTCGAATTTGTTCATAAATTGAAATAGTTAGATGCGATTCGTATATAATGTCAATTAGTCAAATGTTTTCCTTAGTGTATGGTATATAATATACCTTTTTTATGCATAAAGAATATTAAAGAAACACTTCCAGGTACACTAAAACATCTTTAACATAATAACACAGTAATAATAATATCTTGATTTGCATTGCAAATAGCGCCTGTTTGTTACTACGAACCATGGTATTTACCTTGAATTTTTTATATAATAAGCTTTAATTAACTATAGGCTGTTCGTAAGTCAGGCGTTTTCTAACCTGGGGACGGCCTGTAATTCACACTCAATAATGTTGGCCAAATGAACAAATGAAGAATAGGATGACTCAAGCATATTAAATAAGCATATTAAGGAAAAGAGTCCTTAGCACACATATGCTATCTGAAGGTCCTTGATGACTGGCTACTGAATGGTGAAGTGCTCTGCGCCCAATTTCCCCTTACCAGCCCCCAGAACTCTAGAAGCCAGGCTGATAGCCCCTAGAAGGGAGTTTTGAGAATACCTCTCTCAAGAAAGTTACCGTTTAAAGAAAATTACATGTAGATACTGACATTGGGCATCCCCCAGTGAAAAAACTGACTTGTCTTCTTATCAAACGCTATTGAGCCACCAATTAGCATGCCCTCAAGTTTTGGAACAAACCTTTAAAAAATGAATGGGCAGATGAGGTAATAGACACTGTGGAGCTCTTATAACATGTAAAATTGGACTACAAAAAGGAAGTGAGCAAGTAAGCAAAGAACTAAGCAGAGAAAAGAGCTTGGAGGAGATAATGCATAAAGCAAACACAAACTTAAAAAAGAAACTAAAATTAAAATCAGATCATTAGGGCAGGGCATCCATGAAACAGGAGCAGAACACCATAAAAATGAGCATTTATAGAATAAGGGTGAGGAGTTGAACATTTTAAAAATTTGATTGCAAAAATATTAAATCAGTCAAAGGGTAATAAATCTCCCAAATAAAAGAAAAAATTTTTTAAAAAATCAAATTTGAGAAAATGAAAGGAAATAAGAACAGCAGCTGATGAGATCAGTTATTCGTGTAAGAAAACCAAACCCATTGCTTTTGCGTTGATTCAGAACTGTAGTGACCCTGTGCTGTTTTTGTTGTTAGGTGCCATCCAGTTGGTTCTGACTCATAGTGACCCTATGCACAACAGAACGAAACACCGCCCGCTCCTGAGGCATCCTTGCAATCGTTGTTATGCTTGAGCTTATTGTTGCAGCCACTGTGTCAATCCACCTCTTTGAGGGTCTGCCTCTTCTCCACTGGTCCTGTACTCTGCCAAGCATAATATCCTTCTCCAGGGACTGATCCCTCCTGACAACATGTCCAAAGTATGTAAGATGCAGTCTTGCCATCCTTGCTTCCAAGGAGCACTCTGGTTGTACTTTTTCCAAGACAGATTTATTTGTTCGTTCTTTTGGCAGTCCATGGTATATTCAGTATTCTTCACCAACGCCACAATTCAAAGTTATCAATTCTTCTTCGGTCTTCCTTATTCATTGCCCAGCTTTCAAACACATATGATGCGATTGAAAATACCATGGCTTGGGTCAGGCACATCTTAGTCTTCAAGGTGACATCTTTGCTCTTCCACACTTTGAAGAGGAGGTCCTTTGCAGCAGATTTACCCAATACCATGTGTCTTTTGATTTCTTGACTGCTGTTTCCATGGCTGTTGATTGTGGATCCAAGTAAAATGAAATCCTTGACAACTTTAGTCTTTTCTCTGTTTATCATGATGTTGCTCATTGGTCCAGCTGTGAGGATTTTTGTTTTCTTTATATTGAGGTGCAATCCATACTGAAGGCTGTGGTCTTTGATCTTTATTAGTAAGTGCTTCAAGTCCTCTTCACTTTCAGCAAGCAAGGTTGTTTTATTTGCATAACGCAGGTTGTTAATAAGTCTTCCTCTAATTCTGATGCCCCATTCTTCTTCATATAGTCCAGCTTCTCGGATTATTTGCTCGGCATACAGATTGAATAGGTATGGTGAAAGAATACAACCCTGACACACACCTTTCCTGACATTAAATCAGTCAGTATCCCCTTGTTCTGTCCCAACAACTGCCTCTTGATCTATGTAAAGGTTCCTCGTGAGCACAATTAAGTGTTCTGGAATTCCCATTCTTCCCAATGTTATTCACAATTTGTTATGATCCACACAGTCGAATTCCTTTGCATAGTCAATAAAACACAGGTAAACGTCCTTTTAATATTCTCTGCTTTCAGCCAGGATCCATCTGACATCAGCAATGATATCCCTGGTTCCATGTCCTCTTCTGAAACCAGCCTGAATTTCTGGCAGTTCCCTGTCGATATACCGCTGCAGCTGTTTTTGAATGATCTTCAGCAAAATTTTGCTTGCATGTGATATTAATGATATTGTTCTATAATTTCCACATTCAGATGGATCACTTTCTTGGGAATAGGCATAAATATGGATCTCTTCCAGTCAGTTGGCCAGGAAGCTGTTTTCCATATTTCTTGGCATAGACGAGTGAACACCTCCAGCACTGCATCTGTTTGTTGAAACATCTCAATTGACATTCTATTAATTCCTGGAGCCTTGTTTTTCACCAATGCCTTCAGAGCAGCTTAGACTTCTTCTTTCAGTACCGTCGGTTCCTGATCATACGCCACCTCTTGAAATGGTTGAACATCAACTAATTCTTTTTGGTATAATGACTCTGTGTATTCCTTCCATCTTCTTTTGATGCTTTCTGCACCCTTTAATATCTTCCCCCATTGAATCCTTCACTATTGCAACTCAAGGCTTGAATTTTTTCTTCCATTCTTTCAGCTTTAGAAATGCCGAGCGTGTTCTTCCCTTTTGGTTTTCCATCTTCAGCTCTTTGCACATCTCATTATAATAGTGACCCTATAGGAGTTCTACAAAGAGAGAACGAGGACATGGAAGAAAAGAAACTATCAAAGAAATAATATAATATAATTTTCCCAAACTAAGGAGCATTTGTTCATTGATTGAAAGAATTTGCCAAATAAGCAAAGAATGAATGTTAGTGAATGAAGCATTCACTACCACTAAAACAGGTCGTGGTGAAATTTTAGGACATCATGAATGAAGAGAATATTATAATAGCTTTCAAAAAATTCCCCTCCATGTATTCCTTCTTAAGGCATGCTCCATTAAAATGAAAGAGTAACACAAGAAAGGAAAATCTGAAATTCAGGGGGGAAAAAAAAATTCAACCCAAAAGAGAGGTGAAGGAACTTCTCAGGTTGGTAGTGAAAGGAGATCACAGCTGGGTAGCCTGTCTGAAGGGCTAGAGTGGAGCCAGTTTAGATTGTAATGAGGTGACAGAAAATACAGGAGAATATCTTCATTAAAAAAAAAAAAGTAACTAATGAATTGCCTAATGTGTTTGAATGTTCAAAGCTCTTGTTGAGAGTTTGAGAATAAAGATCAATATTTTGGTTGATGATGCTGTTAATGTTATTAGTTGCCATTGAGTTGGCTCCAACTCATGGCGGCCTTATGTATAACAGAATGGTACATTGTGCAGTACTGCACCATCTCCTTGATCATTGGTATGTTTGAATCCATAGTTGCAAATATCATGCAGTACCTTCCAACCTAGAGGGCTGATCTTCCAGCACTATACTGAACCATATTCTGTTGTGATCCATAAGGTTTTCATTGACTGATTTTTGGAAGTAGATTGCCAGGCCTTTCTTCTTTGTCTGTCTTAGTCTGGATGCTCCACTGAAACCTGTCCACCATTGGTGACCCTTCTGGTATTAAAATACCAGTGGCATAACTTCCTGAATTACAGCAACACACAAGCCACCACAGTAAGACAAACTGACAGATAAGTGGTGGTTGGTTGGTAATAGAATTTTAGATTAGAAATCATTTTCTTCAAAATAATTATGGCGTTTCTCCACAGTCTTGCAGATTCTAAGTTTCTATTGTTAGTATTCTATTAAGATGTTCAGTGCCTTTCTGAGTCTAATTCCTCCCTGGAGGGCCGACAGGCTTGCATGGCGAGGGACAGAGCAAAGGCTACTATTCCAGTTGTCTTCAGGGGTCAGACCAACAGTGTAAATTCAGGAATTGGGCTAAGTGCGGGTTGAGTGGGAGTCTGGAGAGCACTTGTCTCTTTGAAAGGTGGCAACCAGTATTCAGCCCTGGCCTATTTTTGTCATACGAGAATGTGGGCCCAATGTTGCTGGATTTCAGGATTCTTTAAATACTCAGAAATCTTGATTTAATGTGAATTCTCTAAGTGTTGAAATTACTTAGATATTTTAAAATCCTGCATGGACTAAATCAAATATATCTGCAGGGCATATACAACATAGAAGCTGCCAGTTTCAACCTTCAGGAAAGGAGAATGCTGAAGACTAAAATTCCTCCTACTAGAGTTTATTGCTCTTCTAACCACAAGTCAAATAGAACACTCCACCCTACAACAGCACAATGGATGTTTTTTTCAGGTACACATTAAATATTTGTCAAGATCAAAAACAATTGGGCCCATGAAGGAAGTCTCAAAAAACATAAAAAGACTGAAGTCATACAAAGTGTGCTCTCTGACCACAATGGAATTAAATTGGGAATCAATAACAGGAAGTTGTACATAGGGTCACCATAACTCGGGCGCCAACTCAATGGAAGCCAGCAACAACATCTCTTAGTTGGCAGCAAACCTATGCTGACTTTCTGTTTTAACTGCATACTTTGTTTAGTATACTGCCATTCTATGGGCTGAATTAAGAATCATGGGACCTGGACCTTATACCAAATCTGTCTTCTCTTGGATGAGCTTCCTAGTAGGTCTGAACATAAGCTTCCTGCTATCAAAAAAAGGAGGACAGAGGTGCTTCCTATTAAAATGAATGTGCTATGAGAGAAAGTGTCGGTGGGAGGGAGGAGGATTCTTCATCATTAGTCGGATGACTGAAATCTCTGCTAATTTCCTAGCATGCTCATATTTTTCACATGAATTTAAGGAAACATGAGAACCAAGTTTATGCATCTTGGACTTTATGAAGAAAATGCCTCAGCGCTTCATAATTAGCAAAGTCCCTGGGTTGGGCACACACTAATCCTGCCCCTTGTTTCTCACCTATCTGTCAGGGCTCCCCCACGTGCCTCAGCATTCTGATAACCAATATGCCATATGGGGCTCTGTTCACCTCCTGATAGTGTGTATCCATAACCAGCAAAGAGCTCTGTGCCCAGCACATAGTCCTCACTTGAAAACCACTTGCCAAATAAGCAAGTGCATGAGTAACCTGGTTCTCACTTTTGCTGGTTATGCTCTGGGCTGCTCCCCAAGCCTGTCCTCCTTGTGACCAGCTCCTTGCAGACAGAAAGGAATCCTGACAATGATGGCAGTGAAGTAGGAGCATGGTGTAGTTGACATGGTCCTTTGTGTAGTCTTACAATCATGCCTCAGACTGTGATGTGTGTGGCTGAAAGGCCACTTGAGGTCTGCTACCATAGTCTTAACTATGCACATCCAAACCCTTAGGTTTTCTGTCAAAGCAGCAATCACCAGAGTCAGGTGTTGATGTGCCTCCCACTTTCTCTCAAAGGCTCAGTGAGTTCAGGACCCAGAAGGCACGTAGCCTGATACATCCCCTTGGAATCCTGGGTATGCAGGGCTCTAGGCCTCCAGTCCTCTTCACATGAGGGTTTTTGCCTTAGCTTCCTAGTGCTGCTTTAACAGAAATACCACAAAGTGAAATTTATTTTCTCACAGTTCTGGAGGCTAAAAGTCAAACCAGGGTCTTGGCCCTGTCAATTCCTTCTATGAGCCTATCTTTTAGCTTTTGGTGTCTGCCGACGACCCTTAGCATTCCTTGGTGTTTCTTGGCATCTGCCTTCCCCTGTATGTGTCTCTGTGTCTATTCTGCTCTTTTTATAACTTCGTAGTGATTAGGTTTAGGATCCATCCTACACTGGTATGACCTCCTTAACATAACAAAAGAAAAACCCTGTTTTCAAACAGGATCGCATCCGTAGGTACAGCACTTAGGATTTCAACATATACTTTGGGGGGGATGCAATTCAGTCCATAAGAAGGTCCAGTAGGCCTTCTGGGAGATGGATGAAGATGCTTTTGAGATAGTCAGTTCCAGAGACACTGAAATTAAGTTTCTTAATTATAGGAACTTAGGGATCACCACAAACACCTCAGGGGTTTCCATGGGAACACAGAGAAAGTGCTTTGAAGAGGAGAGATTTAAAGGGATTCAGGCGTGGGTGTTGAGGAGCGGGACAAGGCATTCATACTCTTGTGTAGGATGCCAGGTGTGCCTCTAAGAGTCATCTGGCTCTGTCCTACAAATAATCATACGTGGCTACAGAGCCCAGGATCTAAGAAATTGTAAAAGAGAGAGGAACTTCTGGGAGCATAATGGGAGATTTGGGGCACCGGGCTCATGATGAAGTCCAGATCGATGGCTCTAAGAGTTGACTTTGCTGGCAACAGTGGATATTAGGGACACAGAAGGAGAAGCCTCTGCTTGCATGTGCTAAGGACAAAGACAGGCACTCATAGCAACAGCAGAAATATTTTTGTACTATGGATGGAAGTTTACAGAAGAAACAAGTTTCTCATTAAAAAATTAGTACACATATTGTTTCGTGACATTGGTTGCCAACCCCATGACATGTCAACACTCTCCCCTTCTCGACCTTAAGTTTCCCATTACCAGCTTTCCTCTCCCTTCCTGCCTTCTTGTCCTTGCCCTTGGGCTGGTATGCCCATTTAGTCTCATTTTGTTTTATGGGCCTGTCTAATCTTTGGCTGAAGGGTGAACCTCAGGAGTGATTTCATCACTTTGCTAAAAGAGTATGTGGGAGCCACACTCTAGGGGTTTCTCCAGTCTCTGTCAGACCAATAAGTCTGGTCTTTTTTTTTTTTTTGTAAATTAGAATTTTGTTCTATGTTTTTCTCCAGCTCTGTCTGGGACCCTCCATTGTGATCCCTGTCAGAGAAGTTGGCGGTGGTAGCTGAGCACCATCTAGCTGTGCTGGACTAATTCTGGTGGAGGATGTGGTAGTTGTAGTCCATTAGTCCTTACTACTGATCTTTCCATTGTGCCTTTGGTCTACTTCATCTCTCTTGCTTTAGACAGGGTGAGACCAGTGGAGAATGTGGCTGCACACAAGCTTTTAAGATTCCAGATGCTACTCACCAAAGTAGAATGCAGGACATTATATTTATAAACTATGTTATGTCAATTGAGCTAGATGGTCCCCTAGACCATGGTCCCCATAGCCCTCAACCTAGTAATTCAGTCTCTCAGGGAGTTTGGATGTGTCTACGAAGTTTCCATGACCTTGATTTGGGCAAGTTATGCTGGCTTCCCCAGGACTATGTACTCTCTTATCCTTGATCAAAGTTACCACTTATTGTCTATTTACCGTTTTTCCCTCCCTGACCCACCCCTCCTTCATAACCGTCAAAGATTATTTCTTTATGTGTGTAAACCTTTTCATGAGTTTTTATAGTAGTACTCTCATACAATATCTGTCCTTTTGTGATTGACTTATTTCACTCAGCATAATGCCCTCCAGGTTCACTCATGTTGTGAGATGTTTCAAAGATTCATCATTTTTATTTATTGTTGCCTAGTATTCCATTATCGGTGGCATAGCTTCCAGCAACACAGCTGGTATTCAGGTACCAGCAGGGTTACCCGTGCAGGACAGGTTTCAGTGGAGCTTCCAGACTAAGACAGGCTAGGAAGAAGGACCCGGCAGTCTACTTCTGAAAAGCATTAGCCAGTGAAAACCTTATGAGTAGCAGGGGAACATTGTCTGATATAGTGCTGGAAGATGAGCCCCCCAGGTTGGAAGGCACTCAAAAGATGACTGGGGAAGAGCTGCCTCCTCAAAGTAGAATCAACCAATGACGTGGGTGGAGTAAAGCTTTCGGGACCTTCATTTGCTGATGTGGCACGACCCAAAATGAGAAGAACAGCTGCAAACATCCATTAATAGTCGGAACTTGGAATATACGAAGTATGAATCTAGGAAAATTGGAAATCATGAAATGGAACACATAAACATTGATATCCTAGGCATTAGTGAGCTGAAATGGACTGGTATTGGCCATTTTGAATAGGACAATCATATAGTCTACTATGCTGGCAATGACAACTCGAAGAGGATTAGTGTTGCATTTATGGTCAAAAAGAACATTTCAAGATCTATCCTGAAGTACAACGCTGTCAGTGATAGGATAATATGCATACGCCTACAAGGAAGATCAGTTAATACGACTATTATTCAAATTTATGCACCAACCACTGGGGCCAAAGATGAAGAAATAGATTTTTATCAGCTGCTACAGTCTGATTGAATGTGCAATGAAGATGCATTGATAATTACTGGTGATTGGAATGCAAAAGTTGGAAACAAAGAAGAAGGATCAGTAGTTGGAAAATACGGCCTTGGTGTTAGAAACAATGCCAGAGATAAAATGATAGAATTTTGCAAGACCAGTCACTTCTTCACTGCAAATACCTTCTCTCACCAACATAAACGGTGACTATACACATGGACCTCGCCAGATGCAACACACAGAAATCAAGTTGACTACATCTGTGGAAAGAGACGATGGAAAAGCTCAATATCATCAGTCAGAACAAGGCCAGGGGCCGACTGTGGAGCAGACCATCAATTGCTCATATGCAAGTTCAAGCTGAAACTGAAGAAAATCAGAGCAAGTCCATGAGAGCCAAAATATGACCTTGAGTATATCCCACCTGCATTTAGAGACCATCTGAAGAATAGATTTGATGCATTGAACACTAGTGACTGCAGACCAGACGAGTTGTGGAATGACATCAAGGACTTCATCCATGACGAAAGCAGAAGGTCACTGAAAAGAGAGAAAAGAAAGAAAAGACCAAGACGGATGTTAGAGGAGACTCTGAAACTTGCTCTTGAGCATCAAGCATCTAAAGCAAAAGGAAGAATTGATGAAGTAAAAGAATCGAACAGAAGATTTCAAAGGGTCTGTCGAGGAGGCAAAGTAAAGTATTATAATGACATGTGCAAAGAGCTGAAGATGGAAAACCAAAGGGGAAGAACACGCTCGGCGTTTCTCAAGCTGAAAGAACTGAAGAAAAAATTCAAGGCTCAAGTTGCAATAGTGAAGGATTCCACGGGGAAAATATTAAACGACACAGGAAGCATCAAAAGAAGATGGAAGGAATACACAGAGTCATTACACCAAAAAGAACTAGTCGATATTCAACCATTTCAAGAGGTGGCATATGATCAGGAACCAATGGTACTGAAGGAAGAAGTCCAAGCTGCTTTGAAGGCACTGGCGAAAAACAAGGCTCCAGGAATTGATGGAATAACAATTGAGATGTTTCAACAAACATGCAGTGCTGGAAGTGTTCATTAGTCTATGCCAAGAAATACGGAAGACAGCTTCCTGGCCAACTGACTGGAAGAGATCCATATTTATGCCTATTCCCAACTGAATGTGGAAATTATAGAACAATATCATTAACATCCCATGCAAGCAAAATTTTGCTGCAGATCATTCAAATACGGCTGCAGCAGTATATTGACAGGGAACTGCCAGAAATTCAGGCCGATTTCAGAAGAGGACATGGAACCAGGGATATCATTACTGATGTCAGATGGATCCTGGCTGAAAGCAGAGAGTACCAGAAGAATGTTTACCTGTGTTTTATTGACTATGCAAAGGAATTCAACTGTGTGGATCATAACAAACTATGGATAACACTGTGAAGAATGGGAATTCCAGAACAGTTAATTGTGCTCATGAGGAACCTTTCCATAGATCAAGAAGCAGTTGTTCGGACAGAACAAGGGGATACTGACTGGTTTAAAGTCAGCCATGGAAGCAGCAGTCAAGAAATCAAAAGAGGCATTGGATTGGGCAAATCTGCTGCAAAGGACATCTTCAAAGTTTTGAAGAGCAAAGATGTCACCCTGAGGACTAAGGTGTGCCTCACCCAAGCCATGGTATTTTCAATCACATCATATGCATGTGAAAGCCGGACAATGACTAAGGAAGACCGAAGAAGAATTGACGCCTTTGAATTGCGGTGTTGGCGAAGAATATTGAATATACCATGGACTGCCAAAATCTGTCTTAGAAGAAGCGCAGCCAGAGTGCTCCTTAGAAGCAAGGATGGCGAGGCTGCATTTTACATACTTTGGACATGTTGTCAGGAAGGATCAGTCCCTGGAGAAGGACATCATGCTTGGCAGGGTACAGGGTCAGCGGAAAAGAGGAAGACCTTCAATGAGGTGGATTGACAGAGTGGCTGCAATAATGAGCTCAAGCATAACAACGATTGTAAGGATGCTGCAGGACCGGGCAGTGTTTCGTTCTGTTGTGTACAGGGTCGCTATGAGTAGGAACCGACTCTACGGCACCTAACAACAACAACAGTATTCCATTGTATGTAAATACCACAGTTTGTTTATCCATTCATCTGTTGATAGGCACCTAGGTTTTTTCCATCTTTATGTCTATTCTTGTGATGGCTCTTATTTCTCTAGGGTAAATTTCTAGGACTGGGATTGTGGGATTGTATGGTATTTCTATTACTAGCTTTTAAAGGAAACATCATATCCTTTTCCAAAATGGTTGTGCCATTTTACATTCCCACCAGTAGTTCATAAGAGTTCCAATCTCCCTGCAGCCTCTCCGACATTTGTTATTTTCTGTTTTTTTTTTATTTGTGCCAGTAATGTCAGGGTGAGATGGTATCTCACTGTTGTTTTGATTTTGCATTTTTCTAATGGCTAGTGATGGCAAGCATTTCCTCATGTGTCTGTTGGCTGCTTGAACGTGTTCTTTGGTGAAGTGTCTGTTCATTTCCTTTGCCCATTTTTAAGTTGGATTACTTGTCTTTTTGTTGTAGGGGTGTTGGATTTTCCTGTAGATTTTAGAGATTAGAACTTTGTTGGATTTGCCATAGCCAACATTTTTTTCCAGTCTGTAGGGTCTCTTTTTGCACTTACAGCAAAGTCTTTTGATGAGCATAAGTGTTTAATTTTTAGAAGATTCTAGTTATCTAGCTTATGTTAGTGTTTTGTTGGTTATGATTTGTATCCTGTTAATGCCGTTTATTAGGGCCTCTAGCATTGACCGTATTTTTTCTTCTATGGTCTTTGATTTTATATTTAAGTGTTTGATCCATTTAGAATTAGTTTTTGTGTATGGTGTGAAGTATGTATCCTGTCTTATTATTTGCACATAGACAACCAGTTTTGCTAGCACCATTTGTTAAAAAGACTGTCTTTTCTCTATTTGATGCACTTTGGCATTTATTGATCAGGTGACCATAGGTGGATAGATTTATATCTGGGTTCTCAATTCTGATCCATTGGTCAATGTCTCTGTCGTTGTACAAGTACCAGGGTGTTTTGACTACTGTAGCTATATAGTATGTTCTGAGGTCAAACAGTGAAAGTCGTCCTACTTCATTCTTCTTCCTCAATAGTGCTTTACTTCTCTGGGGCCTCTTCTCTTTCCATATAAATTAATGACTAATTTTTCAGTCTCTTTAAAGAACGCTGTTGGTATTGGGATCAGGATTACATTGTATTTGTAGATCACCTGGTAGAATTGACATTTTCCCAGTGTTAAGTCTACCTGAGCATGGCGTGTTTTTCCATTTATGTAGGTCTCTTTTGGTTTCTTGCAGTAGTGTTTTATAATTTTCTTCGTATAGGTCTTTTACATCCCTGGTTAGATTTATTCCTAAGTATTTAAATTTTTTCAGGGGCTATTTTAAATGGTTTTGTTTTCCTGATTTCCTTTTTGTTTTTCTCTTTATTGGTGTATAGGAACCCAACTGATTTTTCTATGTTTATCTTGTATCATGCTATTCTGCTGACTCTTTCTATTAGTTCCAAATTCTTCTCCTGGAGTCTTTCAAGTTTTCTATGCACAGTATCATATCATCTTCAAATAGGGACAGTTTTACTTCTTTCTTACCAATTTGAATGCCTTTATTTCTTTTTATTGCCTTGTTGTTTTAGCTAGGACTTCTAGCACAGTGTTAAATAGGAGTGGTGATAAAGGACATTTTTGTCTTGTTCATGTTCTCAAGGGGAATGTTTTCAGCCTCTATTAAGAATGATGTCGGCTGTTTGTTTTGTATAGATGCCCTTTATTATGTTGAGGAATTTCTCTTCTATACCTATTTTATCGAGAGTTTTTAATCAGGAATGGGTGTTGGGCTTTGTCGAATGACTTTTCTGTGTCAGTTGAGATGATCATGTGATTCTTTCCTTTTATTTATGTGGTGGACTACATTGATTGATTTTCTAATGTTAAGCCATCCTTGCATACCTTGTATGAATCTCACTTGATCATAGTGTATTAGTTTTTTGATGTAATGCTGGAATTCTATTGGCTAGAATTTTGTTGAAAATTTTTGCATCTGTATTCATGAGAGATATTGGTCCATAATTTTCTTTTTTTGTGGTGTGTTTGCCTGGCTTTGGTATCAGCGTTATGCTGATTTTGTTGAACGAATTTGGAATTATCCTTTCCTTTTCTATGTTCTGAAAAAGATTGAGTAGTACTGGTGTAAGTACTGGTGTAAACAGTTTTTTTTTTTTTTTTTAATTACCTTTTCAATCTCTTGTTATGGATCTGTTCAGATTTTCAACTTCAGTTTGTGGTGCTTTGGGTAGGTAGTGTGTTTCTAGAAATTTGTCCATTTCTTCTAGGTTTTCAAATTTGTTGGAATGTAATTTTTTATAGCACTTCATTATGATCCTTTTTATTTAGTTGAGTGTTGTAATGTTCCCCATTTCATTTCTTAATCAGGTTATTTGCATCCTCTCCTGTTTTCCTTTTGTCATTTTGGCCAATGGTTTGTTGATTTTGTTGATCCTTTCACAGAACCAACTTTTGGTTGTCTTGATTCTTTCTACTGTTTTTCTATTCTCTATTTCATTTATTTCTGCTCTGATCATTATTATTTCCTTTCTTCTGGTGGTTGTGGGCTTCTTTTGCTGTTCTCTATTGATTTGAGTTTTGAAGCTAATGTTTTGATTTTTTCCCTTTTCTTCTTTTTTGATGTGTGCATCTATTGCTATAAATTGACCTCTGAACATTGCCTTTGCTGTGTTCCAAATGTTTTGGTATGCTGTGTTTTCATTCTCATTTGATTCTAGGAATTTTTTTATTCCATCACTGATTTCTTCTATTATCCAGTGTTTTTTAACCAGGGTATTATTCAGTTTCCATGTATTTGATTTTGTTTCCTTGCTCTTTCTGTTATTTATTTCTACTTTGATGGCATTGTGACCAGAGAAGATGCTTTGTAGCATCTCAATGTTTTGGATTTTATTGAGGGCTGCTTTTTGACCTAAGATATGATCTATTCTGGAGAACATACTATGTGCATTGGAAAAGAATGTGCACTTGCTGCTGTTGGGTAGAGTGTTCTATGTATGTCTATGAGGTCAAGTTTGTTGATTGTGGCCTTTTGATGTTTTGTTTCTTTGTTGAGTTTCTTTCTAGATGTTCTGCCCTTTACTGAGAGTGGTGTGTTGAAGTCTCCAACTATTATTGTGAAACTCTCAATTTCTCTTTTCAGTGCTGTTAGAATTTGTTTTATGTATTTTGGAGCCGTGTCATTGGGTGTGTAGATATTTGTTATGATTATGCCTTCATGATAGATTGTTCCTTTAATCATTATATAAAGCCTTTCTTTGTCTTTTTTGGTGGATTTTGTTTTAAAATCTATTTTATTTGAGATTAGTTTTGCCACTCCTCTTTTTTGGGAGCTATTTTCTCGATACATTTTTTCCATCTTTGATTTTTAATAAATTTTTGTCTTTGTTTCTAAGTTGTGCGTTTTGTAGATAACATATTGATGGATCCTCTTTTTAATCCATTCTTTCACTCTCTGTCTCTTTATGACTGCATTTAAGCCATTTACTCCCAGCGTGATTATTGATAGGTATGAATTTATTGCTGTTATTTTGTAGGGTTTTTTTTTGTGTGTGTGTGTGTGTGATCCTGGTGTTTTCTTTATTCCTTTTACTCTCCTGTGCTGAATTCCTTTTGTTTGTGGATTTTTTTTTCTGTTTCTTTTATTTTTGTAGATTCTGTGTTTACTGAGACTTTATCTTTTTCTTCTTTATTTTGATAAGGGTTTGTTAACTTTCTTTGTGGTGACCTTGAAATTTACCCATATCTTCCTAAGTTTAAATCAGTCTTTTATTACTTGATGTCACCTTGACTTCTTCTTCCTGTGAAAGTTCTATACCTACACTGTTTATTCCGTCCTTTATTGTTCTGATGTTGTTGTCATTTACAGATTAACCTCTCTGGTTCCCTGTTGTAAATCTTTTAGTTTTGTTTTATCCTTTTTAGTTCATTATATAGGTTGGTATCTGGCTGATGCTGTTTGAGTCTTAGATTCCAGTTGTTGTCTGATGTTGTTGGTTCTGTAACTGAAGGACTCCTTTTAATAATTCTTGTAATTTGGTTTGGTTTTTACATATTCCCTTAGTTTCTGTTTATCTGGAAATGTCCTAATTTCACCATCATATTTGAGCAAAAGTTTTGCAAGATATATTATTCTTGGTTGGCAATTTTTTCTTTCAAGGTTTTATATATGTCATCCTATTGCCTTCTTGCCTGCATGATTTCTGCTGAGTAATCACGGCTTAGTCTTATTGTTTTTCCTTTATATGTGGCTTTTCATTTTTCTTGAGCTGCTCTCAGGGTTCTTTCTTTGTCTTTGATTTTAGCAAATATGATTACAGTATATCTTGGTGATTTTCTTTTGGGTCTGTCCTATATGGGGTTCATTGAGCTTCTTGGATGGTCAGCTTTTCATCTTTCATGATATTAGGGATGTTTTCTGTCAGCAATTCTTCAATGATGCTGTCTGTGCTTTTCATTTTTCCCCCTGCTCTGGAACTCCAATCACACACAAATTTTTGCACTTAATTGTATCCCACAATGTTCTAAGTGTTTCTTCATGTTTTTCCTCAATCAAAGTGATAGCCCAGGGTTTGTCTTCAAGTTTGTTGATTCTGTCTTCCATTGTTTCAAACTTGCTCCTCAAACCTTCTATGATACTGTCCATTTCTGAAATCCAGTTGGTTATCTTTTGGATTTCTAATTGCTGTTCTTGTATGACTTCTAGTTGTGTGTTTATTTTGACATTTTGTCCTTGTATTATTCTTCTGAATTTTTCTATTGTTTTGTCTTCTTTTCCATGATTTTGTCTGTATTTTCTATAATTTGTCAATTTTTTCCTTATTTTTGCCTGTATTTTTCTTCATCTCTTGGACAGCCCTGAATATTAGAGTTTTGAATTCCCTAATAGGTAGTTCCAGTGATTTTTCTTCTAGCAGAAGGTCATCTGGTATTTTATTTCGGATGCTTACTGGAACCATCCTGTCCTGTTTTTTTAACAGCAGAAAATTTTGATTGCTTAAAACAGTGCATGAAACTCAAGAATCCTGCCAAGAAAGGAGGGAGACTTGTGAGCTTGGTGGCAGGGATGATTCTGGGTAGGGACCTGCAATCAGTAATTATTTTCTATGCCCTGTCATTGTCCTATCCAAGGCTGAAGTGACTCAGTGATATCTGAGTACACTTGGGCAAAATGTTTCAACTGTGACTGATGAGACTCAGCTGGTCTTTACCATCATCTCTTTCCAGAATTCCTCAGTATATGTCTCTGCTTCTGGGAATCATCCACATTATCTTTGCAGGTGCCTCAGGTTTTTCATCTGGCTAAAGGTACTAGAGATATACCACAGTACCCCATTTGTCCAGGCAGCAAATCTGTGTTACCTGCCCTTTCCTCTAAGAGTAAGTTGAACTCTTTTCTAGGATCTCTTTCATCCATTCAACAAAAATGTCTATTATGTGTCAGGGACTATAGTAAGCAAGGGGAGACAAGTTCAAAATGGAAATTACCCTTATCTTGTTGTGGTGAAGCAAAGGAAGTCCCTTTTAGAAGTCTAGCGATTATTTAGTGCTACAGACCAAAATAAGACAGGCTCTCACATAGATGCTAGGCTGCTTCATGATCTGTGGATGTTCTCAAACTGGTACATACTTCTATAATTTATTTTTAATCTGGGACTAGATGATACCTTGGGCGTACATACCAGACTTTAGGATGAATCTAAAATTTTCTTTCTTAGGTTACAGCAGAAAAGGAAATAAACTTATTTCTGATCTTCCTAAGAAATGGTAGGTGCTCAGGCAAAGGTCCCCCCATTGCCTGGCTGTGATAGGAGGTGGACAATAATAATGCAGGCTGGGGGTGTTACAGAGCACGTCTCACCCTGGGAGCTGTGAGTTGAGCCAAGATTCTGGAAGCTGATTTCTGAAGAGACCAGGGTTCAACTCATGTAAACCTTTTCGAAAAAGGAGTTGTCAAACCAAGCTGAGACCTACAATTAAAATGCAAGAGATGATGTAGCTAAGAATCCAGGCCTTGAAAGCCAGGGACAGATGGAAAAGCAGAAACCAAAGCACAAGGCCATGAATGGGTGAAGAGTCAAGACCAATAAGAGACCTATAAGAGCTGAGTGGAAATGTCTGGGCTACTTCAGCTTCATATACAGAATGAATTGCCCAAACATAGTTTCTGCACATGGGTTCCCTTTAGAAATGCAGTAAGTGGCCATGTGAATGGTGATGTGATGGGTTGGTGTAGCTGCTGCCATCGTTATCAACCTTATCTCCCCCATTACAACACTACGGTGATTATAAGATGCATCAGCTATTATTGGTATTTCAGGAACAGGTGGGAAGGAAACAATATAATGAATGTCTGTAAAAACAAACAAAACCCAAAAAACTAGAACTGACATACATCCTGTCTTTCCATATAATTTCCTTAGATCACACCAGGATTTTATCAGATGCCTATTATCTCAGGGACTCCATGGTCCATCCTGTGAGCCCTTCCCGGTCATGTTATTCCCTTTCCTGTCCCAATACCCTCATAACCTGGAAAATTCTGGTTCTATCTTATCCTCACTGCACTCAAGAAACTAAATGATGCTGCTGTCAAAACTGGACGTTGGTCTGTAAAAAAAAAAAAAAAAAAATGAAACGGGACCCATACCTCACATCATACACAAAAACTAACTTAAAATGGATCAAAGACCTAAATATAAAACCTAAAATTATGAGAATTGTGGAAGAAAAAATAGGGATGCTGAGGGCCGTAATATATGGCATAAATAGATTATAGACCATAACTAACAATGCACAAGCACTAGAAGATAAACTAGATAGTGGGGAGCTCCTAAAAATTAAACACCTATGCTCATCAAACGACTTCACCAAAAGAGTGAAAAGAGAACCTACAGATTGGGAAAAAAATTTTTTTGGCTACAACATATCCAATAAAAGTCAAATTTCTAAAATCTATAAGCTGCTGCAACACCTCAACAATAAAAAGACAAATAATCCAATTAAAAAATAGATAAAGGATATGAAGAAACACTTCACCAAAGAAGACATTCAGGTAGCTATTAGATACATGAGGAAATGTTGGCATAGCCATTAGAGAAATGCAAATCAAAATTAAAATGATATACCATATCACCCCGACTTTACTGGCATGAATCAAAAAAAAAAAAAAAAGAAAGAGAGAGAGGAAATAACAAGTGTCAAAGAAGTTATGGGGAGATTAGAACTCTTATGCACTGATGGTGAGAATGTAAAATGGTACAACCACTATGGAAAACAATATGGCATTTCCTTCAAAAACTTGAAATAGAAATAGCATATGATCCAGCAATCCCACTCCTAGGGATGTATCCTAAAGAAACAAGAGCCATCACACATATAGACATATGCACACCCATATTCATTGCAGCATTTTTCACGATAGCAAAAAGATAGAAACAATCCATCAAAAGATGAATTGACAAATCATGGTACATACATACAATGGAATACTAAGCAATGGTAAAGAACAATGATGAATCCACAAAATATCTCACAACATGGATGAATCTGGACAGCATTACGCTGAGTGAAATAAGTCAATTAAAAAAGGACAAATACTGTATGAGACCACTTCTATAAAAACTCAAGAAAAGGTTTACACACAGAAAGAAATAAACTTTGATGGTTATGAGGGAGGAAGGGTTGGGAAGGGGAAATAATTAACTAGATAGTAGATAAATGTTAACTTTGGTGAAGAGAAAGACAGTGCACAATACAGGGGAAGTCAGCACAACTTGACCGAGGCAAAGTCATATAAGCTTCATACCAAACCCAAAAACCAAAACCATTGCCGTTGAGTTGATTCCAACACATAGACCCATCCAAACACTTCGGGGACTGAGTTACTGCGGTTGAGGGCTGGGGACCATGGTTGTAGGGGTCATCTAGGTCAATTGGCATAACTAAGTTCATAAAGAAAATGTTCTACATTCAACTTTGGTGAGTAGCTTCTGTGGTCTTAAAAGCTTGCAAACAGCCATCTAAGACACATCTACTGGCTCCAAACTGTCTGGAGCAAAGGAGAATGAAGAAAACCAAAGACATAAGGGAAAGATTAGTCCAAAGGACTAATGGACCACAAGTACCACAGCTTCCACCACCCTGAGCACAAAAGAACTAGATGGTGCCCAGCTACCTCTACCTACTGCTCTGACTGGGATTACAATAGATGGCCCTGGACAGTACAGGAGAAAAATGTAGAACAAAATTCAAATTCACACACACACACACACACTAACAAAAGGCCAGACTTACTGAAGTGACAGAGACTGGAAGAACCCCTGAGACTATGACCCCTGGATACTGTTTCAACTCAGAACTGAAGCCACTCCCTAAGTTCACCCTTCAAGCAAAGATTAGACCTATAAAACAATAACACACGTGAGGAACGTGGTTCTTAGTTCAATCATGTATGCGAGGCCCAAAGGGCGACACCTGCCCAAAAGCACTGATGAGAAGGCAGGAAGGGACAGTAATAATGGATGTATGGAAACAGGGAATTGGGGTGTGGAAGGGGACAGTGATGACACATCGCAGGGGTTGGAACCAATGTCACAAAACCATTTGTGTGTAAACTGTTGAATAAGAAACTAATTTGCTCTGTAAAGTTTCACCTAAAGTACAATAAAAAGAAAAAAAAGAAACTAAATGATAGGCTGGAGAAAAAACACACATCCAGGAAGAACAAGCTCCCTTAGGTTTATGACCACACACCTCAGGGCAGACCATGGCACTGCTCAGTAATTGCACATTTCCCTGGTGGATTCAGTGGCCCACCTATTATGTGATTATTTTACATTCTTTTTAATCTCTTGATGTGTCTGAACGCTCTCCAGACCCTCACTTTTCACTGAGGATACTGCTTATCATTTTGTGAGGAAATGTAAGTAACCAGAAAAGTATTTTCTCACCTTTCCCAATCTCTCAATCGCTGCCTCCATACCTGCCTTTCATCTTGTTACAACGGATAGCTGGTCCCTGCACCTAAAACCAACTTCTTCCTCCTGGCCAGGTTTTGCTCCTGCAACTCTCCATTATCTTTCTTCTGTCATCAGATTTCTTTTTTTATTGGATCATTCTCATCAGCAAACCAACACACAGGAGTATATTGCATCTTAAATACTCTGTCAGAATGCCATGTTCCCTTGTGCTTCTGCCCCTTTTCTCTGCTTTCCTTTAGCCAACCTTCTGGAAAGAGCTGACTTACTTGCTGCCTCCAGCCTCTACCTCCTGTTCTTTCATGGGCCCTTTCCAGGGCACCATCACTAGGGACCTTCATGTGGGCAAAGCAAATTGTCAACTCATCTTCTTCATTGTACACACAGCTCTCTCTAGAATGCAAATATCTAAAAAAAAAAAAAAAAAACTAATGCCGTATCTAAAGTAACATAAATAAGTAAACAAAATAAAAAGAGGCACCAAGAACAATAGAAACTAATGTCACAGTAAAAAAGGCCACACAGGTATTTAAAAGAACTAAATAGAAGTTCAAATTCTTTCTATATTTAAAAAAAAAAAGCATTTTAAATTGTTCTGAAATTATTTTAGAATTACAGATACATTGTAAAAATACCACAGAGAATTCTCGTATAGCCCTCACCTAGCTTCCTCTAATGTTAACATCTTCCATAATCGTGATGTCATTACCTAAACCAGGAAATTAACCTGGTATAGTACAATTAGCTAAACCACACACAGTATTTGAAATTCACCAGTTTTTCTACTAACATGCTTTTCCTATTCCTGGATACCACATTCTGTTTAGTTGTGATGTTTCAGCCTTCTCCACTCTGTGACAGGTCCTCCATTTTTCTCTTTTATGATTTTGACACTATTAAGCATATTAGTTATTTTTGTAGAATGTTCTTCAATTTGGGTTTTTTTTCTGACATTTTCTCATGATTCAAATGGAGGCATTTTTTGGCAAGAATACCATCCTACTCGACCTGTTGTCATCGAGTCAATTCCAACTCACAGTGACCCTATAGGACAGAGTAGAACTGCCCCATAGGGTTTCCAAGGAAGGGCTGGTGGATTCAAACTTTCAATCTTTTGGTTTGCAGCCATAGCTCTTAACCACTGTGCCACCAGGGCTCCGAGAATACCACAGACTTCTAGAAATTTTTAAGCTAAATATTTACTTTGTTACAGATAATAAGTGTTTCTAATATATTAACTACTTAAAATCCTCAAAACCATGAAGTAATGATTTACCTCCATGTTGCAAATGAGGAAACTGGGCACACAGAATTTAAATAATTGTCCAAGTTCACACAATTAGGAAGGGCAACCTTGGGACTGGAACCCCAGAACTCTGACTCAGCAGCAGATGTACGTAAGTGTAAGTGGTAACTGTGTGTGGCCTCAAGTATCAGATAGGTCTGATGGCTGGAAACAAAGAAGATACAGCTGAAGGAAGGAAGAAACTGTGACAGAGCTCTTCGAAGAAAGCCAGCGTGCCTCTGGAGTTTGTGAGCTCCCTAGGAGTGGATATCGATGTTTACGCGTTTCATCTCATTTTTGACGATTTCCAATTTTCCTAGATTCATACTTCATTTATTCCAAGTTCCAATTATTAATGCATGTTTGCAGCTGTTCTTCTCATTTTGAGTCGTGCCACATCAGCAAATGAAGGTCCCGAAAGCTTTACTCCATCCACGTCATTAAGGTTGACTCTACTTTGAGGAGGCAGGTCTTCCCCAGTTGTCTTTTGAGTGCCTTCCAACCTGGGGGGCTCATCTTCCAGCAGTATATCAGACAATGTTCCTCTGCTATTCATAAGGTTTTCACTGGCTGATGTTTTTTAGAAGTAGACTGCTGGGTCCTTCTTCCTAATCTGTCTTAGTTTGGAATCTCGGCTGAAACCTGTCCTCCATGGGTGACCCCACTGGTATCTGAATACCAGTGGCATAGTTTCCAGCATCACAGCAACACGCAAGCCCCCACAGTACAACAAACTGATAGACACGTGGGGGATAGAAATAGAAAACCAAAAGGGAAGAACACTCTCGGTATTTCTCAAGCTAAAAGAACTGAGGAAAGAGTTCAAGCCTCGAGTTGCAATAGTGAAGGATTCTTGGGGAAAATATTAAACAATGAAGGAAGCATCAAAAGAAGGTGGAAGGAATACACAGAGTCATTATACCAAAAAGAATTAGTCAATGTTCAACCATTTCAAGAGGTAGCATATAATCAGGAACCGATGGTACTAAAGGAAGAAGTCCAAGCTGCTCTGAAGGCATTGGTGAAAAACAAGGCTCCAGTAATTGGCTGAATATCAACTGAGATGTTTCAACAAACAGATGCAGCGCTGGAGGTGCTCACTTGTCTACGTCAAGAAATATGAAAAAATATGGAAGACAGCTTCCTGGCCAACTGACTGGAAGAGATCCATATTTATGCCTATTCCCAGGAAAGGTGATCCAACTGAATGTGGGAATTATAGAACAATATCATTAATATCATGCTCAAACAAAATTTTGCTGAAGACCATTCAAAAGTGGCTACAGCAGTATACGGACAGGGAACTGCCAGAAATTCAGGCTGGTTTCAGAAAAGGCTGCAGAACCAGGGATATCATTGCTGATGTCAGATGGATCCTGGCTGAAAGCAGAGAACACCAGTGGGATGTTTACCTGTGTTTTATTGACTATGCAAAGGCATTCGACTATGTGGATCGTAACAAACTGTGGATAACATTGTGAAGAGTGGAAATTCCAGAACACTTAATTGTGCTCATAAGGAAACTTTACACAGATCAAGAGGCAGTTGTTCGGATAGAACAAGGGGATACTGATTGGTTTAAAGTCAGGAAAGCTGTGCGTCAGGGTATCCTTTCACCATATGTATTCAGTCCATATGCCGAGCAAATAACACTAGAAACTGGACTATATGAAGAAGAACGGGGCATCAGAATTGGAGGAAGACTCATTAACAACCTGCATTACGTAGATGATACAACCTTGCTTGATGAAAGTGAAGAGGACTTGAAGCACTTACTAATGAATATCAGAGACTATAGCCTTCAGTACGGATTGCACCTCAACATAAAGATAACAAAAATCCTCACAATTGGACCAATAAGCAACATCATGAAAAACGGAGAAAAGATTGAAGTTGTCAAGGATTTCATTTTACTTGGATCCGCAATAACAGCTGTGGAAACAGCAGTCAAGAAATCAAAAGACACATTGCATTGGATAAATCTCCTGCAAAGGACCTGTTTAAAGTGTTGAAAAGCAAAGATGTCACCTTGAAGACTAAGGTGTGCCTGACCCAAGCCGCGGTATTTTCCATAGCATCATATGCATGTGAAAGCTGGACAATGAATAAGGAAGACTGAAGAAGAGTTGATGCCTTTGAATTGTGGTGTTGGCGAAGAATATTGAATATACCATGGACTGCCAAAAGAACGAACAAATCTGTCTTGGAAGCAGCACAACCAGAACGCTCCTTAGAAGCAAGGATGATGAGACTGCATCTTACATACTTTGGAAATGTTGTCAGGAGGGATCAGTCCCTGGAGAAGGACATCATGCTTGGTAAAGTACAGGGTGAATGAAAAAGAGGAAGACCCTCAACGAGACAGACTGACACACTGGCTGCAACAATGGACTCAAGCATGACAATGATCATGGGCATGGCACAGTACTGGGCAGTGTTTCATTCCCTTGCACATAGGGTTGCTATGAGTCGCAACCGACGCAATGGCACCTAACAACAACAACAACTACGAGTGGAGGTGTTCAAGAACCACTTGGCAATTTGCTTCCCATGTGAGAATCTAAGATCTGATCATGAAGTAAAAATAAAACTGTAGATAATATTGATTCGGGTACATGCTTAGCCTAAACAATAGCATAATAACTATATATAGTTTAGGCTGTATGTATATATTATTAGGACTGAACAGTTCCAGACTAAGACTAGGAGAAAGGCCTAGCGATCTATGTCTCAAAACTAGACAATAAAACCTTATGGATCAGAACAGAATATTGTCCAACTGGACTCAAACATGCCAATGATTATGAAGATGGCACAGGACTGAGCAATGTTTTGTTCTGTTTTACATAAGGTTGCCTACCATGAGTCAAAGCTGACTAGACAGTGGCTAACAACAACAATAATGGTTGCTCCATTCAATTTAACCTTGTATTCCATTTGTGTCTAGTTTAATTTTAAGGTAGGAATTTTAGCCTCAAAATGTGCTGTTGAATCAGAAATTTTTGAATTACAAGTACTAAATGTAAAGCAGTATCAAATAAGAAAAAATTGATGTAGGGAGAAGTGAAAAGACTCTGCTAGTGAAAGCTATTCACTTTGTACTATTCTTAAAAATTAGTTATAAAATACATGTTACAAATATCCTGTTAATATGCCACAGAGCTTGTTAATACGTTGAGAACAAAGATTGGGTTATTCAACGCTGCTCCTTTATGCAAAAAATAAATTGCCTTATTTCCTCTTACACATAAAAGGAACATATTAATGAACCCTTATGGCTTTTTTCTTTTACATAGCAAATTATTTAACATGCTGTTAAATATTGATTTGCCATTATAATTGTGTGCTTGTACCTGTTATGAAACACCTCAGAAGAAGCAACTATTTCCAGATAGATACTCTAGACTGTGAGGGGGAAAATGATTCATCGGCTTTGCAGAGCAAGTGGCTTGTACCTGGGGAGTGTTATCAATGGATCAGTGATACCTAGAGTAACAGAGCAGGTGTTCTTCAGTGGTTGGTCGTGGGCCCAGTATTGTTTAACATCTTTATCAATGACTTGGGTGAGATGGAATGGAAAGCATGTTTTGTACATTTGCAGCTGATACAGAGCTAAGTGGGGGCAAACAGATCCCTGGAATATAGGGCTATAATTTAAACTGACCTTGGCAAATTCTGCCTCCCACCATGCAGCAATGGTCATTGACTAGCCTCTGTGAACAGTCTCAGGAGAAAGAGAGGGTTATGAAGAAAGTGAAAAATACTTTCTGTTCTTCAGCAGTTTGCCAACTGATGGGAACAAGGAACAAGAACAAGGCAAAGATAGTAGCCCAAGAGAGCAAGTGATGTCCCTGGGCCTATGCCTAACAAGGACGGTAATTTAAAGCTTTATGGTTCTCAGAGATGAGTGAAGTGATTGGATCGGAAGGAGTGGGGCAAGGTGTGGATGACTTGACAGAAGACACAGGGAATCTCAGGTCTGATAGGCCGCGTGTGTTTCGAATGATTATGCAACACAATGGTACTGAAGCGAAGGGCATTGTTTTGTCAAAACCAAGGAAAATAAATGACAGAAGTAAGTGACAATAAATAAATGAATTCCTTAAGGTCATGTAAAGGAAATGCCAACATATACAAAAAATATATTGCAAGTGTAGAAAATGCAGAACTAAGTTTGTAAGTAGAAGCATAGGTAGGAGTTGTGATATGTTAACTGAACCAAAAGTTCTTCGTGAATAATTAAATAAAACATTCTTTAAAAACAACTAACAAGCTGGATTTGTTTGACGTGGAGGGTAGAAAAGCTTTGTCCCGGAACACGGTGGAGACTCTTGGTTTCAGCATGGAACAAATGATTCTCCTGAATGTAAAGTTTGTAAAGAAGGTAAAGAAGTTCTTGAAAATAAGATCCATCCTGGTCTTTCTGGCAAGACAGAAATGTGGCCCTATATGACAAGATTATGCCCTAAAACCCTGGGCATTTTTGTGTGTTTTCCTTTGAATGATTTGGTTCTGGTGTTTGTTAGTCTTCTGCTTGTGTAAGCTCATAGAGCAGAACAACCCAGAAGGAGAAAAACAAATAAATAGTTATAGTCATTAGCCATTTGGGCCAGTGTAAAACATAAATATTTTCTCAGAGTCTGACAAAATAGCCCAAATCCACAGCTGAGTGCGTTTCTCCCTTTCTTTCTTCTCCATCGACAGCAGCCCTTAATGTCTCCTTTTTTAATCAGCTGCCATCATGAAAACAGATGGCCTAAAATGGCGCAATGCTAAACATAAATTCTGCCAACAGGGTGAGAAGTGAGCTGTTGTCAATCTCAAGTAAACCAGATGGATAAAAGAAGCATTCTGATTATCTCCTAGATTCCCCGTGATAGACTTGAGATCTTGGTGCTCAGCCTGCCGTTTCTGATCCTCTGCCTTCCCACCTTAAAAATAAAGGCCCTTTGCTTAGTTATATGATAACCATCTGAATGCCCCTTTTCTCTCACTTTATAGAGGGGAAAAATAGAGTGTGGACGGCAGCTGTGAGGAGTATCTCACAGATGGTGCCAACTAGTTCACAAAAGCCTATTGTTTTCAGGTCCACTGTCATCTGACAGGTGTTGACAGCCCAATAGAGCAATGATCTGACTGCTGGCTACCATCTTCTATGAAGTTAGACAGAGACCAGCACTCTCTCAAGGGAGAAGATGATTGCTCCAACCAGGGGGGTTAGGTAGCTCTTCAATGTGATGTCTGTCTAATGTGATCAGAATCCGTGGTTTTCTTTTATCTGTTTTGCATATGAAGGCTATTTCCAAGGTTTCTATCTATCCAGATCAATCATTCAAAAAGCTGTCAACACTCGTTTGGCTGACACAAGAGCCTTCTACAATTTGGATTTTCTTCACTACATTTGCAACCATCGACCCTCACTTCCCCCTCTTCCTTTATTGCTCCCTGTACCTACTGGGTTAACAAAATATAGGTACCCACTTAGTAGACCATAAACCAACCTCAATGCCACTGAGTCGGTTCTGGCGCAGCCCTATAAGACAGAGTAGAACTGCCCCATAGGGTTTCCTAGGAGCAGCTGGTGGATTCAAACCGCTGGCATTTCTGGATAGCAGCCAAACTCTTAACCACTGTGCCACCAGGGAGGCGTGCCAAATTCTCTCTCTACTGTAGGTTCCACTGATGTCAGCAAAAACTAACAAAAATAAACATTCTTCACCTACCCCCAATAAAAGAAGCGAAAGGAAGGAGAGAGCAAACAGAAAAGATGGCGAGGGAAGAATTGCTATAGGATTTAGGGTGCTCGAGTTCTAAAAAGGAAGCTTTCTGGCTACAAAATACCAATACTGATGAAACAAGGTGATTTTCGGAGGCACAGATAGGCTTTCATCCACATTTAGAGAGCTGATATTTTTAACTCATTCATACTAGTCAATTATCCTTTGTGGAAAATTCCAGAGAATATTAGATTGTTCATTTTTACTCTGATATATCTTCAGACAACTAATATAACTTCTAACTTCTAATAAACAACTCTAGATTTGAAGATGACAGTATTAGGACCTTAGCAATAAATTCCCATTACAGAATTTGCAGATACCATTAGAATCTGAGCTGAAATAATATGTTAGCATTGAATTATGATCACTGTACGGTTATCCTGGCCATTTAGTAAAACTTTTCTTGCACACAGAATTAGTTCATTATTTTCATGATTATATCCATTGAAACTTTCTAATAACTTGGAAGGGTATGATCCTATGTGTGCAATATAAAACCAGTTGCTGTTGCGTTGACTCCAACTCATGGAAACCCCATGTGTGTCAGAGTAGACCAGTGCTTCATAGAGTTTTCAACAGTTGATTGCTTGGAAGTAGATTTCTAGGCCTTTCTTCTGAGGTGACTCTGGGTGGCCTTGAACCACCAAACTTATGGTTAGTTTTGTGGCTTAACTGTTTGTACCACCCAGGGACTATATATACATTATATATGTGTGTATGTATGTTTGTATATAGGAGCCCTGATGGTACAGTGGTTAAGCGTTCAGCTGCTAACCAAAAGGTCCTCCAGCTGCTCCTTGGAAATCCTATGAGGCTGTTCTACTTTGTCCTATAGGGTATCTATGAGTCAGAATCAGCTCTACTGCAAGGGGCTTCGTCTGGTTTTTGGTTTGGTATGTATATATATATCTATATATGGATACACATATATAGATATATATACATACTCATATGTATATATATAGTGTTGAGAGTGGTTACTTCTGATGGTGTGATTCATGGTGATTTTTTAAAAAATTTTAAGTTTTATTTAAAAATTATCCTTGTGTTGCTTGATATACACATATCTTGTATATGCATATTGTTAAATAAAATTAAAGAGTTATTTTAAAAATCTCTTGAAAATATCAGCGAAGATTCAGACTTCTTCACTTTTCAGTCATGAACCTGAGGTTATGAATACATCATAGGCCCAATTTCAAGTGATCAAATTGAGGAAACCAGCAGGGTTCATTTATTCAACCATCCATTCAATTATTGAAATATTCACTCATTTTCACTCACTCACCCAACGTGCATAGTCAAATGTGGCTTTGTTGGGAATACACAGTCAATCATACAGAATCTCCAAATTAATTATTTCATTTTAAAATGTTAATCCTAAAACAAACAGCATTAACTTCCATGTGTAAGTTCCAGATTAAAGCTGGCAGTCAGCTGACTGGCACCTCAGGGCAGGTGGCAGACTAAAAGTCAAAGCTGGCTTTGGCTGTACACAGAGCATGTGCCCCATGAGCTGCGGCGCCCAGTTATAAAACGCAGTAATAAAAATATTGATCTTATCGACTCACTCTAAGGATTGCATGAATCACTCGCATTGGCTTTTATGTTAGTAAGCGAAGGAATCAGTAATTAAAAAATGAAGTATTCCTTATTTTGTTTTAAGTATATCAGAGACAGAAACTTCAGTTAACTTCTTCCAGTATGCCAATCAGGTGCAAAGCCTCTGAATGGCTAGGATAAGTTGAAAAATAAGGTTATAATAAAAACTTGGTTAAGATATATCTTTTCTTTGTATTCTTTTACATGAATGACCTTACCATGTGTTATGGAGTGAATTGTGCTCCCCAAAAATGTGTGTCAAATTGGCTAGGCCATGATTCTCAGTATTGCGTGGTTGCCCTCCATTTTGTGATCTGATGTAATTACCTATGTGTTTTAAATCCTAACCTCTGTGATGCCAATGAGGCAGGATTAGAGGCAGTTATGTTAATGAGGCAGGACATGACCTCCAGATTGGGTTGTATTTTGAGTAAATCTCTTTTGAGACTCAAAAGAGAGAAGTATGCAGAGAGGAAAGGGACCTTATACAACCAAGCAAGAAGAACCAGGAGTGGGATGTATCCTTTGGACTCAGGGTCCTTGCACTGAGAAGGTCCTGGACCAGCGAAAGATTGAGAACAAGGACCTTCCCCCAGAGCTAAGAGACAGAGTAAGCCTTCCCCTGGAGCTGGTGCCCTGAATTCAGACTTCTAGCCTCCTAGACTCTGAGAGAATAAACTTTGTTTGTTAAAGCCATCCACTTGTGGTATTTATGTTATAGCAGTACTAGATGACTAAACACCATATGAATAAAATATATTACTGAGAATACTGATAACTGAGAGTACAGGCTACTAGTTTTACTCTGAAAGCAAAAACTAAAAAGAAAAAAAAGTCATGTAAGTAATAGTCATTAAACTCTACCTCATTTCCATAATATCTGTCCTCAGCCGCTCAGGAGTTGGTAGGAAGATACTCCCATCTCAGACCTCACTAATCTCCAGACCAATTTTGATTTGGGGCAATCACCTTCCATAATGTAATAAGACAATTATGACTGTTACTAATGGGACATGATGTTTGCATATTCTTTTCAAATGTAGAGTGTTAAGGAAATGTGGTCACAGCACTGTAGTAGGATTTGCTTTCCATTTTGAATTTTTTAATTCAGTTTTTATTTTAGATGTGTTTTTTGAATGTGCACATATTGTAACTTCTCTCCTCCTTTCAGTGGAAAGGAACTGGAGAAGATAACAAGACATAGGATCTCTTGACTTCTCTGGTCCATGATAGAGCAATTAAAATCCATTCCTCCTCCCCATATGCAATTTAGGCACATTTCCAAAGAGAAGAGGAATAGGTTTGATTGGATGGAAGTAGTTGTTAGTTAACCAATCGTTATACATTGATGTTAAGGGAAAAAAGAGAAAAACATTTGCTGTCATGCTTCTTGATTCAATGACAACTGCTGGGAAACACTCCCTTTTCAGCTTTTCCGTGATCAGAAATGTGACAACCATCAGACCAACATCTGCAGGTCAGAGATTCACGAGTTCAGCCTTAAAGGATAAGGAGCACATAAACACTCCAAGAGTCTTCTTCTGGATCTGATGTTCCCATGATACACAAGACAGTCTGTCCAGTAGCAGGGCTGCTCATGTTTCAAGTCAGAGCTATAATAAAAAATAGCACCTTCCAAATAAGGAAAAGGATACTTGGGGAGTGCTTGGTAAAGGCAGGTGGTGGGTTTCAGTCCATGAGGAAGAACATATGGGATCCCTGGTGTCAGGTTTGCCTTGGCATTTTTTCCCTTCCGGAAACTTCAGATACTTAGGGACCTGTACAGTAATTCCTTGTTCCATTAGCAAATCTCTCCCTAGGGTGGGGCAGCCCCACATGTGGAATGTATACTAAGCTACATTTGGCATCTTTCTGCATTTAAATCTTGCTTGCTATACATGCTGATGATTCTGATTTAAAGCAGAATGTTACCTGAACAGTTACGCTGCAAACAAAAAAAAAAAATTTTTTTTTTTCCACCTATGAATTGTGAAAAGGCAAATAGAACTAAAGAGCAGGTGCTTTGTTTATTAACAAAAGCATTGGATTTGCAGTTTGAATTCGCCTGGTTTGAATCCCAGCTGGTAATTATCAGGAATAGAAACCACCAATACCAGCCACCTTTCAGCAACTCCGACTCGTGGCGACCCCACGTGTGTCAGAGTAGAACTGTGCTCTGTAGGGTTTTCAATGGTTGATTTTTCAGCAGTAGATTGCCAGGACTGTCTTCCGAGGTGCCTGTGAACGGATTGGAACCGCCAACCTTTTGTTTAGCAGTCAAGGATTAACTGTTTTCACCACCCAGGGACTCCAAATAGAAACTTGGGCACATCATTTAACTTCAGAGTGCTCTCCCCTTTTTTTAAAATCTGTAAAATGGGATAAATAATGAGTACCTTTTATAATCGTTATCAAGTGGCAATGTTTTATAAACTATAAATCACTAAACTGATCTCGGGGACCGTTGTTATGAAGAGTATTTCCCCATGGGCAATATAGCTGACTACTAAAGAAAGTCTGAGCAGAAAATCCACAGGGATGTGTCTCAAGAAGAGAGCTGGCCACAGTTCCAGTGGTCTCTGGGCAAATCCCAGCTCTAGTGTGTGAATGCAAGCCTTAAACTCATTTCTTCTTGAAATCATTGATCTCAGGTTGTAAGCAACCTTTAGAAGTCATCTGTTTAAGTCTTGCTCCCAATACCCAGATTTTATAAATTCCATATTGCAGGTCCCACGAGGTGGCATGACTTGCCTAAGGTCACATAGTGAGTGAGTGTCAAACTAAACTAGAATTTTCAGGCAATATATTGGGGGCTGCTACTGTGAGATACTCCTAAGAACCTGCAATTTACATGCAAGTAAAGTCAGCTCAGAATGGGTGAGCCTGTGTGTCTGCAGAAATGTTCCTAAAAAATCAAATGTCTGAGTTCTGGAAGGGTCTGGACCTGTCTGAAAGTGAACTAAATCTGGAGCATACTAGCATAGTGAAGAAAGGGTTATAAGAAACAGCATCATGTAGAGTCGGAAAAAAGGGGATGCCACAGGGTCAGACTTGATCAGATTTCTCCAGTTCAGTCCAGAGGAGTTGGTATCCTGACCAGTGGGCTCAGGATAGAGGGAGAAATAGTGCCCTCAGGCCAGGACAATTCCACAGCCTTTGCCTTCAGACTTATGCAAGTAGTCCCCCTGCCTTGGATTCCTTTTTCTGTTAATGATTTGTTTTTCAAGTACAACTTCCAGTGAGGAGTAACGGCACCCCCTGTTGGGTATAATATTTTCTTGATAGTGATACATCTTATCATAATGTAAGAAGTTATCTGGTTTCTACATCTGTCTCCTGTGGACTTGGTTAATGTGAATCATTTTCCTTAAACGAATCAATGTTGGGCACATGTGTACGCATGGGCGCATGCACGCGTGCTCACAAGTACACACGTCTACATGAAGGCTGATGGTAAGACCCTGACCGCAGATGTACCATGTCCGGCTGTGCACAATGGCCACCTCTTTCTTCATAGTCATCGTCTATCTTTATCTGAACCAAAAAACCGAAAACCAAACCCAGTGCTGTCGAGTCGATTCCGACTCATAGCGACCCTATAGGACCGAGTAGAACTGCCCCATAGAATTTCCAAGGAGCGCCTGGTGGATTTGAACTGCCGACCCTTTGGTTAGCAGCCGTAGCACTTAACCACTATGCCATCAGGGTTTCCTTGTCTGAATCCTGGCTAGTCTTTCACTGGAGCAGGGGGTGCCACAGATGGCACTCTCACCCACCACTCCTCCTTCCCATACCTGTTGCAGACCGCACTCCAATCTATCATGCAATGCTTTCCCACTGAGCCTGAATGTTGCCCCAGAAGTGCTGTTTTCCCAAGTAAAGCAGCATGTGGGAAAACTTACTTTTGATTTTATTTCGCTTCTAGCGTGTTAAATAACCATTTTCTGTCACACATTGAAACTGGCAACCGGGGGTCGTTTTGCTATCCAAGTTTCCACACTTAACCTGCTAAGCAGGTTCCAATTAAGTTGAAAAAGTTTGACAAAGGCAGCCTTTATCCATCACCTACAGTAGTTTCAGCTTACTGTTGTTCCTTTTGGTATCTCACCAATTTTGGGCAAAAATCCAGGATTTCCTAATTGAATTAAACCTTAGCTTACAAGGTTTCCCAAATGTATGAGATTTATAAAAAAATAAAACAATTTGGACTTGAGCCAAAAATAGGAACCTAAAATCTACCATAAAGAATATATTCATTGAAAAAATAAATATGTAAAGTGAGAAGGAGAGAGAGAGAGGGAGCAAGCATGTGTTACCAAAAACTCTTACTTTGCTATTCTTTCTACTATTGCTTTAAACTGATCTCTTGGTCTCAAAGTGCTGCTGCTTTGAGCTATTCCTTTATATTACTTTGGATTGCTAATTGTGTGTAGGCACTGGGAACACTGCACTAGATTGGACAGAGCCGTCTGAAAGGAACTCCCGATCCAGTAAGGCAGTGACACAGTCCATCTCTCTGGGGGTTCTGCTATTCTGTTTTCAAGGAAAGCAGGCCTCATTCTTCTAATAAAATCTTCATTTCACCCTGTAACTTCTACTTAGTATCTAATTAGGCTCTTTTTTAATTTTAATTTTTGTTATATCGAAGCTGTTGCTGTTTAGTTGATTCCGACTCATAGCGACCCTATAGGCCAGAGTAGAACTGCCCCATAGGGTTTCCAAGGAGTGGCTCGTGGATTCGAACTGCGACCTTTTGGTTGGCAGCCAAGCTCTGAACCACCGCGCCACCAATGTCATGCATATTATCTCAAGCGCTCAGTTCTTAAATGTGCAGGCTGATGAATTTTTATGAATGTCCTACCTGGGTTACCAAAACACAGATCAATATATAGAATGTAGAAGATTTACAGTACTCTGGAAGACTCCCTAATGTGCCTTCCCTATCAAAAAAAAACACACAAAAAAACTGTTGCTGTTGAGTTGACTTGAC
This sequence comes from Elephas maximus indicus, assembly GCF_024166365.1. Classification (NCBI taxonomy): domain Eukaryota; kingdom Metazoa; phylum Chordata; class Mammalia; order Proboscidea; family Elephantidae; genus Elephas; species Elephas maximus. The sequence continues at coordinate 111,879,965 of NC_064826.1, read as the reverse complement.
TTATGGCGGCCCCATGTGTGAGAGAGTAGAACTGCTTCATAGGGTTTTCATGGCTGTATCTTTATGGAAGCAGATCACCCGGCTTTTTCACAGTGCTGCTGGGTGGGTTCAAACCACCAAACTTTAGGTTCGTTCTCAAGTGTAAAGCATTTGCGACACCCAGGGACCTCTGTCCATCGCTACACCACAGGAAACACTGTGGTCTTTTATCTCTGGCTTCTTTGCTGTGAGATTCATCTATGTAGTTGCTCTTGGTACTCATTCATTCTTTTTATTACTTTGTTGTATTCCACTGTATGAATGTACTATATTTATCTAATCTATTCTTGAAACCCTGGTGGTGTAGTGGTTAAGTGCTACGGCTACTAAGCAAGAGGTCGGCATTTCAAATCCACCAGGTGCTCCTTGGAAACTCTAGGGGGCAGTTCTACTCTGTCCTACAGGGTCGCTATGAGTCAGAATCGACTCGATGGCAGTGGGTTTGGTTTTGGGTTTATTCTTGATTTAAGGAACCGTACAGTTATTAAGCACTCATCTGCTAATGGAAAGGTCCGTGGTTCGAACCCACCAGTGGCACTACAGGAGGAAGATGTGGCAGTCTGCTTCTGTAAAAGATTTACAGCCTTAGAAACTCTATGAGGCAATTCTACTCTGTCCTACAGGGTCACTATGACCCAGCAGCAGTGGGCTTTGGGATTCTTGATTTACATTTGAATTGATTCTAGTTTTTGGCTATTATAAATAAAGGTACTACAGCCTTCTAATACTAGTGTTTTGTAGGCTATGGCACTCATTTCTCTTAGAGATTTATCTAGGAGTAGAATTGCTAGTTCATAGAGCAGGCCTACGTTGAGCTTCACAAGCAGATGGGCCAGTTTACATTTCCATCAGCAGAGAATGAGAGATCCATTTGATCCACATTCTTACCAATAGTTGGTATCGTCAGCCTTTTAAATTTTAGCCATTCTGGTGGGTTTATAGAAGAATCTCACTATAGTTTTAATTTCATTTCCCTGATGACTAATGCCCATCCTAATTTAATACACTGATATTCTGGGTTCTACTTCTGGCTCATGTGAATTTAATTAATATGAATCATTGTCCTTGAGCAAATCAGAACCGGGCTCACAGGAAAAAAAAAAAAAAAAGAATTTCTACTTCAAATGCTGAGGAGAAGACTCTTATATGAGATAATTCTGTAATGGTAACGTAATCTCAAGAGGTCCATGTTATGGATTGAATTGTATCCCCCCCCAAAGATATGTTGGAGTCCTAACTTCCAATTACTGTACATACGATCTTCTTTGGAAATAAGATCTGTGACGGTGTTATTAGTTAAGTTAGCATGAAGTCATACCAGAGTAGGGTGGGTCCTAATCTAATCTGAGTGATGTCCTTTTTAAAAATAAGAGCAGACACAGAGCTGAGACATAGAGAAAAGATAGCTTTGTGAAGATTCCTCTCAAAGCCAAGGAATGAATGGGGCCACCAGAAACTGGGAGAGCCTTTGGAGAGAGCATGGCCCTGTCAACATCCTGAATTTGACTACTGGCCTCCATAAATGTGAGACAATAAGTTTTGATTGTTATAAGCCACCAAGTCTGTGATATTTGTTATGGCAGCCCTAGGAAATCCACATAGCCTGATACAGATGGCCATCCACGTCTCTCACAGATAGAATTCTTTGCCTTTTCCACAGCTATGCTTCGTCGATAGGATATCCCCTAAGCTCCTTGCTTTTGTGGACCAACTTCTTCAACATGTGATCTCTATACTCACTCACATTTCTGCATTTCCGCCCCTGTTAAAGCCCTATAATGTAGGCCTCTTGTTATGGATTGACTCGTGCTCCCTTCCCCCGCAAATATGCATTGAAATCCTAACTTGCTGTGAGTCGAAATTGTCTCAACGGCACTGGGTTTTTTTTAATAAGGTTGCAGCGGGGTCGCTATTAGTGAGAATCAACTTGACAGCAACCTGACAATACCTGTGGATGTAACTTAATCTAATGTAATGTAATTACTTTCCATAATGCAATCTAATGCAATGTAATCAATCAGATGATCTTGTGCCAGTGAAGAGTGGGTCCTAAACCTAATCACTTCTGAGTTATAAAAAGAGCTGCTAGACACAGGTATGTGCAGACTCATGGGTGAAGGCAGAGGCCGAGTGAGGATTGCCAAGGAACATCCAAGACTACTGACAAGGAAAGAATTGACATTACCAGGACCCTCATTTGGACTTTTAGCCTCCAGAACTGTGAGAAAATAAATTTCTGTTCTTTAAAGTCACCTACTTGCAGCATTTGCGTTACAGCATCACTGGCTAACAAAGACACCTCTCTACTCTACTGAAACTTCGTAAAGGAAACAAAAGGTGTGAACATGAGCAATCCAGTGGGTTTTTGTTTCCCGTTCTCAATCTCCCCTGTTACCTTTCTTTGGCATCGGATACTCACTGAAATGTGCCTCGCCTTTGACTTCCATGAAACTGTGCTCTCTGACTGTCCCTTTATTTCCTTTGCTGGCGTTTGGTTCACTACTAGTTCTTTAACCATGGGCCCCCAGATCTCGGTCCCGGGCCAGTTTTACCTCCATATACGTATACTTACAGGAGAACTCAACCCTGAGTCTTGTTTTCACAGATCCAGGACTAGATCCATGCATGGTTCTTCCTGCAGGGATTGAAACATAATATCTAATTATATAAAATGCAACTGCTTTTCCAAATCAGTCATGTGATGTAAATACTGCATGTATAGTCTATCTCTGAACTGTGACATACTAGAAGTCTCTGCTGGTTAGGAGGGGCACTTTAGGTATGGTTTTTATCAGAACTGTAGGGTTTTAATTGGGTCTTGACCTAGAGATAGCCTGTGGAAAGGTGGATTAGGGAGAAGAATCTGAGGGAGAGAAGCAACATGAATAAAATCGTAGGGGCTAGAAAGCATGAGGTATACTTGGAAGCCATCTCTCTGGGTCCATGGGTGTGGTTCATTCCTTCCTGGAGCCCAGGTGCAGCACCACAGTCCTTCTCAACCTGCTCTTCCAGGAAGCCTCTAATAATCAGTGCAATTTCTGGATACTTTGTAGCTCTTCTGTCACTGTTCCTTGGGGACTGTTGAGTCTCCCCCACAGTGGCTGTGCCATGCAAATGAGGCAGCCTGCCACACCCTGTCTTACAGTTACAGGCTTGGTCCTACACCACTCGCCTCAGTCAGCCCCTCAGCTCACCATATCCCACTCACCCAATACTCCTGGCCTCTGGCTTCATTCCATCTTTTGGTTCCATCCTCACCCCTTGGGTTTGGGGCTTGTGGTCTTCTCTTCCTATCAGTGACTTTGGACCCTTCATAATGATGCAGAGATTTGTGTCATCTTCTTGCATCCCCAGATGACAGAAGTAACTTTCTCCTGGTTCAGCCCAGCTTCAGGATCCGAGTGCCCTGGCTTTGTCCCCATAGACAACTTTCCATCGGTGCTGCTGTGACTAAATAAATAGGATGTCACTTAGTGAGAAACTGGCATGGCCTGGGGCAGCATTGCTGACAACCCGGACAACTGACTCAGGTGTTTGGACATTATCCTAGAGAGGGCCGGGAAGCACTGAAGAACTCTGAGCAAGCAGGTGATGTGATAAGACCATGTTTGAGGATCCTTAGAGAAACGTGGGATGACTAGGGAGGGCAGGCTAAGGCCACTGCATGGGGCAAGCTGGTCAGGACGTGCTGATCTCAGGGGGAAGTGAATCAACTTGAGACATTAGGAAAGAAGAATGAGTTGCCGTTTATAACCTTAGTGACTGGTTCTTACAGAAATGGGGAACCAAACTAGAATTCTGGGTTTTACTTTCAGGTGCTAATTTGCGAATATATTGGCTGAGTCCTGCCTATGAAACAGAAACCTTGACATCCCTATCTACTTTTAGAAACATAAACATTTTTCTCACCTGCTCCCAGACCCTGATGGTTTAAATTATGAAATTATATATATATCTCAAGATTAAACTAGGTTTTTTTAAACATTACCTTGGGCATTAAGTAGATCTGGTCTTTAGCCAAAACACACACATGTCTGTGGCCAAAGTGAAAAAAAATGGCCTCGAGATGGAGCCTGGGTGACTGCCAGGAGGGGGGGAAGACTCGGTGGGACATAGGGGAGGCCTTCCCTGCTTCCATCAAAGCTGCACCCCTTTAGAAATTCATACACGGGGGGTCCTGGGAAGATTTCACACTCGAAAATCTTTTTTGCTACTGCTAAAAATAAGTTTAAAAACAACTAGGCTAGCTTGTTAAACCCAAATTTAAACTCTAGAACAATAATCAATGTGCTTTTCTGTCTCCTCCATTTGGTTGTAAGTTTCTTGGTATAGGTAACACATCACTGCTTTTAAAATGTTTCACTTTACTTGCAGTAATCTGTACATTTCTCTGTATCTAGAAAAAATATCCATGCAGATACCTAGAATTTCAGTCTCTTCTGGAGGACAAGAGAAATGTTAACTACTTTTGGCTCTTCCAGTAAAAAGGAATCATAAAAAAATTATTTTTGACTTACAGTATTCCTGGGAACATTTAGGTGTTTGAGAAAAATAGAGTTAATTCCATCAATGGATCCTTTGCCTTTAGCACATTTTATGAGGAAAACCCACCACCGGCCTGTCAGTTTGTGGTACTGTGGTGGCTTGTGCTTTGCTATGATGCTGGAAGCCATGCCACCAGTATTTCAAATACCAGCAAAGCCACTCATGACAGACAGGTTTCAGTGGAGCTTCCAGACTAGGAAGAAAGACTTGGTAATCTACTTCAGAAAATTAGCCAATAAAAACCTGATGGATTACAACAGCACATTCTCCAACGTGCTTGGTTTAGACGCTTCATCAGGAGGGATCAATCTCCAGAGAAGGACATCATGTTCTGTGAAGTGAAGGGCCAGCGAGGGCGGGGGAAACTCTAGACAAGATGGATTGGCACAATAGTCACACCTATGGATTCAAACATGCTGGTGATGGTGAGGATGTTGAGGAAGGCTGGGCAATGTTTTGTTCTGTTGTGCATAAGGTCACCATGAGCCAGAGTCAATTCAATGGCACCTTTCTATCTATTTATGAGGAAAATAAATGATGCAATCATGTAAGCCCAGGCATTGAATCTAAGTAGTGAGAAACCATTTCTAAGCATGTAGTAGACTTCCTGCATCATTGTATGACTATCTTCCATGTTACGGAAGATAGCATTGCTTTCAGGTTACAGGAGAAGAGTGCTAGTGGACTGTACATTTTTTGTTACCAAATTTGCCTGTTCCTTCTCGTTACAAAGGTAAGTAAAGGTGTTGGTCCTGAGGCAGCAGCAGGTCATATGGATTCTTAGAGACCGGTGAGTCAGCCTGAGTGTGTTGGCTACCAGCAGCCGGAGGACAGTGTGGCAGGAGAGGCAGTGACCTGGCTTTCCACATCTTCTTTTCTCAGGAAACTGCTCCTGGTCCTGGGTTTTATAGAAACCAATTTCTTTTTTTAAAAAATTCGCAATAAATTAAACTATATTTGTGAGATTTATCTCTTGATTGCTTTCTCTCCTCAACCATGTTTAACGTGCCTTTTCCAGTGTGTACGCCAGGTTATTAATTTCCTTGATTGGCCTCGAAGGCGATAACTCTGGAAATTCGTTATTCCTGCTGTGTACCACATGACCTTTCTAGCAAACTGTGCTAGGTGAATATAGCTTCAAAGATAATACATGCACCCTTAGTAATGTCGTGACCCTACTCTGCCATTTCTCAAGGATAAAATGCCTACACTCAACCTGGCTTCCCTTGGTATATACTCCTATGCACATTAAATCATGTAGACATGATGGGGAATATTTTGTCTGTCAGTTGGGCAAATACAGTAAGTAAACAGTGGGTCTAATTCCACGTAAAGAATGACGTTCTCACTAATTTTGAACATTTCAAGTTTTTAAATCTCCGTTTTTGTCAGAGCCTGGCATAAGTGATTTCATAATGGAGAAAACTGACATTCTCAAATGCAGCCTCTAATAATAAATGCCATGTTAGGTTAGAACACCTGTTTAGCTTAATATTCTTCATCATTTTATCTAAATTGTTTTAATTTTCTCTTTTAAGACAGTCAAGTAGCAAAAATGAATTCATATTGCCCTCTAGTGATTGACGGTTGTAAACACCCAACACCAAAGCTTTATTGAATCTTTTGGGAGGAGGCATGGAAATTCAGTTTATAATTTAAGCTGCATTAAAAAATTGTGATTTTTAGGGCCGCAGAACTATTCTGAATGATACTGTAATGGTAGATACATGACATCATAGATCTGCCAAAACCCATAGAACTGTACTACACAGAGTGAACACTAAAAATGTAAATTATGGACTTAGATAAAGATAATGTAACAATATTTGTTATCCATAGTAACAAATGTAGCACACGTGTACACGATATTAATAATAGGGGAAACTGTGTGAGGGAGAAGAAGCTGTGGTGGCACAGTGGTTAAGAGCTTGGCTGCTAACCAAGAGGTCAGGTCACTGGTTCAAATCCACCAGCTGCTGTGTGGGAGAAAGATGTAGCAGCCTTCTTCTGTAAAGATTTATAGCTTTGGAAACCCTATGGGGCAATTCTACTCTGTTCTGTGGGGTCACTCTGAGTCAGAATCAACTTGATGGCAATGGGCTTGGGTTTCTTCTGTGTGTGTGTGTGAGGGGGAAGAGGAGCTATATGAGTGCTCTTTGTACCTTTTGCTCAATTAAGAAAAAAACATGTTTTATTCTACATATAAAGGTAATACACATGCGTGACAAAAATGTAAAGTGTGTCTGGACCTCTCCTAAAATTCAGGCACCTTCATCCAAATACTTCCTCTCAAGTCTACCTGAATCTCCATGGCCATCTCAGACTTACAGATTACCCCACAAGTCTGCTTCTCCAGCACTGCTCCCATCTTCTGCTCTTGCTAGTTGCACAAATCAGGACTTCGTAGTCACCCGTGACTTCTCTATTTTGCTCACGTCTGCAATCTATCCTGAGGACCCTACTTTCAAAATAAGTGTCCTAGAATCAGATCTCTTCTCTCCTCCACCAATTCCATACTCCTGATCCAAGACACCATAGTCTCTCACCTGGATTTTGGTTTAACAATCTTCTCACTGGTCCTTCTGCTTCCAGCCTTACCCACTATCTTAGTTATCTAGTGCTGCTATAACTGAAAATACCACAAGTGGGCGGCATTAACAAACAGAAATTTATTTTCTCACAGTTTAGGAGGCTGGAAGTCTGAATTTCGGCTGCCAGCTCTAGGGCAAGGCTTTCTCTTTCAGCTCTGGAGGAAGGTCCCCGCTTCTTTTCAGGTTCTGTAATGGGTCACTTGTGGATCTCCATGTGACTTGGCGTCTGTCTTCCCCATCTCTGCTTGCTTCCCTGTGTCTAATCTGCTTTTTGTATTGCAAAAGTGATGGGTTTAAAACACATCCTACTCTGATATGGTCTCTTAACGTAACAAAGAAAACCCATACCCATATGGGCTTATAACCACAGGTTTAGGAGTTAGAATTTACAACACATATTTTTGAGGAGCACAATTCAAACTATAACACCCACTGCAATTCAGTTTATTCCCCACATGGCTGCAGAGTGGTCTTTGAAAAACACAAGCCCAGTAGTCTTCCTCGTTTCCCCAAAGGCTTCCAACGTTGGCTTCTTATCTCACTCAAAATAAAAGCCAACATCTCCACAATGGCTTTCAGCCCTCCGGATCTGGCCTCCAGCTATTTCTTGGAACACCTACCATTCTTAACCGTGGTTGTGCTGTGAACAACTGATTCTCCTGCAAAAAAAGAAAAAGAAAAACATGTCCTGATTTTCAGTCACCAATTTCCAAGGTCTAAATACTCTTCCCATCATGGCCACTTTCAAGTTACCAACGTGAAGTCAACTGGCTTGAAAAATACCTCAAATAATTGGCTCTCGTTAGCCAGTACAAGCAGGCACGACTGCTGCAGCCACACTGAGCTCCTGGCTTATCTTTGCATCTGTCACAGGCTTTTTCATCTCAGTGCCCTTGCATTTGCTATTTCTTCTGCTTGGGATTCTCCTCCCTGACGGTTGTTTAGTTTACTCCTGTACTTTTCCCAGTCACCTTCTCAGAGGGATCTTTTCTTACCAGCATATTTAAAATTGCACTTGCTAATCCCCTTTCCCTGTCTTAATTTTCTCCTTGGTATTTCTCATCATCTGACATATTACTAATGCGTTTGCTTATTGGTTCTCTCTCTGTCCCTTATAGGATGTAAGGTGTATGAGGGCAGAGCTTTAGATCACTGCTGTACCCCCCCTGCCTAGAACTGATTTAACGAGTAGTGTTTTTTTTTTTTTTTAAGTGCTCAGGTCGCTATGAGTAGGAATCGACTCGATGGCACTGGGTTTGGTTGTTTTTTTGATTTAAGTGCTCAGGGTGGCAGAATGGTTAAGTGCTACGGCTGCTAACCAAGAAGTCAGCAGTTCGAATTCACCAGGAGCTCCTTGGAAACTCTATGGGGCAGTTCTACTCTGTTCTATAGGGTAGCTATGAGTCGGAATTGACTCAACGGTAGTGGGGTCTTTTTTTTTTTAAGTGCTCAAAGGGAGCCCTGGTGGGATAGTGGTTAGCAGCTCAGCTACTAACCAAAAGATCAGTGGTTCAAATCCACCAGCCATTCCTCAGAAGCCCTATGGGGCAGTTTTACTCTGTCTTATTGAGTTGCTATGAGTCAGAACCGACTCTATGCACCTAACAACAAGTGCTCAAATAGTATTTGTTGAATTACATATTGTTGAATATTTGATTCAACTGCAGTGTAAAAACTAAAAATACCTACAATCCCACAATCCATCAATTACTTTGTCTTAAAAATACACTTTTTAAAAACTGAGATAATAATATTATATATGTACATATATATAATTTATACTTTTTATAACATACAAAATATCATTTGAAAACTGGAAAGAACTCACATGTATATGTCCCATCTCTAATTATTTTCTTGGAAAGTATTTCCAGAAATTAAATCACAGTTTTTTTTTTTTTTAAAGAGTTTTTTTTTTTTTTTTAATTTTTATTGGGCTCTAAGTGAAAGTTCGCAAACCAAGTCAGTCCCTCATACAGAAACTTATATACACCTTGTTCTGTACTCCTAGTTGCCCTCTAATGAGACAGCATGCTCCTTCCCTCCACTCTCTATTTTTGAGTCCATTCAGCCAGCTTCTGACCCCCTCTGCCCTCTCATCTCCCATCCAGACAGGAGATGCCCACATAGTCCCATGTGTCTACTTTATTCAAGAAGCTCACTCTTCACCAGTATCATTTTCTATACCATAGTCCAGTCCAATCCCTGTCTGAAGAGTTGGCTTTGGGAATGGTTCCTGTCTTGGGCTAACAGAAGGTCTGGGGTCCATGACCTCTGGGGTCCTTCTAGTCTCAGACCATTAAGTCTGGCCTTTTCACGAGAATTTGGGGTCTGCATCCCACTGCTCTCCTGCTCCCTCAGGGATTCTCTGATGTGTTCCCTGTCAGGGCAGTCATTGGTTGTAGCTGGGCACAATCTAGTTCTTCTGGTCTCAGGATGATGTCATTTCTAGTTTATGTGACCCTTGCTGTCTTTTGGGCTCATAATTACCTTGTGTCCTTGGTGTTCTTCATTCTCCTTTGCTCCAGGTGGGTTGAGACCAATTGATGGATCTTAGATGGCCGCTTGCTAGCATTTAAGACCCCAGACACCACTCTCCAAAGTGGGATGCAGAATGATTTATTAATAGATTTTATTATGCCAATTGACTTAGATGTTCCCTGAAACCGTGGTCCCTAAATCCCTGCCCCTGCTACACTGGCCTTCTAAGTGTTCCGTTTATTCAGGAAACTTCTTTGCTTTTGGTTTAGTCTATTTGTGCTGACCTCTCCTGCATTGTGTGTTGTCTTTCCCTTCACCTAAAGTAGTTCTTATCTATTACCTAATTAGTGAAAACCCCCCTTCCTCTCTCCCTCCCGTCTCGTAACCATCAAAGAATATTTTCGTTTCTGTTTAAACTATTTTTTGAGTTCTTATAACAGTGGTCTCATACAATATTTGTCCTTTTGCAACTGACTAGTTTCACTCAGCATAATTCCTTCCAGATTCCTCCATGTTATGAAACGTTGCATGGATTCATCATTGTTCTTTATCGATGCATAGTATTCCATTGTGTGAATATACCATGATTTATCTATCCATTCATCTGTTGATGGGCACTTTGGTTGCTTCCATCTTTTTGCTGTTGTAATGTAAAGAATGCTGCAATTAACGTGTGTGTGTAAAGAGTTTTTTTTTATAAAGAGGCTACGGTTTTAAAAACACAATGCTCCTTTTTCTGATAAGAAAGGTAATATTTGACTAGAAATAAGTAAAAAATAGGGATCAAAAATGGAAATTAATTAAAATATCATTAATAAGTAAAAGTATGGGTTACTGGTTACAATCATTTTTTTTTTTAAAGTTCAGAAAATATGCCACATAAACCAGAGACTACATCAGCCCGAGACCAGAAGAACTAGATGGTGCTCGGCTGCAACTGATGACTGCCCTGACAGGGAACACAACACAGCACCCCTGAGGGAGCAGGAGAGCAGTGGGATGTAGATCTCAAATTCTCATAAAAAGACCAGGCTTAATGGTCTGACTGCGACTAGAAGGACTCCAGAGGTCATGGTCCCCAGACCTTCTGTTAGCCCAAGGTAGGAACCATTCCCAGAGCCAAATCTTCAGACAGGGAATGGACTGGACTATGGTATAGAAAACGATACTGGTGAAGAGTGAGCTTCCTGGGTTAAGTAGATACAGGAGACTACATGGGCAGCTCCTGTCTGGAGGGGAGATGAGAGGGCAGAGGGGGTCAGAGTCTGGCCGAATGGACACGAAAATAGAGAGTAGAAAGAAGGAGTGTGCTGTCCCATTAGGGGGAGAGCAATTAGGAGTATATAGCAAGGTGTGTATAAATTTTTATATGAGACACCGACTTGATTTGTAAACTTTCACTTAAAGCACAATAAAAATTTTTTAAAAGTTCAGAAAATCCTGTCAAATGGGCTTCTCTAAGGGTAGAAGCAGTTGCCCATCACTCGAGCTGATTGAGCGAGCCTATTTTCTAACACCTTATACAGTGCTGAGGGCTACCGTTAAATTTTTTGATAGGTTAAAATATCTTATTTTTTTCAATTTCATTTCTTTGAAAGCTAATGATTTTTCCTCCATTATTACTTAATTTTTGGACTGTTTATTCTACATGAGTCGCAGCCCACATATCGCTGCTAGTGACATGGATGCTGTCTTAGTTTCCTGGTGCTGCTGTAACAGAAACACAAGTGGGTAGCTTTAATGAACAGAAGTTTATTCTCTCACAGTTTAGGAGGCTAGAAGTCCAAATTCAGGGTGCTGGCTCTAGGGGAAGACTGTCAGCTCTGGGAAATGTCCTTGTCTCCTTTCAGCTTCAGTTTCTGAGTTCCTTGGTGATCTTCATGTGGCCTGGGACCTATCTTCCCCCGTCTGCACTTCCTTCCTTCCTTCTGGGCCTAATCTGCTCTTTTATATCTCAAAAGTGATTGGCTTAAGAGACACCTACACTAATATGGATTTATTAACATAACAAAGAAAACCCTATTCCCAATGGGATTACATCCAGTAATGTAAGGGTGTTATGGATTGAATTGTGTCCCTCCAAAAAAGTGTATCAACTTGGCTAGGCCATGATTCCCAGTATTGTGTGGTTGTCCACCATTCTGTGATCTTATGTAATTTTCCTATGCATTGTGAATCCTAATCTCTGCCTGAGGTTAATAAAGCAAGATTAGGTTATGTTAAAGAGGATTAGAGTGGGATGGAAACACCCTTAGTCAGGTCACAGCCCTGATCTGATATAAGCAGAGTTTCCCTGGGGTGTGGCTTTCATCACCTTTTATCTTACAAGAAATAAAAGGAGAGAGAAGTGAACAGAGAGATAGAAACCTCATACCACCAAGAAAGAAGGGTCAGATACGGAGCACATCCTTTGGACCTGAGGTCCCTGCATTGAGAAGCTCCTAGACCAGGAGTAGATTGATAACAAGGAACTTCCCACAGAACCTACGGAGAAAGAAAGCCTTCCCATGGAGCGGGCGCCTCCTACACTATGAGAGAATAAATTTCTGTTTGTTAAAGCCATCCGCTGTGGTATTACTATTACAGCAGCACTAGATAACTAGGACACGGGGTTAGAATTTACAACACGTAATTTTGGGGGACACAATTCAACCCACCTGTGTTTTCCTGTCTCATGCTTTATCTGACCTACAGAGACTCTACATCCTAATCCGGTCTTAGTGGCCTGCTCTGATGATGGGATGTGGGCAGTTAGAACATGACAGGCAGTAGATGCTATGGCCAGTTCCAAGACAGTCTATTGGGAGGGCAGAGCCTGCAGGAGGGTGTGGGCTTAGTGGATAGCCACATTCCAATTGTGGAATGACACTGAATGCGTAAAAGCAATCCTGCCGGTGACCAGGGGAATTCTAGCTCTACCCTCCCTGCCCCTACCATGAGAGGAAAACGGGAGATGGGACTGTGCCAATTACTCAGGTACCTCAATAGACTCATCACATAGCCTCCTCTCAGAGTTCCTGGAAGAATTTCCTTCACCTGTGAAGGCACTTCAACCCTGACATCACAGAGCTCCTCCCTACCACCTGCCTGTCCACATGCCTGACTCTTCTGTGAAGATCCAGCTCTTCCCCTGCCTGCTGACTCAGTGTTTCAGCTCTTCCTCCTTTTCCCAGGCCCCCTTCATTCAGGGGCAGGCTGTGCTTGCTGCCCTTTTGTCCCTGTCCACAAGCACACACCACTCTGTTCACTTCTATACCTGACCTCTTCTCCCCGAACCCCAGTATAAACAGAGTCCCAGGCCCCTACTCACTTGAAATCAAACCTTAGTGATTAAAAACTGTTAGGGGCAATGAATAGTTTTCTGGCTGGCATTCCGTTATGCTTAGAAGGGTAATATGGTGAGTCCAGGGCAGTGAGCTGGCTATGGAGCTCAGGGGAGCACTTTTATGTCTCATTTGCCTCAAATCGTTTTTGGAGTTTGGAGTGTATGAGTGAATACATTAAAACACAATTCTATTCTTAATTTTTAGTGTTCAAGAATTAACGGGAAGTTGTACTCCATTTAATTAAGGATCAGTAAGCCTGGGCAATCATGTTTAATGACTACTAACATCTAAAAAGGAGGCAAGTGGACCTTATGTGCCTCTTGGTGGAACTATACAAAACCATCTGTGTATTTTTCCCAAAAAATATCCCTGAATCAGATGAAGCTCCAGATTCAATTAAGTTATAGGAAATACCGAGGTCAGAGGACATTGTTAGCCAGACCCCAGGATGACTGCTATCAGCAACGTGCGGACTCTTAAAAACTCCACAGGAGAAATGTCCCTCTGTAGTCAACAAGCTGATTTCAAGGAAGAAAAAGAGGTATGTATATATAGAGTAAAAGACTTGAGGAGCCATAGCAACGAACTGTAATTTGTGCACATTATTAGGAGCTGGTTTGAAAAACAAACTAAGGGGAAAAAAGATTCAGAGATAGTTCAACACTGACTGGAGATTGGATGATATTAAGGAATTACTGTTAATTCTTTTTGAGTGGTTGTGGTCATTATTATATTTTAAGGGTACTTTTATCTTTTAGAGACACATATTAGAATATTTATAGATGAAATGACTGGATGTTGGGGAATTGCTTCAACATCACCTGGACAAGGGGCGTGACTGGGTGGGATACGGAAGACACACATTGGCTGTGAAGCTAGGAGACGGGTACGCAGGAGCTCGTTGTTCTAGTTTTTCTATTTTTGCATATGTTTAACATTTTCCACAAAGTAAAACAAAGAAAAAAAAGACAGGCTAGATGATGATTATAGCCATAGCCTGATTGGAACAGGGACTGTGATTTGGGGACTTAAGACTGATAAAAACAAGTCAGGTGTTGCAATTAAAACAAAAATTACACATCCCGTGACATCAATTTCATTTACACAAAGCAGAGCTTGCATAATTGTTGTATTTACAAACCATAGGATTATATATTTGGGAGCAAGAGAAGAAAAATGCAAAAATCACAGATGTTTTGGCTCCAGGGCTGCTGGACGCATCCAGGGGTAGCAGTGGTTCTGTCCAGAACCCCCCACCCCCATTTCCTTTCAAGGACTCCCAGTCTCCTAGTATTTCCTCCTCCACCCTCTCAATTGCTTAAGACAGACATCACCATTTTCCTGTCTGGCAGCTTGTCACTTCCTGGAATCTTACACCCCAATTTTCCCAACCTGTTTCCCATTGTCTTTAAACAGAGGGTGTGAATTTACTAATCTGGCCAATTAAAATGTGCTAATATCCCAATAGGAGTTACGGAAAGCAGAAAGTTTTGCTAACATTTCCCTGGAGGAGAGAGCTTGCCTGTGTTGTATAATGATGACATAATTAGAACACGTCTTAGAAGAGCAGCATTTTAAAAAGAGGTAACTGAATTGTGTTCAGATCATGGACCCATGGAAAAGGAGTTTTCTCTTGGAGTTGAGGAGAATTGTCCTTAGTCTAAGGAAGTCCCGTCAAGGCAATACCATGTCATGTCTGAGGCACTGGTGTGGCCCCTTGAAGGTGAGAGGGATTGTGAGGCCCCAGGCTGAGCAAGGAGGAGTCCTGGGAGAAGCTGCTGAGATCTGCTTTGGGCAAACCCTGCTTTCGAAAACTGATCAGAACTCTTTCCACAGAGACACTGGAGCAACGTTTTTAGGTGTGGACAGAGAGGGGAGGCAGAGTTGGTATTTGAGAGAGTGGGAATTGGAATTGGAAGGCACAAGTAACAATCTCAGCTGCACCTTTTCCGATTGTCTGTCCTGGATCAAGCTACATATCTCATCTCCTTCCCTTCAGGGACTGAGTTCTGAAGGTGAGTGGAGCAGGAGGCCAGATCTCAGGACACAAAGCTCCATCAAACCAGAGAGGGTGGGATGATGGGAAATTTCAGCAGCCAGGAGGTAAATTGGTGGGTTACAGACAGGAAGGGCAGAAAAACAAGGTTCCAAATTTCCAGGTTCGTCTGGAGCTGGGGGAGCCCTGGTGGCACAGTGGTTAAGGGCTCAGGCTTCTAACCAAAGGGTCAGCAGTTGGAATCCACCAGCCACTTCTTGGACATCCTATGGGGCAGTTGTACTCTGTCCTGTAAGGTCACTATGAGTTGGAATTGACCCGATGGCAACGAGTTTTCTGGAGCTGCCAAGACAGAACAAGGAGTCCCATTCAACAAATAGAGGCCCAGCAAGGCGTGGGTATGAAGTAGGGTCTCTCTGGACAAACCCTGCCTCTCAGGGCTCAGGTGGCCCTGGTGAATACAGGTCTTTCACTGCCTGGGACGCAGGTCTTAGGCTCTTGCTGGGGAGTTCCTCCTTAGCCAAGTGGGGATAATAATACACTAACCTCAGAAGGCTTTTCTGAAGGCAGAACGAAATGGTGAGTGTGAGAAGCACTGTGCAAGTCGTAAAGCTTTGAGGTTGTTAATTGCTGTGTTATGCTTGAACCTGTGAATTAGGTTAGGTGGAGTAGGAACTCCAGGGGAAAAGCAGCAGCACAACTGTTCTGCAAGAATGTGGATAGCAGGACACCTTCTACTGAAAGATAAGATAAGCAGTGCTCTGCAGTTCCCCAGAGGATCACTGGGAACATTAGCAAGTCAAACGCCTGCTTTCAGAATGCAAGGAAATCAATCTGCAGCAACCACTTCCATCTAGCGGTAACTCAAGTGAACTGCAGGCTGAGGATTTCAGACTGCTGGAGCCTTGGCGGGAACCCTGGTGGCGCAGTGATTAAGAGCTGTGGCTGCTAACCAAAAGGTCCGCAATACAAATCCACCAGGCGCTCCTTGGAAACCCTATGGGGCAGTTCTACTCTGTCCTATAGGGTCGCTCGGAGTCGGAATCGACACAACAGGTTTGGTTTTTTGCTTTTGGAGCTCTGGTGACACAGTGATTAAACTCTTGGCTGCTAACCAAAAGGCCAGCTGTTCAAATCCACCAGCTGCTTCTTAGAAACGAAATGGGGCAGCTCTACTCTGTTCTATAGGGTCACTATGAGTCGAAATTGACTCCCTGGCAACGGGTTTTTGGTTCTCTGTGGGAGTAGTTTGCTATTGGAGCTGCAAATTTTACCTGCTCTGACATAAGAAAACAAAAAAAACAAAACCCAGTGCTGTCGAGTCGATTCCGACTCATAGCGACCCTATAGGACAGAGTAGAACTGCCCCGTAGCATTTCCAAGGTGCGCCTGGTGGATTCGAACTGTTGGCCCTTTGGCTAGCAGCTGTAGCACCTAACCACTATGCCACCAGGCCAGGGTTAAATCATCTTCTAGACCGACAGCTTCGACCGACCAATGAAAGCCACTTTTTATTTTCAGCATGAAAAAACTTTAGGGCCATACAGGCGCTGAGGCTTCCTGACCCATGGAAATGCTGAATGTCTGATAGTTGCCCATGATCATAAAGCCAAGTTATAAATAGGTAGATTGATAGCTAAGCAATAGATAAACAACCAGATGATTAAACAAAATGTGAATGGCTTTAAATACATTTTGGATTATCCTATAAGTGAATCATAAATATCTGTTACTCACTGCCGCTGAGTCGATTCTAACTCATAGCAACCCTATAAGACAGAGTAGAACTGCCTCATGGGGTTTCCAAGGAGCAGCTGGTGAATTCAAACTGCTGACCTTTGGGTTAGCAGCCAAACTCTTAACCACTGTGCCACCAGGGCTCCAAATCATAAATAATACAAGGAATCTATTTATTAACATGACTAAGGCAAATAGGAGACCTGGTGGCGCGGTGGTTTAGAGCTTGGCTGCTAACCAAAAGGTAAGCAGTTTGAATCCACCAGCTGTTCCCTATAGGCTCATATAAGTCAGAATTGACTCGACGGCAATGGGGTGAGACAAATAGAAGGCTTCGTGGTACAATGGTTAAGTTCTTGCCTGCTAACCACAAAGTCAGCAGCTGGAATCCACCAGCCATTCCTTGGAGACCCTACGAGTCAGGATTGACTCGACAGTAATCGGTTTGTTTATGAATTGAAATCAACTCTACCACACATAACAACAACAATTTGTCTTAACTTCTCATTCCTTCACGACTCAGAAAATTGCATGTTTGCTTATTTAGGATAATATTTGAGTAATTTTATTGACTTATTTAATTTGGTATTGATAAGGAAAAATTCCCAAAGGCCACCATGGCTGCTTCCTGTCCCCTTTCCCATCACAGCACTATAGCACTATGCTGCTCCGGCCCGGCTGCCAGTGCGTCTTCACGTCTGAGCCCAGGGGAACACTCAGGCACGATGTCATTGAGCCCCCAGCCTCACTGGGGTTTTAAAGGCTTCACTTTTCTTTGCCTCTTTATTTCTCCTGAGACTATCCATTCTCTATGATCTTCCGTTCTTCTTTATTGTGGTAAAATGCATATAACAAAATATCTGCCACTTCAGTCGTTTTTACACGTCCGATTCAGTGACATTAGTCACCTTCATCATGTTGTGCAAGCACCGCCACTATCTCATTCTAGTTTTTTTTAAATCAGACTTAGCAGAAACTCATACCCTTTAAGCAATCTGCCATTGTTTTTCTTAAATAACTGTTCTCCAATTGCCAGAAAAAAAACCCTCATCCTCCTTTTCTTTCTTCTACCCCAGTTATCCAAATAATGCTCATATGTATACGTTGAATCTTAGAGCTGAAAGGGACTTCCATAGACACGCATTCCCCTCCTTACAAACTAATGAGTCACCTTTGTAGCATCACCACAGGGGCACTCTTGCTGGACAAATGGTTTTAATTATTATAACATTTTTTTTTTTATTTTATAGAGAAAAAAATTTGTTCATACACTGGATCCCACATGCCTATGAGATTTCTTTCTGTTTTTTTTTTTTGGGGGGGGGGTGTCTCTTTCTTACTATTCAAGTGTTAGCATGCTGAAGCCCACTTTGACTGGTTGATCTAAATTAGGACTTCATCCAGTCACTCTTGACTATAACACCATGTTTTATTTCCTTCTGGCACTTAGCTATAGCCAAACAGTCAATTCAGCATCAAAGACCCCCTTCATTCACTGTCTAATTCGATACTCTACAAGAAGTGGAAGCTTAAATTTCATACATATGAAGTTTCTTTTGAAATCTGAGAACAACTTTCACAGCAACTCTAAATATTTCATTCCATATTCTAAATAGTAGATGTTTGTTCTACATCTCTTCATGTAGCGCCTCTTCATCTGTGCTTCCTAGGGATCCATACAGACCTCTGCTATGGTGGGGCAGAATGGGATCTTACAGGATCACCTTACACATTCTTCCTCTGCACTCCACGTTCCCGCAGTGTGCCAGAGACGTTTACTTCTCACTGAATATCCACCTAGTGCCCCACTTCCCCTGAGCCCTTGCAGTTGGGGAGAAATAAGCGACCAGACCTGGCCAATGGGCTGTTACTTGAGTTAATATGTGCCCCTTCCAGATCAAATCATTTAAGAGCTGGTGCACTGCTCTCAAGATCCATTTTCCTCTGCTTTGGTGACCTAAGAGGCTGTGTGTTTTCTGGCTTAGGCAGAGGAATGGTACCCACAACTGGATTGAAGTTATCTACTAAGATAAGGAAAGGAGAAGAACAGGTTTAGTCTAAGCATTGTTAGCCAAATTTGAAGACTTGTCATTGGAGGCATCACTGACTTATGGTTGACTGAGGTTGTGAGGGCTGCCCAGAATCAATTTCCTGCTGCAACATATTTGGCAATAGCTTCCAGAAGGTGCAGGAGGAGGGGTTAAGGAGAATACATGCTTTTCTCTTCTTCTGGAAAAGCCTGGCTCTTTATCTTTAGGCAGACTCCTATTCATCTTTCAAGACCCAGATCACTACCTTCTCCTCACCAACCTTTTCCTGATTATCCCTCCCTCCCTCCAAAGAAAAAGCAAAACCAAAAAAATTCAAACCAGTTGCCATGAAGTTAATTCTGACTCATGGCACTACATACATAGGGTTTCAATGGCTGTGGTCTTTCAGTAGTAGGTCACCAGGCCTTTCTTCTGAGGTGCCTCTGGGTGGATTCAAACTGCCAACCTCTTTGTTAGTAGGCAAGCACTTAACCATTTGCACCACCCAGAGACCCCTTCCCTGATTAACCAAAAAAAACCAGGCAGGGTTAATTACTTTTGTGCCTTCACTTCTACCAAATGTTTTCAAATTCTACCATAGTACTTTTCATTGCACATGGGTTTGTCTGTCCTGTGTTTATCTTCCACGGTAGATTGAAGCTCCTTAAAGGCAAGCGCACAATCCTTTAAAAGTTTGTGTTACAGTATCTATCACAATTCCTGGCATATATATGGACTCGATAGATATTTGCTTACAGACTAAATCATTAAAACTGTTTTCACTAGTATGTCAACATATTAGATAGATAAAATGGACAGATTCCCAGACAGATACAAATTACCAAAATGGACACAATTAGTAATAGAAATATCTGAATACATCTCTAACAAATAAATATATTGAATTAGTAATTAAAAAAAAAAATCAAACTCTTCCCAAAATAGGAGGGAACACTTCCATTATATGAAGCCAATATTACAAATACACCATCAGAAAACAAAACTACAGACCAGTATCAATTGTGGATATGAACTCAAGAATTTTCAATAAAATTCTAGCAAACCAAATCCAACAACATATAACAAGGTGAGATTATCATCTGAAAATCAATCAATATAATATCTCATATTAACAAAATAAAGGACGGACAGAGCTGGAGAAAAATGTAGAACAAAATTCTAACTCACAGAAAAAGACCAGACTTACTGGTGTGACAGAGATTGGAGAAACTCTGAGAGTACAGCCCCCGGATACCCTTTTAACTCAGTACCGAAGTCACTTTTGAGGTTCACCCTTCAGATGAAGATTAGACGGGCACATAAAACAAAATGAGACTCAATGGGCACACCAGCCCAGGGGCAAGAATGAGAAGGCAGGACAGGAAAGCTGGTTACGGGGAACCCAAGGTTGAGAAGGGGAGAGTGTTGACGTGTCTTGTGGTTGGCAACCAATGTCACAAAACAATATGTGTATTAATTGTTTAATGAGAAAATAATTTATTCTGTAAACCTTATTCTAATGTACAATTAAAAAAAAAAATCATACCTGTTGTCTTCCAGTCAAGTCCAACTCATAGTGACCCCATATGACAGAATAGAACTGCTCCATAAGTTTCCTAAGCTGTAATACTTACTGATTAGAAGAAACAACTGCAAACATCCATTAATAATTGGGATGTGAAATGTACGAATTATGAACCTAGGAAAATTGGAAGTTGTCAAAATTGAAATGGGACACATAAAGATCGATATCATAGTCATTAATGAGCTGAAATCGGCTGGTATTGGCCATTTCGAATAGGACAATTATATGGTCTACTATGCTGGGAATGACAAATTGAAGAG
This sequence comes from Elephas maximus indicus, assembly GCF_024166365.1. Classification (NCBI taxonomy): domain Eukaryota; kingdom Metazoa; phylum Chordata; class Mammalia; order Proboscidea; family Elephantidae; genus Elephas; species Elephas maximus. Next base: position 111,859,375 of record NC_064826.1, on the reverse strand, counting down.
GAATGGCATCTCGTTCAATGTCAAAAAGAATGTTTCAAGATCTATCCTGAACTACAATGCTGTGACTGGATAATATTCATATACCTACAAGGAAGACCAGTTAGTACGACTATTATTCAAATTTATGCACCAACCATTAGCACCAAACAAGAAGAAACTGAAGATTTTTACCAACTTCAACAGTCTGAAATTGCTCAAATATGCAGTCAAGATACATTGATAGTTACTGGTGCTCGAAATGTGAAAGTGAGAAACAAAGAAGAAAGATGGGTAGTTGGAAAATATGGCCTTGATGATAGAAACATATGCCGGGGATCACATGATAGAATTTTGCGAGACCAATGAATTATTCATTGCAAATATCTTTTTTTAAACAACATAAATGGTGACTATACATGGGGCCCTCACTGAATGGAAAACACAGGAATCAAATCAACAACATCAGTATTACCAGTCAGAACAAGGCCAGTAGCTGAGTGCAGAACAGACCATCAATTGCTCATATGCCTGTTCAAGTTGAAGCTGAAGAAAATTAAAACCAGTCCATGAGAGCCATATATCTCACCTGGATTTAGAGACCATCTCAAGATAGATTTGATGCATTGAACACTAATGACTGAAGACCAGTTGAGTTGTGGGATGACATCAAGGACATCATACGTGAAGAAAGCAAAAGGTTATTAAAAAGATGGAAAAGACCAAAATGGACGTCAGAAGAGACTCTGAAACTTGCTCTTGAACACAGGTAGCTAAAGCTAACGGAAAAATGATGAAATAAAAGAGCTGAACAGAAGATTTCAAAGGATGGCTCTAGAACACAAAGTATTATAATGAAGTGTGTAAAAACTTGGAGTTAGAAAACCAAAAGTGAAGAATCCCTTGGCATTTCTGAAGTTGAAAGAAGTGAAGAAAAGACTCAAGCCTTGAATTACAATATTGAAGGAACCTATTGGCAAAATATTGAATGACACAGAAAGCATCAAAAGGAGATGGAAGGTATGTGGAGTCATTGTAACAAAAAGAATTGGTCGAAGTTCAGCCACTTCAGGAGGTAGCATATGATCAAGAACCAGCGGTATTGAAGGAAGAAGTCCAAGTTGCACTGAAGGCATTGATGAAAAACAAGGCTCCAGGAATTGAAAAAATATCAGTTAAGGTGTTTCAGTTAATGGATGCCATACTGGAAGCACTCACTTTTCTATGCCAAGAAATTTGGAAGACAGCTACCTAGCCAACTGACTGAAAGAGATCTGTATTTGTGCCCATTCCAAAAAAAGGTGATCCAACAGAATGCGGAAATTATAGAACGATATCATTAATACCACATGCAAGTAAAATTTTGCTGAAAATCATTTGAAAGTGGTTGCAGCAGTACATCAATATGGAACTGCCAGAAATTCAAGCTGGTTTGAGAAGAGGACATGAAGAAATAAAATAAAGGAAAAAAACCACGTGATCATCTCAATAGATAAAGTGAAAGCATTTGCAAAACCCAGCACTTTTTCATGATAAAAACACTCAACAAAATAAGAATAGAAGGAGACTTCCTCAACTTGATGAAGGGCATAGGGGACTTCCTTAACTTGATGAAGAGCATTTATGAAACACATAGCTAACATCATACTTAATAGCAAAAAACCGAGTGCTTTTTTTTTCCCCCCCGATGATCAGAAAAAAGACAAGGATGTCCAATTTCACTATTTCTTCTTAGTGTCATACAGGAGGTTCCAGTCAGACCAAATATTCAAGAAAATGAAATAAAAGGCACCAAGATTGGAAAGGAAGAAGTAAAACTCTTCCTATTTGCAGATGACGTGATTGTATATAGAAAATCTTAGAGAATCCACTAAAGAAAAAACTACTAGAACTAATAACTGAGTTCAGCAAAGTGGCAGGATACAAGATCAATGTATTTAAACCAATTGTATTTCTATACACTAGCAATAAACACCTCCAATTGTCTGCCAGTTTGTCGTACTTGAGTGCTTGTGTGTTGCTGTGATGCTGGAAGCTACACCACTGGTATTCAAATACAGCAGGGCCACCCATGGCTGACAGTTTTCAGGTGAGCTTCCAGGCTAAGACAGAATAGAAAGAAGGGCCTGAAAGTCTACTTCTGCAAAGAATTAGCCAGTGAAAGCCTTATGAATAGCAGTGGAACATTTTGTCTGATATAGTGAGAAGAATGGGAATTCCAGAACACTTAATTGTGCTCATGAGGAACCTTTACATAGATCAAGAGGCAGTTGTTCAGCCAGAACAAGGGGTTACTGACTGGTTTAAAGTCAGGAAAGGTGTGTGTCAGGGTTGTATTCTTTCACCATACCTATTCGATCTGTAAGCTGAGCAAATAATCCGAGAAGCTGGACTATATGAAGAAGAATGGGGCATCAGGATTGGAGGAAGACTCACTAACAACCTGTGTTATGCAGATGACACAACCTTGGTTGCTGAAAGTGAAGAGGACTTGAAGCACTTACTAATGAAGATCAAAGACCACAGCCTTCAGTATGGATTGCATCTCAACATAAAGAAAACAAAAATCCTCACAACTGGACCAATGAGCAACATCATGATAAACAGAGAAAAGATTGAAGTTGTCTAGGATTTCATTTTACTTGTATCCATGGAAGCAGCAGTCAAGAAATCAAAAGACGCATTGCATTGGGTAAATCTGCTGCAAAGGACCTCTTTAAGGTGTTGAAGTGCAAAGATGTCACCTTGAAGACTAAGGTGCGCCTGACCCAAGCCATGGTATTTTCAATCGCATCATATGCATGTGGAAGCTGGACAATGAATAAGGAAGACTGAAGAAGAATTGATGCCTTTGAATTGTGGTGTTGACAAAGAATATTGAATAGACCATGGACTGCCAAAAGAAAGAACAAATCTTTCTTAGAAGAAGTACAACCAGAATGCTCCTTAGAAGCAAGGATGGTGAGACTGCATCTTACATACTTTGGACATGTTGTCAGGAAGGACCAGTTCCTGGAGAAGGACATCATGCTTGGCAGAGTACAGGGTGACGAGAAAAGAAGAAGACCCTCAACAAGGTGAATTGACACAGTGGCTGCAACAATGAGCTCAAGCATAACAACAATTTTAAGGATGGCTCAGGACCAGGCAGTGTTTTGTTCTGTTGTGCATAGGGTTGTTATGAGTTGGAACCGACTCGAAGGCACCTAACAACAACAACAGTGCCGAAGATGAGCCCCTCTGGTTGGAAAGCACTCAAAATGCGACTGGGAAAGAACTGCCTCCTCAAAGTAGAGTCTACCTTAATGACGTGATGTGGCACTACTCAAAATGAGAACAGCTGCAAATATTCATTAATAATCAGAATTCAGAATGTACAAAGTATGAATCCAGGAAGATTGGAAATCATCAAAAATGAAATGGAAGGCATAGAGGTTGATATCCTAGGCATTAGTGAGCTGAAATGGACTGGTATTGGTCATTTTGAATTGGACAGTCATACGGTCTACTGTGCCAGGAATGACAACTTGAAGAGGAATTTGGTTGCATTCCTCGTCAAAAAGAAAATTTTGAGATTTATCCTGAAGTACAAAGCTGTCAGTGATAGGATAATATCCATATGCCTACAAGGAAGACCAGTTGATATGACTATTATTCAAATTTACAAACCAACCACTAAGGTCAGAAATACAGAAATTGAAGATTTTTACCAAGTTCTGCAGTCTGAAATTGATAGAACATGCAATCAGGATATACTGATAACTACTGGTGATTGGAATGTGAAAGTTGGAAACAAAGAAGGATTGGGAATTGGAAAATATGGCTTTGGTGATAGAAAAAATGTCAAAGATTGCATGATTGAGTTTTGCAAGACCAACGACTTCTTCATTGCAAATACCTTTTTCCACCAACATAAATGGTGACTATGCATATTAGACTTTGCCAGATGGGATACACAGGAATAGAATTGACTACATCTGTGGAAAGAGAAGATGGAAAAGCTCAATATCATCAGTCAGAACAAGGCCAGGGGCTGACTTTGGATCAGATCATCAATTACTCATATGCAGGTTCAAGTTGAAACTGAAGAAAACTGGAACAAGTGGACCAGAACCAAAGTATATTCCACCTGAATTTAGAAATCATTTCAAGTATAGATTTAACATATTGAAGGCATTTGACGGTGTGGATCATAACAAATTATGGATAACATTTCAAAAAATGGGAATTCCAGAACACTTAACTGTGCTCATGAGGAATCTGTACATGGATCAAGAGGCAGTCATTTGAATGGAACATGGGAATGCTGCATGGTTTAAAGTCAGGAAAGGTGTGAATCAAGGTTGTATCCTTTCACCATACCTCTTCAATTTGTATGCTAAGCAAATAATCTGAAAAGCTAGACTATATGAAGAACTTAGCATCAGGATTGGAGGAAGACTCACTAACAACCTGTGTTATGCAGATGACACAACCTTGCTTGCTGAAAGTGAAGAGGACTTGAAGCACTTACTAATGAAGATCAAAGACCAGAGCCTTCGGTATGGATTATACCTCAATGTAAAGAAAACAAAAATCCTCACAACTGGACTAAACAACATCATGATAAATGGAGAAAAGACTGAGGTTGTCAAGGATTTCATTTTACTTGGGTCCACAATAAACATCCAAGGAAGCAGTAGTCAAGAAAATCAAAAGACACATTAGATTGGGGAAATTGGCTGCAAAAGACCTCTTTAAAGTATTGAAAAGCAAAGATGTCGCCTTGAAGACTAAGGTGTGCCTGACCCAAGCCATGGTTTTTTCAATCACATCATATGCATGTGAAGCCTGGACAATGAATAAGGAAGGTGGAAGAAGAATTGATGCCTTTGAGTTGTGGTGTTGGCGAAGAATATTGAATATACCATGGACTGCCAAAAAAGCAAACAAATCTGTCTTGGAAGAAGTACGACCAGAATGCTCCTTAGAATCAAGGATGGTGAGATTATGTCTTGCACACTTTGGACATGTTATCAGGAGAAAGACATCATGCTTGGTAAAGTAGAGGGTCAGTGAAAAAGAGGAAGACTCTCAGTGAGATGAATTGACACAGTGGCTGCAACAATAGGCTAAAGCATAGGATGGCACAGGACCGGGCACTGCTTCATTCTGTTGTGCATAGGGTCTCAAAGAATTGGAACCGACTTGAAGGCACCTAACAACAACAGCAATAAACAACCTGAAAATTAAATTACGAAAATAATTCCATTTACTATAGCATCACAAATAATAAAATAACGAGATAGTAGACAAGAATTATCTTAGTGAAGAGAAAGACAGCATACAATACAGTGGAAGTCAGCACAACTGGACTAAACCATAAACTGTTTCCTGAACACAACCAAACACTTCTAGGGACAGAGTAGCAGGGACAGGGGTCTGGGGACCATGGGTTTTTCAGTGAACATCTAGGTCAACTGGCATAACAACATTTATTAAGAAAACAATCTGCATCCCACTTTGGTGAGTGCCATCTGGGGTCTTAAAAGCTAGCCAGTGGCCATCTAAGATGCATCAATTTGTCCCAACTCTGCTGGAACAAAGAAGAATGAAGAACACCAAAGACACAAGGAAAATATTAGCCCAAGAAAAAAAAGGGCCATATAAACCAGAGACTGCATCAGCCAGATACCAGAATAACTAGGCGATGACTGGCTACTACCAATGACCATCCTGACATGGAACACAACAGAAAGTTCCTGACGGAGCAGGAGAAAAGTGGGGTGTAGAACTCAAATTCTATTAAGAAGACTAAACTTAATGGTCTGATTGACACTAGAGGAACTCTAGGAGACTAAGACTAGAGGAACCCCAGAGCTCCTGGACTCTCTGTTAACCCAGAACTAAAATGATTTCCAAACAAAGATTAGACTGGACTATAAGACATAAAATGATACTGGTGAAGAGTGTGCTGCTTAGTTTAAGTAGATAAAAAAAAAAAAAAAAGGTAGATACATGAGATTAAATGGGAAGCTCCTGTCCAGAGGAAAGATGAGAAGGCAGAAAGGAATAAGAGCTGGTTGGATGGACACAGGAAATCCAAGGTGGAATGAGGGGATATGCTGTCACATTACAGGGATAACAACTAGAGCCACATAGCAATGTGTGTATAAATTTTTGTATGAGAAACTAACTTGAGCTGTAAACTTGTGCCTAAAGCACACACACAAAAAGCTACATATCAATTTATCAAAAGAAGTGCAAGATGTGTGCACTAACAACTACAAAAGAAATTAAAGAAGATGTAAATAAATGGAATGATATCCTATGTTCATGAATCAGAAGACATAATATTTTGAAGATGACCATACTTCCAAAGTTGATCTACAGATTCAATGCAATCCCTATCAAAATTCTAGCTGAGTTTCTTTTTTTGTGTTTGTGGAAATTGACAAGCTGATTCCAAAATTCATGTGCAGAGGCAAAGACCCAAAATAGTCAAAACAGTCTTGAAAAAAGAAGAACAAAGTTAGAGACTCACTGTTTTTGGTTTCAAAACTTATCTGCAAAGCTACAAAAATAAAGGTCGTGCGTGTTGGCCTAAGGATAGACATATAGATTAATAGAACAGAATTTAGAGTCCAAAAAAACCTTTACATTTATAGTCTATTAATTTTTTACCAGATCACCAAGACAATTCAATAGGAGAAAGAATGGTTGTTTTGATAAATGTGACAAATAGATATCCACAGTCGGACCCCTTCAATACCACTTACACAAAAATTAACTCTAAATGGGTTATAGACCAAAATATAAGAGCTAAAGCCATAGGACTCTTAGAATAAAACATAGGAGTAGATCATCATGACATTGGATTAGACAATGGTTTCTTAAATATACAACAACACCAAAAAAAAAAAAAAATGCAACAAAAGAAAAGTAGATAAACTGAACTTCATAGAAATTAAAAATTTTGTGCTTCGAGGACACCATCAAGAAAGTGAAAATACAGCTCACAGGCAAGGAGAAAATATTTGCAAATCAAGTACCTCATAAGGAATTTGTATCTAAAATATATGAAGAACTCTTTTTTCTTTTTTATTGTGCTTTAGGTGAAAGTTTACAACTCAAGTTAATTTCTCATACAAAAATTTATATACACATTGTTATGTGACTCTAGCTGCTATCCCTATAATGTGACAGCACACTCCTCCATTCTGCCTTGGATATCCCATGTCCGTTCAACCAGCTCCTATCCCTTTCTGCCTTTTCATCTCACCTCCGGACAGGAGCTGCCCATTTAGTCTTGTGTATCTGCTTGAACTAAGAAGCACACTCTTCACCAGCATCATTTTATATATTATAGTCCAGTATAATCTTTGTTGGAAGAGTTGGTTTGGGGAATTTTTTTAGTTCTGGGTTAACAGAGAGTCTGGGGGCCATGTCTTCTGGGGTTCCTCTAGTCTCAATCAAACCATTAAGTTTGGTCTTTTTGACAGACTTTGAGTTCTGCAGCCCACATTTCTCCTGCTCCATCAGGGACTCTCTGTTTTGTTCCCTGTCAAGGTGGTCATTGGTGGTAGTCAGGCACCATCTAGTTCTTCTGGTCTCTGGCTGATGGAGTCCCTAGTTTATGTGGACCTTTTTGTTTCTTGGGATAATATTTCCCTTGTGTCTTTGGTGTTCTTCATTCTCCTTTGTTCCAGGAAGGTTGGGACAAACTGATGCATCTTAGATGGCTGCTGGGTAGATTTTAAGACCCCAGACACCACTCACCACAGTGGGATGCAGAACATTTTCTTAATAAATGTTGTTATGCCAGTTGACCTAGATGTTCACTGAAAAACCCATGGTCCCCAGACCCCTGTCCCTGCTACTCTGTCCCTAGAAGTGCTTGGTTGTGTTCAGGAAACTTCTTAGCTTATGGTTTAGTCCAGTTGCACTGACTGCCCCTTTATTGTGTGTTGTCCTTCCCTTCATCTAAAAAATTCCCCTCTTCCTTCCTCCCCACCCTTGTAACCATCAAAGAATGTTTTCTTCTGAGTTCTTATAATAGTGGTCTCATAAAGTGTTTGTCCTTTTTCAGTTGACTAATTTCACTCAGTATAATGCCTTCCAGATTCATCCATGTCATGAGATGTTTCAAAGATTCATTGTTGTTCTTTATCATTGCATAGTATTCCACTGTGTGAATATACCATAATTTGTTTACCCATTTGTGATACATTGAATTATGTCCTCCCAAACATGTGTGTATCAATTGGGATGGGCCATGATTCCCAGTACTGCGTGATTTTCCTATATGTTGTATATCCCCTCTATGATGTTAATGAGGGAGGATGGGTGGCAGTTGTATTAGTGAGGCAGGACTCAACCTACAGGATTAGATTGTGTTTTGAGGCAGTCTTTTAAGATATAAAAGACAGAAGCAAGCAGAGACACAGGGGGACCTCACAGCACCAGGAAAGCAGCACCAGGAGTGCGTCCTTCGGATTCGGTGTCCCTGTGCCTGAGAAGCTCCTTGACCATGGGAAGATGGAGGACAAGGACCTTCTTCCAGAGCTGACAGAGAGAGAAAGCCTTTCCCTGGAGCTGACGCCTTGAATTTGGAGTTTTAGCCTACTTTACTGTGAGGAAATAAACTCCTCTTTGTTAAAGCCATCCACTTGTGATATTTCTGTTATGGTAGCACTAGATAACTAAGACATTATTCATCTGTTGGTGGGCACCTAGGTTGTTTCCATCTTTTTCCTATTGTGAACAGTGCAGCAATGAGCATGGATGTGCATATATCTATTCTTGTGATGGCTCTTATTTCTCTATGATATATTCTAGGGAGTGAGATTGCAAGATTGTATGGTACTTCTGTTTCTGGTTTTTTAAGGAGGCACCAAATTGATTTTAAAATACATGAAGAACTCTTGAAACTCAGTTGTAAAAACAAATAACCCAATTAAAAATGAACATAGAATTTAAATATACATATCTCCAAAGAATGCATAGCGATTGTCAACAACCACATGAAAACATATCATTATCTCAATATCATCAGTCATTAGAGAAAGCAAATCAAAACCATAATGAGATACCACTCATATGCACCACGATGGCTAAAATAAAAGACAATAACAAATGCTGACAAGGATTTGGAGAAATTATAACCCGTTTACACTGCTGGTGGGAGTATAAAATGGTTCAGCCACTTTGGAAAACAGTGTTTTGCAGTTCCTCAAAATTTCAGAGTTACCGGATGACCCAGCAATTTCACTCCTACGTATATACTCAAGAGAAACGAAAACCTGTGTCCACATAAAAACTTATACATGAGTGTTCATAGCAGCATAATAGCCTCTAAATGGAAAAACAAATACCTATCAACTGGTGAATGGATAAATAAAATGTGTTATATCCACAAAATGGAATGTCACTCAGCAATAAAAAGGAATGACTCAAACAACCTGTTTCTGTTGAGTCAGCTCTGACCCACAGCAACCCTGTGTGTGCCAGAGTGGAACTGTACTTCATAGGATTTTTAATGGCTGGTTTTTCAAAAGTAGATCACCAAGCCTTTTTTCTGAGGCTTCTCTGGGTGGACTAGAGCCTCCAACCTTTAGGTTAGCAGCTGAGGGGTTAACTGTTGGTACCACCCAGGAACTCCACTACAACACGGATAAATATTGAGAACATTATACCCAGTGAAAGATGTCAGTCACAGAAGACCCCATTTTATGGTTCCATTCATAGAAAACGTCCAGAATAGGCAAATCTTTAGAGACAGACAATAGATTAGTGGCTGCTTAGGGCTGGGATGGGCAGAGCAGACAGGGCTTCTTTTTCGGTAGATGAAATATTCTGAAGTTAGAGTTTGGTGATACTTGCACGGCTCTGTGAATACACATAAACCATTGAACTACGCCCTTGAAATGGGGAACAGTTTATTTTACACGAATTAAATATCGAGAAGACTGTTAAACGTTACTTTTCACTAGAGTCACAGGGTGCCTTTAGTTCCGTTATGTAATAAAACTTACAAAGGCTTTCAAAGACTGCCAAGTTGTCTAAACCAAGATTGTCCAATAAAGAGAAATTACATTTATTGGAATATTAAGAAACCTTTCCTTGTATTAAAAGTACTCCTAAGCATCAAGTTTTGAAATGTGATAAACATGAGGCTCAAATCTTGGAATGAACCCTTTCGCCTTCCAGAACTAGCTTTTAGAACAATCTTGTAGTGGTGATTTCTAAGAATTTGCAATGCCCTCTTAATTCCAAGAATGTACTATGGGCCAGAACAAAATATCCAGGCAATTTAGTAGTTTAAACTCAAGGATATAAACACTATGTGAAAGAGAAAATATTTACCTATTCAGAAATAAACAATACTACTAATTTTAGACATTTTATACAAGACAGTACAATAAAATGTTCATTTTTTTTTTTCAAATAGGACAAATATATGCTCCCTTCTTAGTCCTGGCATCCACATCTAAACTTTCTGTTATTTTGAAAAGCCTATTTAGCCTCTCATGTCTGCGGATTCCACTGCCTGCCGGCACATGGGTTTGCAGACATTGTCCAGGCAAAGTGTGCACTGCAAGAGAAGAGTGTCTTAGCCATTTAGTGCTGCTATAACAGAAATACCACAAGTGGATGACCTTAACAAAGAGAAATTTTTTCTTCACAGTAAAGTAGGCTAAAAGCCCAAATTCAGGGTGTCAGCTCCAAAGGGAAGTCTTTCTCTTTGTCAGCCTTCTCATCAATCTTCCCCTGGACTAGGAGCTTCTCGGTGCAGGAACCCCGGACCCAGAGTACGAGCTGTGCTCCAGGCTCTGCTTTCTTGGTGGTATGAGGTCCTCCACTCTCTGCTTGCTTCCCTTTCCTTTTATCTCTTGTGAGATAAAAGGTGGTACAGGCCACACCCCAAGGAAAACCCTTTTACATTGGATCAGGGATGTGACCTTGGTAAGGATGTTACCATCCGACCCTAATTCTCTTTAACATAAAATTACAATCACAGAACGGAGGCCTACCACACAATACTGGGAATCATGGCACAGCCAAATGAATACACACGTTTTTGGAGAACATAATTCAACGCATGACACAGGGTCACAGGAGATCTACAAAGGATTTGCCTGGGGAGAAACTTTGCTCCTTCAGCGTTACCTTGTACTCTCTCTCCACTTTTAGGTAACTTAACCAATCACGCCCGAACCTGGCTATGTGCATTCCTATTGATTTTGTGTTAGTTCAACAAATATTTACTGAATGCTCACTACGATGAAATGCGTGTGGGATATAGAGGTGAAAATGGGATGGAATGTAGGAAAGTAATTTTTAATAACACCTAATGTCTGCTGGAGCCCTGGTGGTGCAGTGGTTAAGCTTTCGGCTGCTGACCAAAAGATCGGCAGTTCAAATCCACCACCTACCCTTGGAAACTCCACTCTATCCTGTAGGGTCTCTATGAGTTGGAATCGACTCGAAAGTAGCAGGTAATCTCTGCTGGACATTCTGCTTCTTTTCTTATTTAAGCCTTTATAATGATTTCCTTATTATTCCCAGTTTACAGATGAGAAAACAGGGATTCAGAGAATTCAGACAACTTGCTTGAGGTGAAACACATCCTGATAGGCCCAGCCCTTGACCTCTGTCAGGTATTTCTGAAACTGAAGCTGATGCTGGTGTAGGAGGGAGACAAAAGGAAATGAGACAGAGAGGAGCAGTCACAGAGAGGAGCAGAGGATCAAGAGTGAGTGAAATCTGAAAAACCTAGCGCATTTCAGGGAGGGTTAGTCAAGATTGTGCAGTGTGACAGAAAAGTCAAAGAAGGTCAGAGGTTAGAGGACACTCTTGACTGTGGCTGTTAGCTTGCTGACGATCTGTGACAGGGTGATTGTAGGGTTTCAGTTAAGGAGATGGATGGAATCCAGAGAGTGAAGCATTAAGAAATGAGCTGTATAGAAGCACTGTTGTAGTTACTTTGCGGGCATTTTTTCACTGTGGCTCTGGAAGAAAATAAGTCAGAAACTTGAGGGGAAAAATATGAATCCAGGGAAGATATTTCCTCCTTAGGATGAAAAAGATGTTGGAAAATTTCCAAGGCATGAGCCAAGAACCAGTATGAAGGGAATTAAAAAGGAAGATACAAAGAGAGGTACAGGCTACTACTCAGGATTGGTTAATGGCCAGAATCAGCAACCCGTCATCCAGTGGCTCTCAGAAGAGCCTCAGAGACCAGTCCTGGGCCCTCTGCAGCCAGTCAGCCTAGGAGTGAAAGACGGAGGGCATGGAGACGATCCCTCAGTCTTCACGGCCAAGTCATGTGATGATGCAGGCTTCTGCTCTGTGGAAACTGGGCACAACGACTCAAGGCCCCTATGTAGATGCAAAGATGAAAAATGTAGTCTAGCTGTGTGCCCAGAAGAAGGAACTGGGTTTGGCCAGCCAGGCTGCCATGGCAGAAAGGTACAGAAATAAATGAGAGAATATAGTGTTTCTATGTTTCTGGAAGAGGGGGAGATGAAATGGTATAAAATGCAGATGTGAAAGGGTTGGGCTTTGCAACGAGGGTTACTTCTAAGATTCAAGAAAAGACAGAAGAGCTGAAATTATCAAGGAGCATTCAGTGAAAAAGGAGGAAATTTGGGTATTTATGACAAATGTCTCTAACAAATGAGATCAGTTTATTATACCAGTAGTAGAATATTTTTCACAAAAGAAATATGATATAAAAAGGAAGAAATGAAGAAAAGCATATTTAAGGACAATTAAAAAAAAAATGCCTAGTGAAAAAATACAAGGCAAGGATGAGATCTGAAATCAGGAGTCCTAAGTTCTAGTTTCAACACTCCTACAGGCTATGTGGTTTCAGGAAGTCTTTTTTCTTTTAGGCCCGCTTTTTCTTATCTGTGGAGAGAAGGGGAAAGAGCTAACAGATATTGCCTTTTGGCTGTGTGTCTGACAGCAGACAAGCCTTAGGGCCATTGGCAAAGTGAGTGACTATGGGTAAGTTTCTAAACTTTCTGAATTTTAGCTTTTTCATCTGTGAAGGAAGGTCAGCTTACCTGCCTCCTTGGTTTGTGAAGACAGCAATAAATGAGATGACACATGCGAATGTTTCATTAACACTGAATTCATGGTAAATCTCTTTCCCAAGACAGAGCAGTAAATTAAGTCAACTCTTCTGAGCACAAACTTTGTCCAGGGCTGCAGTTAAAATGGTGGTGAGAGAGAGGTTCATCCGCAATATTTTACTTTAGCGAATGTAAAACAAAACAAAAACAAATCTAAACCTGATACATTAGTTTGTCTGCCCTTGAATCTGTTTTTTCACTCTATTAATAAATGAGCTGCCTGAGTCACAAGCGTTTGATAAAGACTGTTGTTGTGTAACAACTTTCATTAAAGCCCTCTGCGACAGGTTTTTATTGCAACCAATCAGAAAACAAAAATGGGAAATGGGCTGCAAGTACTCAGGGTATAAACAGACCAAAATCCAAAGAAGTACAATCTTTTTGTACAAGTGCTTTTTGTAGAATTTCGACAGGTGCTGATTAATCATCAGGAAGCGTCTTTCAACATGCCGTTTATAGTCATTGGAACACACGCCTATGAGTAAATTACTTACAGACTATGGTTAAAGTAAAGAAAAAGAACTAAGATCATAGTTGAGTGATTTTTCTTGTTTTTCCTTTCTAACAATTTGGTTTCTTGGCTCAGGGGGTCCCAGGTCTGTCGTGTAATGGTTGTTTTTAATTTGTTATGTGTGCAACCAAAGATATTGGGTAGATTTTTAACTTGTTTCCTGGAAAATTGTTATTTGGTTTTGGTATGCACATCCACAGTCCATTGAACTGGTTACAGCACTCTGTCCTACCCTTTGATGTAGTTTCTTATTGTTTGAAGTTCTACAGATTCTGAAAAACAAGTTGGCCTTTTGTGGTTATGACGTGCGGTGATTAGGTTAACCCTTTATCAAGGCAAACAGGTCCTTTACTACTCTCTGTTCAACTAAATAACTTCAGAATTTGATATATATTTAATTATGCCAGTCTAATTGAAGCCAGTAGAGAACTAAAGATCTTTATAGACCAGAATCATAGTCCTGGAAAACGTGTGGTATCATTTGTAGCTGTTCATCCTTCTACTGTAAATATACTTGGAAAACAACACCTGCCAAAAACTTTTGGACAGTCCAGTGTCAACACTGCACAGCAAGTGGTAATTGGTACACCTCACATACCTTCTGCACCAAATACTATCCTGGTGGGAAGTCCACACACTCCTAACACACACTTTGTATCTCAGAACCAGGCTTCAGACTCCTCACCTTGGTCTGCTGGCAAATGCAACAGAAAAGGAGAGAAGAACGGCAAGGGTCTGAGGCATTTTTCAATGAAGTTTTGTGAAAAGGTTCAGAAGAAAGGAACCATTTCATATAATGAAGTGGCAGATGAGTTGGCTGCAGAGTTCGGTGTTGCAAATAACCGTATTTTACCAAATGAATCAGCTTATGACCAGAAGAATATAAGACAATGAGTCTATGATGCCTTAAATGTCTTAATGGCCATGAACATCATCTCTAAGCAGAAGAATTCAAATGGATCGGTCTGCCTACTAACTTGGCTCAGGAATGTTAGAATTTAGACGTAGAGAGACAGAGAAGACTTGAAGGAATAAAACAGAAACATTCTCAACTTCAAGAACTTTTTCAACAGAAAATTGCCTTGAAGAATCTGGTGCAGACAATCTGAGTCCAGTACAACTAGATGGTACCCAGTTACCACCACTGACTGCTCTAAAGAGGATCACAGCAGAGGGTCCCAGACAGAGCTGGAGGAAAAATGTAGAACAAAATTCTAACTCACAAAAAAAGACCAGACTTACTGGCCTGACAGAGACTGGAGGAACCCCAAGAGTATGGCCTCCACACACCCTTTTAGCTCAGTAATGAAGTCACTTCTGAGGTTCACCCTTCAGCCAAAGATTAGACAGGCCCATAAAACAAAGTAAGACTAAAGAGGCACACCAGCCCAGGGGCAAGGACTGGAAGGCAGGAGGGGACAGGAAAGCTGGTAATAGGGAACTCAAGGCTGAGAAGGGGAGAGTGTTGACATGTCATGGGGTTGGTAACCAATGTCAAAAAACAGAATGTGTACTAACTGTTTAATGGGAAGCTAGTTTGTTCTATAAACCTTCATCTAAAGTACAATTAAAAAAAAAAAAATCTGGTGCAGAGAAACTGTCAAGCAGAGCAGCAAGCTAACAGACAACCTCTCTCCAACTCCTTCACCCACCTATAGTTTATCATCATGAACACTAGCAAGAAAATCATGGTTGACTTCAGTATTTCTAATGACAAATTTGAGTATCTGTTTAATTTTGACAACATGTTTGAAATCCATGATGATATAGTAATATTAAAGTGAATGGAAATGACTTGTGGACAAGAATCAAGAAGCTGTTCGGCTGGAGGCCTTAAAATGGCAGGAAGTTTGGTACCTAAACTACTGGAACCTTATGTGACAGAAATGGCTCAGGGATGAATCAGTGGTATATTTGTCACATCACCAAATGGCACAAGGCTTTCTGCCTGTGCCTTGCCTAATGGAGTGGACAGAATGTTGACCATGAGGCCCAGTGGATCTCAGTACAGTGGCTTCAGGGTGGAGCCACCAGTGTCTTATGTCAGGGAAAATGACGACGACGATGATGATGACTTTAATAAAAATGACAATAAAGACCAATTTTCTTGGCTTGTAGATTTCCCTTCTCCCCTTCAAATTCAGCTCCAGGGAAAAAAAAATTGCTTAGGGAAGAGAAACTTTTTATTTTTTAAATGTGTGTGTTTTTGTTTGTTTTTGGCCTTTCCCCAAGAAGATATTGGTAAGCTACTGAATTTAGATATGCACGTCCAATAGCAAGCAAGGATTATTTTTAGTAGGTTTTTTTTTTTTTTTTAAGTGTGGTGTGGATGTGTGTTTTGATACAAGTGTATTGATACAGAATCTTTATTTACTTTCTAGGATTTTATGTTTTCATTTTTTTTTTTTAATTCAGTTCTTTTTTTTTTTTTTTGCCCCTTAACAATTCTTGTTGAGTTTGCTGAAGAAATTGTACTTGGTCCACATCAATGGAAATAAAATGCTATCCTTTTGTGGAAAACGGTACACTGAGTGGCCATTTATTTGCACTGTGTTTTGAATGGTGCTGGCGTAGTGGTTAAGTGCTAGGGCTGCTAACCAAAGGGTCTACAGTTCGAGTCCACCAGCGCTCCTTGGAAACTCTATGGGGCTGTTCTACTCTGTCCTATAGGGTCACTATGAGTCGAAATCGACTCAAGGGCACTGGATTTGGTTTTTTTTTTTTACTAACTGATGGATAGCAAGATTACATCATGAGTTTTTATTTTGTGAAATCATGCAGTGTCCAGAGAAGTACCAAGTAGAATAGCGAAGCTCCACCTTTTAAAACAAATCGTTAGGTGCCATAAATTTTATAATGACTTTATTTTCCCTTAAATTATATTGACTTGTGATTCCATTGAGTTTACATTCCCCTCCCGGCCCCCCCCCCCTTTTTTTTGGCTGTTTGTTGCAGCATACAAATTGCAAAGTTTTTTGTTTTATTTTGTTTGGTAAAAGTTTACTGGCATGCTGGTGCAGCTGTATAAACTACCTCGGAGGCTTAATGTGGTTTATTGCCTATAGTAAAATTTGCCTGATTTCTTACAGCCAGAGTTTGAAACTAGGAAACCCTGGTGGTGTAGTGGTTAAGTGCTACGGCTGTTAACCAAGAGGTCGGCAGTTCGAAGCCGCCAGGCACTCCTTGGAAACTCTATCAGTTCTACTCTGTCCTATAGGGTCGCTATGAGTCGGAATTGACTCGATGGCAGTGGGTGGGTGGGTAGAGTTTGGAAACTTTTTATTATATAGTTGTTTAACCATACTTATAAGTCTATCATTTAAAGACATGTACTGAAACAAGTGTTGGATTTGTGTCATAAGCATCTTTCTGTAATGTATTATAAAGTTGAAAATAAATATAAAGAATGTTTTAACAGTTTTTTAACTCAAAATTTGTCAGTCATTTTGAATAGTTCTTTTCTTATAAAAAGAAAAAGGAATTTATAAAAAAAATTAAAATTTGTTCACAAAACCTATTTGCACAGTTACTCTTAGCTGCCTGTTTTCAGATGATAGTCTTTCTACTGAAGCACAAATAAACTTTTCTGTAATATTTTATGGGATATAAAAAAGACTTTAATTGTTTGAATTGTTTAACTTGGCACTGTTAGTTTTTATTAATAAAATTCCATGGGCATTAAAAACAAAAAAACCTGAAGCAATCATCTAATTCAGCATTTCTCCAACTTTTTCTCATTCATATATTCCTTTCATGTTTCTCTCATATCTGAGTGTAACATATGCTAATATTTACTTAATATTCTTTAAATTCATTCACATTATTTTACTTAAATATGTTTGTTTCATACGAACAATATACGTCACTACTGTCAATGTAAACACATCATCATTTGACATAAATATAAACAATCTGTAAACCTACATGCTTTGAAAACCATGTATGTCAAAAATTTTTAGCCAGATATCGGGTCGCTATGAGTCGGAATTGACTCGACCGCGCTGGGTTTGTTTTTTTGGTTGGTGGTGTTGCTACTTACTGCTCCAAGCCAAGAGCATCTCTCTCTGTTAAATGGGGAGAGCGTGAAGTGCTAGAGATCTCCGAAAGAGCCTGGGCTTTCTCCTTGGCATTATCAGAAGGTCTGGAACAGAAGAGTAAAGGGACTGTTGAAGTGCACTGAGAGAAAGCCATATGGGCCATGCCTGCCATCACAAGGAGACATTTATTTAGCTAGCTGCGGCGAGGGAAAGCACACCACTGGGAAAGCTTAGGAGTGCCTCCGTCTGAGGGAGTCAGGGAGCACTTTTGTAGGGCATCAGGCTTGGGCGGGTGGTTTTAGGCAGGCCTTGTAGGGCAGGGAAATGGTTAGGATTGATAGATTGGGAGAAGTCAGGAATGTTTCAATTGTGGGAAATGTTTCTTAGGTAACTATGAGAACATTTCTAGTGGTTTTGCTTGGGCCATGAAGCTATTATTGTAGTTTATGAGTCAAAATATGAAAAAACTCATCAACTGGTTTCTCAGAATTAAGATTGTCACCATATGTTATTGTTATTTGACAGGGCTAAGCACCTCAATTGTCTCGATGGCAGTGGGTTTGGTTTTTTGGTTTGAAGCACCTCCTAAAATCATCTCACCAGTTCTAACCCTTGGCTGACACATGAATTTCTCTCCTTAATATCCCCCTAAAGTGGTTATTTGTCTTTTCTTCAGTAGATCAATGACAGGGACTGCAAAAATTGCATTCTCGTGAATACAGAACGCAACACTGATAATGCTAAAGCTGGTGGGTTTGAGTAGCAGGCAGAGCAACAAGATGGATTACTACTGCCATCTGGTGGTAGAGCTTTTCATTGTCGAAGTAAAAAATGATTCCTGGGCTGATGGCAACGTTTTGCATCATGAGTTTTGGGCTGGGTTTGGATTGTACACGTGTATACATTTGTCATTTTTTTTTTAATACAACTCTCTCTTAGAAACTAAGATGCAAACAATGATGAAGAATGCATATATTTGGGGATACAATTGTTGATTAATAACATGGGCACCTATCACTGAGTCAGAATCGACTTGACAGCACCTAACAACAACACTCAAGGTAAGGTCTCCAGTTATGTGACATAGGTTCTGGGTCTTTTTGGGTCCATTTTAGATGAGGGTCCATCATCTGTCTGTCAGTTTGTTGTGCTGTGGTAGCTTGTGGGTTGCTGTGATGCTGGAAGAGAGACCCCTGGTATTTCAAATACCAGCAGGGTCACCCATGGTGAACAAGTTTCAGCAGACCTTCCAGACTAAGATGGGCTAGAAGAAGGGTCTGGCCATGTGCTTCAGAAAATTAGCCCATGAAAACCCTATGGAACACAAGAGAACGCTGTCCAACTTGTTTGCTTTGGACACATCATCAGGAGTGATCAATTGCTAGAGGAGGACATGTGTTTGGTGAAGTAGAAGACCAACGTGCAAGAAAGACCCTCGGTGAGATGGATTGGCACAGTAGTAGGAACGATGGACTCAAGCATGCCGATGATCATGGACATGAAGCAGGACCAGGCAACATTTCATTCTGTTGTATAAAAGACTGTCATGAATCAGAGCAGACTCAATGGTGGCTATCTACCTACCTACCTACCTATCTATCTTTCTTTCTATCATCTATCTATCTAAAACTAGTGGATGGTGAAAAGAATCAGGACAGCAGTGGTCAGGAATTTACTGGGAGGGGTCATAAGGCAACTCTTTGGGATGATGACAATGTTCTGTATCTTGAAAGAGATTTCGGTTGTGAGGAGTGAGCATTTTCCAGAACTCATCAGATGTCATACTTCAGATTTGTACATTTCATTATATATAAACTTTATCTCACAAGAAAAAAAAAAGGACTATAGAAATATTGCACTCTAGTTAATGACATGCATGCTGAAGTATATGGTGAGAGGTAAACTGATGCCTGCCTCTTTTAAGTGCACTCAGAGATACTAAGATGGGCTGATGGTGTAGAGGAATGGCTAGATGGAGAGAGAACTGATAAAGCAAGTATAGTAAAATGTTAACTGTAGAATCTTGATGGTGGTGATATGGGTGTTCGCTGTAAAGTGTGTTCGACTTTTCTGTATGTTTCAAATTTTTCATAATAAAATGTCAGAAAAAAATAAATGAGTTGCATTAAGTGCTGGGCACTTTAAATTTGCTTATATCATTAACTACAACAATTCCTCTATGAGAATTATTTTTGTTTTAAAACATATTAGGAAATTGGGGTTCAGAATGTTTAAGGAAATTGATTAAACTTATACAATTAATAGACAATCAAAGTCATGTTCACACCCACTTTATCTGAGTTGACTGGTCTTTCTGTTGCAGTGTCCTGTCTTTTACCGACTATAAAAGCACAAACATCTTTTGAGAGTTAAGAGGAAGTATGGTGGTGCGAATACATTCTTAACTGAATAAGCAACTCTTTGTTGATCATGAGTCAGGAGCACAATCTTCCTTGAGTTAGAACAGCTGTTTTACATTACTTTAAGACCCCATAGAGATCTTACCTTTTTTCTATATACTTCTTTATGCCTCCCTCAAATTTATCATGTGTTTTGATGTCAAGGAGAAAAATGCTGACCTAGGAGGTAGATGACACATGTTTTTGTCCCAACTACAAAGTCATTGTGTGGTTGAATTAGTGTGTGTGTCATGTAACCTCTCTTAGTCTTGATTGAAGCTGCAAATCAAAGAGAAGCTGTGATGGTTCTTTTTTGTGCCAATTGGCTAAGCTATGGTGCCCAGCTGTTTGTTCCAACACTAGTCTAAATGTTGCTGTGAAGGTCTTTACATGTCGTGTTTAATTACATATTAAATCTGTTGACCTTAAGTAAAGCAGATCACACTTCAATGTGGGTAGACCTCATCCAATCAGTTGAAGGCCTTAAGACCAAAAACTGAGGTTTCCCTAGGTAGAAAGATTCTTGCTAAAGACCATATCATAACTACCCTGCCTGAGTGTACAGCCCACTGCCTGGCCTAAAGAGTTTGGACTCAAGATAGCCAGAGTTTCCAGACTGTCGCCTGATGTTGCACTTGCCAGTTCCCACAATCACATGAGCCAATTTCTTAAAATAAATCTCTCTCTCTCTATATATGTGTATATATATACACATGCATACATACACGTATGAGAGTAAGTTAACAAAGTATTGGTACAAAATCATGGAAATCTTTATTAAACAAAAATATCAAAATGTGAAGCTCTTGTTTCTTGACATATCTTCTATCTAGGTCCATATACTTCTGAAGGTGGTGTTTCCATTTCTCTAACCCTTCCCCAAAGAATTCTGCATTCTTCAATTTACACCACGCCAAAATGGCAGTTTTGGCATCCTCGAAGGAATCAAATAATGTTCTTTTTAAATGTTCTTTGAGTTTTGGGAGCAAAAAGAAGTCTAAAGGAGCAAGATCAGGGCTGTAGGGTGAATGGAGTTAGGTTTCCCAACTAAATTCTCTTAGGACAGCACTTGCTATCCTCAAAGAATAAGGAGATGCATTGTTGTAATGGAAAAAAAAAATTCCTCGGTACAAGTTTCCTGGCCTTTTTCTCACCAACGCAGTTATCAAAATTTCTTAAAATTTCTTCATAATAAGCCCCTGTGATCATCCTGTGCCCTTTGAGAAAATCTATCAAGATTACCTTTTTGGAGTCCCCCCAAATAGTCAACTTTCTGAGCAATCTTCTTCCTCTTGGCTAGTTTGAGGTCTTTCCAACCTTCCTTAGTTAATGTGCTCAGTCCATCTAAAAACTGTTGTTTTATGTGGGGCAGAATTCCCATAAACTTGTTGCAAAGCTTCAGTGGTTTGGGAAGATGTCCACTTGAGTTTTGTTAAAAATTTGGTATTAGCCCTGACCTCAAAATCATTTTTCCCCCCATGGCACAAAGTATATCCTTGTTTTGAAAGCACCCTAACAAGACCAAGGCAAGTGTGTTACTGAGAGAACTTGTCTGCAGCCATTTACTGATCGAAGAGACATGTTTAAACATGTTTTTGTTTGGAATAAACCTGTGCATGTATGAACTGGAAACTGGAACCCTTAGTAGCTATATCTATATATCTATATAGATATCTTATATATATTTACACACACACACGCATATATATATGAAGCCCTTTGCCTTCGAGTCGATTATAGGACAAAATAGAACTACCCCATATGGCTTCAGAAGAGTGGCTGGTGGATTCAAACTAACGACCTTTTGGTTAGCAGCCAGGCTTTTACCCACTGTGCCACCAGGGCTTCATATATGTATTTATACACACACACACATACCTACGTATATATGTATATACCAGTGCTGTTGAGTTGATTCCAACTCTTACGATCCTACAGGACAGAGTAGAACTGATCCATAGCACTTCCAAGGAGTGGTAGGTGGATTCAATCTGCTGACCTTTTGGCTAGCAGCCAAACTCTTAACCACTGCACCACCAGGGATCCCCCAAACATATATATGTAGTACATACACAACACACACACACACACACACACACAGAGTTCCTGGGTGGCACAGTTAAGCGCTTGGCTACTACTAATTGAAAGATTAGCAGTTTGAATCCCCCCAGATGCACCTTGGAAGAAAAGCCTGTTATCTACTTCCAAAAGATCACAGCTGCTGAAATGTCCATAGAGCACAGTTCTACTCTGAAACACATGGGATCACTACGAGTCAGAATCAACCCTAGGAAAGGCCTGGTTGTAAGACTAGCACCACTCTGCTGTCTGAATCAACCATGCGGTACCAGAAGGCGTCCTTTTGCTTTCTGGGCAGCCCTGTTGCTGTTGTTGTTAGATGCCATTGAGTTGGTTCCGACTCATAGAGACCCTATGTATCACAGAACGAAACACTGCCCTAGTACAGACCAAGTGAATGGAGTCCTGAGGCCTGAGTGTGCCTACAGCCCCCCACACATGGCTGCCCACCCTATACTTGTTACCTTCTTTTCCAAGAAGTCTTCCCCAGGATGACTATTCCCAAAGACTTTTTCATCAGACTTTCTTCACTAAGTGAAAGATTTCTGCAGCATGCAAGTGCCCTTCAGCCACTGGGTGTCACTGTTGGACCACAGCAAGCCCAGAAATGCTTCCCCTAAACTCACCACGCCTCGATTATGCTTTCAGAAAGTGCTTCACTTGGAAATACTTAATGGCTTGTTCAACAAAAATGTCTTTCCCTTCACCACAGGATCGAGAGCCTGATCGAATGGCAGAAGCGATGGTCAACTCTGTCCATCAGCGGCGGGCGGCTCTCACACGGCTGAAGGCCCTCAGTGAGGCATAATTTTAAAGACGGTTAGGACTTTTGTTTTTCGAGTGGGTGAACAGATTGAGATTTAAAGTGATTTTTACTTCCTGTTTTTTCAGTCTTAAACTCTTAGTAGACATCATGCTAGCTACTTTGGGTGATAAAAAAAATTACATAAGATTTAAACAGTGAAAAATAAAAGAGAAAATGATTCTAAATAATACTAACAATAATACAAAGACTACAAACGCTAACTATTTAAATTCTAAATTTAAAAAATCATTTATTATCTGTTTTTTGTAAATCATCTGCAACAAAATTCCATTCCAGGGACTCAAATACAAGACTGTCTTCCTAGGTGTGGGCTGTGCATACGTTTCACGATACTTGGTAGAATTAACCCAAAGGAAATGAGAGAGGGAATTTGAGAAGAGGGGAATGGCATCGATGTTTTCGTAATTCAGAAAGAGATCACTTAAATAAATATCAACATGTACATAGGCTCAGATTTAATAATCAGATTTTTGGAGTGCATAGTTTATTTCGTGGTTGCCATTATTTTCTCTTTACAGTGAACCTTACTGAGGAAAATGCCCATATGCATTAAAATGAAGAGAGCAGCTTACTTAGGCAGCGTGACTCCTGTAAACCTCCTACTCAAAAGCTGATGCATCTGTTATCTAACTTTGAAAGTGAACAACATTAATAGAAATGCAAAAAGAAAACTCAACTTCAAAATATGGCAGAGGATGCACACTTCGGAAAAAAGAAAAGCTTTCAGGTAAAACCCTTAAATTTATAAAAAAAGATGTAAAATTAGGAAGAGACACCAGGAAAAAAAAATACACTAGCTTTATTATTTTGATTTTAATATTTTTAGATAAGAGAGTGAAACACTGTGTTGTTGTTAGGTGCCATTGAGGTGGCTCCGACTCACAGCAACCCCATGTATAATAGAATGAAATTTTGTTGGTCCTGTGTCATCCTCCTAACAGTAGGTATGTTTGAGCCCATTGTTGCAGCCACTGTGTCAGTTCATCCAACTGAGGGTCTTTTTCTTTACTCTGACCCTCTGCTTTACCAAGTATGATATTCTTTTCCAGGGGCTGGTCCCTCTTGATAACATGTCCAAAGTACATGAGACAATGTCTTGCCATTCTTACCTCTAAGGAGCATTCTGGGTGTACTTCTCCCAAGACAGCTTTGTTCATTCTTCAGGTAGTTCATGGTATATACAGTATTCTTTGCCAACACCACAATTCAAATGCCTCAATTCTTCTTTGGTTTTCTGTTTTTATTGTCCAGTTTTTGCATGCATATGAGGTAAATGATAATACCATGACTTGGGTCAGGCACACCGTAATCTTCAAAGTGATATTTTTGCTTTTTTTTTTTTTTTTTAACACTTTAAAGAAGTCTTTTGCAGCATATTTGCCCTATGCAATATGTTCTTTGATTTCTTGACTGCTGTTTTCATGGGGATTGATTGTCGATTCAAGAAGAATGAAATTCTTGACAACTTCAATTTCTTTGCCATTTATTGTGACATTGTTTATTGGTACAGTTGTAATGATTTTTTTTTTTTTTTTTATGTTGAGATGTAATCCGTACTGAGGGCTGTGGTCTCTGATCTTCATCAGAAAGTGCTTCAAGTCCTCTTCACTTTTAGCAAGCAAGGTTGTGTTATCTGCGTATCGAAAGAGTCTTCCTCCAATCATGATGCTGTGTTTTTCTTCATATAGTCCTGGGTAATTTGCTCAGCATACAGATTGAATAAGCATGGTGAAAGGACACAGCCCTGGTATACACTTTTTCTTATTTTAAACTACCCAGTATCCCCTTGTTTTGTTTGAATAACTGCCTCTTGGCCTATGTACAGCTTCCTCATGAGTACAATTAAGTGTCCTGGAATTCCTGTCCTTCACAATATTATCCGTAATTTGCTATGATCCACACAGTTGAATACTTTTACGTAGTGAATAAAACACAGGTAAACATCTTTCTGGTATTCTCTGCTTTCAGCCAAGGTCCTTCTGACATCAGCAATGATATCCCTTGTTCCACATCTTCTTCTGAACACAGCTTGAATTTCTCGCGGTTCTCTCTTGATGTACAGCTACAGCTGTTTTTGAATTATCTTCAGCAAAATTTTGCTTGCATGTGACATTAGTGATAAAACCCATACTGTTTGATAATCTCTGCACTCTGCTGAATCACCTGTCTTTGGAATGGCAAAGAATGTGGATCTTTTCCAGTCAGTTGAGATAGCTGTCTTCCAAATTTCTTGGTGTAGACAAGTGATTTCTTCCAGTGTTACATCCATTTATTGAAGCATCTGATAATTACTGGTGATTGGAATGTGAAAGATGGAAACAAAGAAGAAGAATTAGTAGTTGGAAAATATGGCCTTGGTGATAGAAATAACACTGGAGGGCACATGATAGAATTCTGCAAGACCAATGACTTTTTCATTGGAAATACCTTTTTTCAACAGCATAAATGATGACTCTACTTGTGAACCTCACTGGATGGAATACACAGGAATAAAATTGACTACATATGTGGAAAGCAGCGATAGAGAAGCTCAATATTATTAGTCAGAACAAGGCCAGGGGTTTTATCAATTGCTCATATACAAGTTCAAGTTGAAGTTGAAGAAAATTAAAACAAGTCCACAAGAGTCAAAGTACCACCTTGAATATATCCTACCTGGATTTAGATACCATGTCAAGAATAGATTTGATGCGTTGAACACTAATGACAGAAAACCAGACTAGTTGTGGAGTGACATCAAGGACATCACACATGTAGTAAGCAAAGGGTCATTAAGAAGACAGGAAAGAAAGAAACAACCAAAATGGATGTCAGAAGAGACTTTGAAAATTGTTTCTGAGTGCAGAGTAGCTAAAGCAAACAGAAGAAATGATGAAGTAAAAGAGCTTAATGGAAGCTTTCAAAGGAGGGTTTGAGAAGACAAAGTAAAGTATTATAATGAAATGTGCAAAGACTTGGAGTTAGAAAGCCAAAAGGGAAGGACGTGCTCAGCATTTCTTCAGCTGAAAGAATTGAAGAAAAAATTCAAGCTTGGAGTTGTAATATTGAAGGCATCTGTGGGTATGGGCAAAAAATTAAAGTATGTAGGAAGCATCAAAAGACGATGGAAGGAACATACAGTCATTGTACCAAAAAGAACTGGTTAATTTTTAACCATTTCAGGAGGTAGCATATTATCAAGAACCTATGGTACTGAAGGAAGAAGTCCAAGCTGCACTGAGGGCACTGGCGAAAAACAAGGCTCCAGGAATTGATGGAATACCAGTTGAAAAACAGTCGCTCAATGAATATTTAACAGACATCTACTATTTGTAAGAGGTGTCCATTTTATGCAATGTTTTGTATTGATTTGTGTCCCTCCAAAAGATATGTTGAAGTCCTAATCCCCAGTACCTGTGAATGTGACTTTGCTTGGAAATAGGGTCTTTGAAGATGTTTTCAACTAAGTTAACCAAAAGTAGTATAGGTCCTAATCCAACCTTTGTGCTGTCCTTATAAATGAGGAGAACACAGAGAGACACACCGGGAGATTGCCACATGAAGATGCATCTACAAGTCAAGGAACTCCAAGAAATGCCCGGAGCTACTCTAAGCTGGAAGAAACAAGGAAGGATCTTCCCCTACAGAGGACAGAGAGAGCTCATGGCTTCACCAACACTCTGAATTTGGACTCAAAAACTCCAGAACTCTGAGAGAATAAATCTCTATTCTTTAAAGTCACACACTTTGTGGTACTTTGTTCTAATAGCCCTAGGAAACTAAAATTCACAGCATCCTCTCATGAGGGCCCAAAGAAAAAATTCTCTCAGGTCTGAATGTCAATGCCAGTCATATTTTTCATCTTATAAACCCTGGAAACCCTGGAACTTTTTCCCTCTTTGCACCAACTGCTCGCTGCTGAGAAGAAAATATTTATGGCCCACTTATAGCGACAGTCACAGCTGAGTATTCAAACGAACTCCTTATCCCATCCTGTTGTTACTTCTACTTCCTTCAGTCTTAATTTTGATACCTAAATTTTTTAATGGGGAGAACACACTCAGTGTTTCTCAAGCTGAAAGAACTGAAGAGAGACTCAATATTGAAGAATTCTTGGGGGGGGGAATATTAAATGATGCAGCAAGTATCAAAAGAAGATGGTAGGAAAGCCCAGAGTCACTGTATCAAAAGGAATTGGTTGACATTCAACCAGTTCAAGAGATAGCATATGGTCACGAACCAATAGCACTGAAGGAAAAAGTCTAAGCTGCACTGAAGGCATTGACAAAAAACAAACCCAAACCCAGTGCATCCCAGAAATTGATGGAACACTAATTGAGATGTTTCAACAAACGAATGCAGTACTGAAGCATCACTTGTCTATGCCAAGAAATTTGGAAGACGACTACCTGGCCAACCAACTGGAAAAGGTCCATATTTGTGTCCACTCCGAAGAAAGATGTTCCAACAGAATTCAGAAATTACCAAACAATATCATTAATATCACATGAAAGCAAAATTTTCCTGAGCCTGGTTGCAGCTGTACATTGACAGGGAACTGCCAGGAATTCAAGACAGATTCAGAAGAGGATGTGGAAAGGCAATATGATTGCTAATGTCAGATGGATCTTGGCTGAAAACAGAGACCACCAGAAAGATGTTTACCTGTGCTTTATTGATTATGCAAAGGTATTGGACTCTTTGGATCATAATAAATTATGGATACCATTGTGAAGAATGGGAATTCCAGGACACTTAATTGTGCTCATGTGGAACCTGTGCATAGACCACGAGGCAGTTGTTGGAACAAAACAAGGGGATAATTCATTATTTAAAATCAGGAAAGGTGTACATCAGAGTTGTGTCCTCTCACCATACTTAGTCAATCTGTATGCCGAGCAAACAATCTGGACTATATGAAGAACATGGCATTAGAGTTGGAGGAAAACTCATTAATAACCTGCAATATGCAAATGACACAACTTGCTTGCTGAAAATGAAGAGGACTTGGAGCATTTACTGATGAAGATCAAAGACTACAGAATTCAGTGTGGATTACACCTTAACTTAAAGAAAACAAAAATTCTCACAACTGGACCAATAAGCAACCTCATGATAAATGGAGTAAAGACTGAAGTTGTCAATGATTTCATTTTACTTGGGTCCAAAATCAACACCCATGGAAGCAGCAGTCAGGAAATCAAGTTACACATTGCATTGGGCAAACCTGCTGCAAAATACCTCTTAAAAGAATTAAAAAGCAAAGATGTCACCACTTTGAGGACTAAGGTGCTCCTGACCCACGCCATGGTGTTTTCAATTGCCTAATATGTGTGTGAAAGCTGGACAATGAATAAAGAAGACCAAAGAAGAATTGCTGCCTTTGAATTATGGTGTTAGAGAAGAATAGTGAATATACCATGGACTGCCAGAAGAGCCAACAAATCTGTCTTGAAGGAAGTACAGCCAGAATGCTCCTTAGAAGCAAGAATGTCAAGATTGCGTCTCATGTACTTTAGACACATTATCAGGAGGGGCCAGTCCCTGGAGAAGTACATCATGCTTGGTAAAATAGAGGGTAAGCAAAAAAGAGGAAGACCCTCAATGAAATGGATTGACACAGTGGCTGCAACAATGGGCTCAAGCACATCAACGATTATGAGGATGACGCAGGACTGCGCAGTATTTCATTCTGTTGTTCATTGGTCGCTATGAGTCAGAACCCACTCCTCGGCAGCTAACAACAACAACAACATTTTTTTTTAAAATCTATTTTATCTTGCTTATTACAGGGAATGTTGTAAATTGTATTAAATCCTTTCTAGACTAAGGTGGGGTGTGTAAATAAAAACATAGAAATAAAGGTACAAATATAGTCCTTAGTTAGTGGTCATAACATAGTTTAAAAGCATTGGAAGTTTTAATGTTTTGTTCTCAGGCACAAGAGCAAAGAGACAGCTTTTGAGTTGGGTGTGAGCCCTTTCTTCTATTGCTCTGACAAGAAAGCTATTCTGAATAGAAATAAGAGGACAGAGTATGGATATCCCATCTGGTGGTGAGGAAATGTGCCTGTACTGGGAAATACCACTTCTCACCCTAAAACAGGGGGAGACAGAGCCAACCAAGAGTTGTTGCAATGAGAATCAATGTTGTGCCATGCTAGTTAAGGCAGCCAGGGATCAGTGTGACAGGTAATGTCATTTGTCCTCTGGTCAGGCAGCCAAGTGAGCACTTTTATAGAACTTAGACTTGTCCTGAGGGGCAGGTGGCCAGTTATGATAATAATGGCACTTTCTGCACAGTAGCACACAGAATTCTCACACCACCCTGGGAAGGAGGGACCACCGTTCTCCCATTTGAAAAATGAGAAAATAGGGCAGAGAGGGTAAGTACATGAGCAAAATCAGCCAGCTCTTCAGTGATAGAGCTAGCCTCAAACCTGGGGAGTCAGCCACCAGGCTCATTGCTCCTTATCACAGTGTCAAAACCCAAATCAAATCCATTGCCACAGAGTCAATTCCAACTCATGGCCGCCCCATGTGTCAGAGTAGAACTGCTCCATAGGGTTTTCAAGGCTGTGATTTTTCTTCCAAGGTGCCTCAGGGTGGGTTCGAACCACCAACCTTTTGGTATGTAGTCGAGCGATTCACCATTTGTGCCATCCAGGGACTTCACCATTATGTCAGAGGCCTATAAAAATGAAGGGGCAGAGAAGTGAGGACATTGAATGTGGATGCAGAAAGAGCATAGGTATGAACTGAGTGTGGAGCACTAGAACAAGGTAATAAAAGAGAGTTTGGAGAATGCTGGCATCCAAGTCCTAACTCATCTCAAGATGATTATTGTGCAATGACTGCGAAATTAGGACTGGACATTAAGTCAGTGCAGAAGGGATTTGTAGGATTTGTAAGCCCATTACAAAAGACATATAAAAAAGAACAAAAGAAACAACCAACAAACCTGTATACAGAAGGGTAAAGAAGTAGACATTAGTTGAAGACACCCAGAACTTGGGATAGGACTGAAATTCAGTGTGTCTGCGTCTCGCCATTCCCATTGAATGCTCACTCCTGGATAACACTTGTATAGACTCTACGTAATTATTTGAAATGTTAACTCCAACTAAGTGAATCCCGAATTGATTTTAGTCGTTCTCAAATAATCTCTCTCTCTCTCTCTTTTTTTTTCTAAGATAACCCATTAAAGACTTGTTTTAGGAAGATTTTCTAGTAGAAATAAATGAAATCAATTTGATCCAATTGACTGATCAAATCACAATGTCCAAGTAGAAGATGTTACACAGTAAGAAGTCTGAATTGGTCTTTCATATGCCTGTATTGTAGAAAGAGCTCTAATTATTTAATGAAGGAATGAAGTAGGTAGAACTCATCATCAGTAATGCTACATCGTGGGATCCTAACAAGTGATGCATTACCGGATTGATAAGCCTGGGTGAAAACCTCTGCACTGTGTCTGTACGTATTGGTTATGGAAGCAGACAGCACGGGGTATATAGCCAAGGGCCCTACTTTTAGAGATTATAAGTTTTGTTAGAAAGATAAGATATTGTTCTAAAAGAAAAATTATCTATTACAAGGAAGAAGTGAGTTCTCTTTGGGAAGTGAGGTAGGAGTCCAGAGAAGGCCTGAAAGACCCTCCACTTTCTGAAAAGATGTAGAATGTGAGCTGGATCTGAGGAGCCCCACAAGGAGTATGTGTGTGTGTATGCGCATGTATGTATGCGAGTGTGTGAACACATGCTCATTTTGTACAAAGGAAACAGTTAAGATGGGAAGACAATAGTCACTCTGATTAGGGTGAAAGGCAGTGCTGGGGGGTCACATGAAGCCAGCCCTTGTATGTGTTAAAACTGGTGTCCAGGTAACACAAAGTGGCCAGTGATTAAGAAAAAATATTTGCAGTGATTTAAAGACAATGACCTATTATGTGGATTTTCTGTGGATTTAATGCGGGGGAGTGGGAGGAAGTACAATCCAATCCCTTTAATGCACATGTCCCTGTGAGGTCTTATGGCGACAATGGCAATACTGGGCAGAATGAGACAGTGTCCCTGCCCTGGAGGAACATACGTGGTAACGGACAGACTGTCTCAGCTCCACTACTTACTTTTTTATTATCACCATTGTGCTTTAGATGAAGGTTTACAGAACAAACTCGCTTCTCATTAAACAATTAGTGCACATACTGTTTCGTGACATTGGTTACCAACCCCACCACATGTCAACACTCTTGCTTGTGGTTCCCCATTACCAGCTTTCCTGTCTCCTCCTGCCTCCTAGTCCTTGCCCCTGGGCTGATGTGCCCCTTTAGTCTCGTTTTGCTTTATGGGCCTGGCTATCTGCTGAAGGGCGAACCTCAGGCATGACTTCATTATTGAGCTAAAAGTGTGCCCAGGGGCCATACTCTCAGGGTTTCTCCAATCTCTGTCAGACCAGTAAGTTTGGTCTTTTTTTGTCCACCAGGTACTTTTTGAGTAACTGATTTTTCATATGTGAAATGGGTACGCAAAGATCTACTCCCCCAATGAGTTTCCTCATGGAATGCTCTCAGCGCAGTGCCTGGCTGTGGGTTTAATACAGAGGTCCCTAGGCTGTAGAAAATTCCCCTGCAGCTTGCTTGGCTGGCCTCGCCATTTTTGCATTAAAGTTGTAGTTCTTTTGCTTGGCCTGCTCTGTGAAAATCCTGGCGCCTGCATGGTATGATTAAGAATGTTGCTGATGTAAGTTGTATGAACTCAGTAGTTGTAAACCCCTTAAAAATAACTTTTTCCCTTGCCCTCTGGAAGCAGCTTGGCAGCAACGGCCTTGATTCCTTCTTTTCCTTGTGCGACCGAAATAAAGGCATCTTTACACTCTCCCACCTCAGTCTCTCATTTACTGGCTAATACAAGTCACACTGAGCAAAACCTGGGGGGTTCCACCCGGTAACTTCCACCTAGTAATAGGTTAAGAGCTCAGTTGGTGCTAGTCTGAGGTCCCACCCGAGGCCAATGAGTTTCATGGTGGCAGAGCCCTCTCTGTCCTTCATGCCCCATCCCCAGCATGCTTGGCACTGCTAAGTACTCCATAAGTATTGGTTTGTGCAGTATCTGTGACACAGGGTTTCCTGTGTTCTAAAATCCTGGGAGTTGCTGCGTGGTGCAAATGGTTAACATGCTCACTGCTAACAAAAAGGTGGAGGTCAAGTCCATCAAGAGGCGATCTACTTCTCAAAAATCAGCCATCGAAAACCCTATGGAGCGCTTTTACTCTGACACACATGGGGTTGTCATGAGTCAGAATGAAGCCTTCTTAGTTGACTTGGGTTTTGGGCTCTATAAAGGAGGGCACTTTTTGATATCCTGCAGAACCCCGCCTGACTGCTAGGCTCCCAACTTCTCCAGCTGGCTCTGTCCAGGGCCTCCATCTTTACCCACTCCTTTCTCTCTGCAGTCAGTTTACTGAGCTGTACAAAAACAGGGGAAGACCACAAGTGGCAAGAAAGAGAAAAGATTGGCAGCACTGTCATCATAGGGGGTCTGCCAAGGGCCTTCTGAGAGTAGAAGGAATAAAACTATAAGGTATCCTGGGTTTAAGATGGTCTTTAGAGAGATGTCATGTTCTGCTTCCAGTTAAAATAGGATGATGCAAATTAAAGTCAGCAGCAAGCACGGAGCAAAGGTTGTGGTTAGAGGTTATGAAGGGTAAGTTTCCTCCTGAAGCAGACTAAGGTCACAAGGCTACGTCTGCAGGCAGGACTGGTTAAATAATCTGAGAGGTTCAGTGAAAAATGAAAACGAGGGGACCCTTGTTCTGAAAGTGGAGGGAAATGCTGTTAAAACCACAGGAATAGAAGGCTCTTGCCTTTCTTCTGTGTATCTCCTCTGCTCATGCATGTATTCCATTTCTCATCAGCTCTCACTTACATAAAACAAGGTCAGAGGTAAAATTATTAAGAATTTTAAGAGGGCGACAGCAGACCAATAAAGGGCACATGGGGCCCTTTTGAATGCAGGGTTCTGTGTGACTGCATAGGTCACACGCAGGTGCAGCCAGCCCTGGCTGTGTGCATGAATAAGCAAGGGAATCAGGGAATCCTCAGAATAGAGTCACGCCCTGTGGGCAGGTTGGCAAAAGTGAACCTTGAGAAGGTTTGTCTGCTCTGAGTTGAAAAGATGAGGGTTGTGGAACTGTCACCTGCCTGTCAATATAAGACTGAAAATTCCTGTAGGTTGGAGTTGCTATGGTACCATCTGCCTTTTGCATTTCTGTAGTTGGAGTCCCTGAGTGGTGCAAATGGTGAAACGCTCAACTACTAGCTGAAAGTTTGATGGTTCGAACCCACCCAGAGGCACCTAGGAACACAGGCCTGACAGTGTGCTTCCGAAAAGTCACAGCCTTGAAAGCCCTATAGAGCAGTTCTGCTCTGCACATGGAGTTGCCACAGGATGTCACCATGAGTCAGAATCGACTCGATGACAACTAACAACAGTAAGTTGCTACAGTTGTGTAGTGCACAGCTGACCAGAAATCTATAGCAAACCACTGAGCACAACATAGCTTGGCCCTTGTGATGGGAAGCCTGACTAAAGCTGCAGGAGAAGGAAGCAAGTTCAGTGGGAATGGCAAAGCCTTCCTAGTCAGGGCGGTTCTTTCACTCCAACATTAGGTGCAGAACCAGCCCAGGGAACTGTGAAGCCAATCGAAACCCAGATAGCAGGGTGACGTGTGACATATACAGCCTGGCCTCACCAGCGGGGCCAATGACTGGGGCTCTCCAGTGCCTGCCTCTGTTAAATCTAGTCTCAGAGGCAACCCAAGGCTCCAGAATTTCACTGACCCGCCATATAAGAGCAAATAGATTACTTCTTTCACCAACATGTGATTCTTAGAACAAGAAAATCACAGAGTGTTAGAGTTGGGCATTAACCTAATACCAGTTAACCGGTTGCCGTTGAGTTGATTCTAACTCACGATGACCCCACGTGTATCAGAGTAGAACTGTGCTCCATCGGGTTTTCATGGCTATGGCCTTTTGAAAGCAGATTGACAAGCCTTTGTTCTGAGGCACCTCTGGGTGGGTTCAAACTGCTGACCTATCCATCAGTAACTAAGCGCTTAACTGTTTGCACCACCAGGGACTCCTTAATCTACATAGTCTTTGCAAATTGGGGGCTTGTGAGAAGTAACCTGCAGACATAGTGAACTGGAAAATAATTGAAATAGTTGATAGCTTTTTAAAATTTGTAGATTCCATAATCCTGGAACCCTGGTGGCACAGTTGTTAAGAGCTCAGGCTGCTAACCAAAAGTTCGGCAGTTTGAATCCGCCAACTGCTCCTTGGAAACATTATGAGGCAGTTCTACTCTGTCCTATAGTGTTGTTGTGAGTCACAATCAACTGGATGGCAAGGGGTTTGGTTTTGGTTTGGTATATAATAATCCTAATTTCCGGTCTCTGACCACACCTGTTCTGATTTGTTTTGTAGAGAGGAGCCGGGGACTCAGAGACAGAGGAAGTACTTGTCCATAGTCATGGCTGGCAGTTATGACTGGGACCAGAACTCAGATGTGCTGCTGCCTCCTGGTTCAGAGCTCTTCCTGGCCGCCCTGTCATTACCATGACTCTATTAATTTAGCCCAGGATGCCATCTCCTGGCTTCCTGCCAAAAAAGATGTCAATGAGAATAATTGCTTTTTAAATTGGGGACCTAATTCTCTCAAACATATCACAATCAATTTTTCTCTATGGTGTTGGAATATCACTTCAAGGAAATTCTTAAATGTGGATGAGATCTATGATGGATAATGAAATAAAATTCCTTTATAAACACAAATATAAATAATTATGTAGGTGGAAAGAAAACAGAAATAGTATTTTCAAGTGCTAGTAGTGAAAGACTGGGTTCCAACTAAAGAGCTGTTTTTATTTTATTTTTTGTTCTGCCGGCAGACCTTTATGTCTAGTTGCAACTGTGCTGTTGAGCCACTATATGACCTTGAACAAGACCAGCCCTTTTGCATTATGCCTTCTCCATCTGCAAAACAGGCTAAGATATCCACGCCTGCCTTATTATACCGATAAATTAGATGTGTGTATGAGCTTTAAGCTCCTGGGAAAAGATTTGCAGGCTACACATTTGCGATCTTGATATTACAAACTGGAACCTGAACTGAAATGTTATTTATTCTAAAAATCTGAGGTTATTATTTCCTTGACCGTTTTAACCAAATGCATCATTTCTTGAGAGGCTAGGAAAGAAAGGCATTCCTTTCTTTCATTTCCTACAAATGCATATTTTTAAATGTTTGAAATGCCTGGTTATCTCAGTGCTTTTAATCACCTTAAATATTTGTAATCATCATGTAACAGAATGCCTGAAGTTTTTTGTCTTCCCTTGCAAAGCATGTGAAAAAGACCGGAAAGGCAGAACTCATTCCATTCAAGGGTGACTGATAAGATAGAAAGAGGATTAGGGTATCTTTTAATATGTCACATATTTGCTGTTCTTGTTTTCTTTATCTTCTGTGTTGGCACATATTTGAAACATATCAAGAGAGTGTTTATAGTCACTTCTAAAGATTCAAACGTTTTAGCCTTAGGCTCTTTCCCTGTTGCTTTTTGTGTCTTTAGGGTAAAAATGCTCGGGAGATCCTGGAGAGACATGCACTTGCTAAATATCCAAACAGGTCAGTGGCCCTGTGTCGCCAGGCAGCCCTCTCCCAGTTCCCTACACAGCTGGCTCTTCCTCCTCCTCAGAGCTTGTCTCATCCCCCCTCGCTAGTCAGTCCTCTAACCTGCCTCTCCTTCCTCACTCTATGACCTCCCTTCCCATTTCACTGTGAAAAGAAAATCAGGTGGAAGAGGTCTTCATTTTCAAACCACTGAATCTATCTACTCACCTGTGTCTGGCCCCTCTATTAGACCTGCTGTACCCTCCTGTGACAGTAAACAAATGGGTCTGTGCCCTCTAAGACCGCCTCCTACCCATGCGCTAGAACCCACGTCTGGTGGCCTAATTGAGAATTTGGTTCTGCTAATACCTCCCCTCCTGCATTAATTTTTTCTCCTTTATGGGTAAGCTTATTTACAACTTTTTTTTTTTTTTTTTTCTTACAGCAGCACACAAACAAGCTGGGAAATCTCCTATACTTTGCCTCCCTCCAGTTTCTGCAATTCACCGGAAAAAAAAAAAAAAAAGTTTTCTCTTCACTAACTCCCATTCTCTCTTGAGTCCACTTGAGTCAGGCTTTTGCCCCCATCACATGATTGCCAAAGACACAAACCAACTCCATGGGCTAAAATCCAATGGCTGGTTCATAGTCTTCTCCCACAGGTCAGCGTTTTTCATTTTCTTCACTTGGCTTCCAGACTTCACATGCTCCTGGGTTTCTTTCTTCTCTGACCACTTTGTCTTAGGCTACTTTATTGGTTCCTTGTGCTCTACTCCAAGTCCCCAAAGGAGAAAGTTGAGTGTCTTAGGATTCATTTTTTTTTTCAGTTCTCTTCTTAACCTACAGTTATTCCCCAAGTGATATTACCCCATTTCAATCTCATCTTTCCCTGGTGACCTCTGAATTTTATGTCTAGCCTTAATGTTTACCCTCAACTCCATATTCGTATGTTCAACATTTCCATTTGGATGTCTAATACCATGTTCAAATCTCACACTTGCCATGTCCAAATCTGAACTCTTGATTTCCGCAGCCAAGCTGCACTTCCCCCAGGATAATACATGACACTGTCAAGCATCCATTCGTCAGCCTCATCAGTAGTCCTGACTTCTGTTCCTGCCTGGATCTGGCAACTTCTCCTCTCCACCAGTGCCCTCATCAAGCCTTTTTTGCCTGGACATCTGAAAAGCCTTCTGTCACCCAGACCTTCCTGCAGTCTGTTCCGTCCACAGCAGACAAAGTGACCTTTTACTCTGATGTGATACCGCAACAGATCATGTCCTTTTGTTCTTCCCAACAATGACTCCCTTCACATTTTAATGCATATCCAGACCTTCTTTGCCCTGACATCGGGCTACATTTCTGCCCTCTTCTTTGTCCCTTCCCTTGTTAGCATACACTGGTTGACGTTAGCTTACTTGTCATTTCTATCACCTCAGGGCCTTTGCAGCTATGGCTATCTTTCCTGGAACTCTCTTCCTATTATATTTCATCTGTTCAGATTCCTGCTCCAATGTCTGTCCTCAGAGTTGCCTTTCCTGATTCTATCTGAAATAGTCCCTCTAGTCTGGTCAGTCTCTTAGTCCTTTCTCTGCTTGGTTTTCCTTTCTGGCACTTGTGTCTACCTGGCCTTGTGTTATACCTTAATTCACAAGGTCAGGAATTTGGACTTGCCCTCAGTACTTACCACTGAGACATAGAAGGCACCCAGTAAATACTTATTAAACAAATGACTGTTTCTTAAGTGCCATGTGCTTAGTTCGCTAAAAAGGTGAGCAGATTTTCTGGCAGGCACTGGATTTGTCTGTTCAGGCGAGTCAGGAAGTGGGCAGGCAGATTATTCCAGAGAAAGTGGGAAAAAATTCAATCAGCCAGGGAGGAGATTATAGATGAAGAGTGTAGCAATGAACTACAATGGTGAAATCTAGGCAAGCTGTTGGTCTTTGAAGTTCTTGAGTGATTATGCTTGATCCAGCAGACAGGTAGAACTGAGCTAAAGAAATAGGTGTGAGCAATCATAGGCAAGTCACTGGCTAAGAAAGTCCTTGAGCACATGAACTGGTTACCAGCAGGGTTCCTGGAAAGAGCAAGGCAGACCCTGTTTCTAGAAGCACTCAGGAGTTCCAAATAGGGAAATAGACAGGGAGGGACTCAGGCAAAATGCCAAGAGCCCAGTTATTGGGACTTGAGTACAAGGGAGTAAATGTTTTTAGGAATATAACAGAAGGTGATTTATCACAACTGGGAAACAAGTTCAAAGCCAGGCCAACTGTCCTAGTAACTTGACACTGAGCCCAGAACATGCAGCTAATGGTTCTTAATCCTCTTGTCTATTTTAGGATGGGCCCTAAGAAATGCAATGGCACTGAGCCTGTTGTTTACAGGGTGGCAGAGAGAACATCAGTGGGCTCCAGTTTTGGGAGTGGAAGGTTTAAGAGGCCAGAGACCAGGTACAACCTAGTAGTCTGTGTTTTTATGGAAAGTCTTCATACCTGAAAAATTAACACAAGTGAGCATGGAAAGGAAACATTGTTGTAGAGAGGATAGAGAAATTTGGAATCAGAAATCCTGAATTCAAGCCTTACTGCCAAGTAGCATTTCTTGGGCGATACTGAATTTGGTCCTATGACTTCTTTGAGTCCTAACTTTCCTATCTGTCAAATGAGGGGGGCAGGGGGCATTGCCATAGAGTTGATTACAACTCACAGCGACCCTATAGGACTGAGTAGAACTGCCCCATAGAGTTTCCAAGGAGCAGCTGGTGGATTTGAACTGCTGACCTTTTGGTTAGCAGCCAAGCTCTTAACTACTGTGCCACTAGGGCTCCTTCAATGGGAATAGCAATGCCTTAATTTTCTCCGTCTCAGAGCAATGTTACTGATGGTCTAGGAAACAGCCGTCAGCTGGTGGCTAATAGACGTTTTGTGAAAAATGAGATTGATTCTCACAGAAGAAGAAGTCTGCATTGAATAACATTGATGAGGCTTCTCTGCTGCTCTGTTTGCCTTCTCAGCGACTGTAGTCTGCTCACATGCTTTTCGAATTTTCATGAGGTGGATTTAATATGTGGCATTTCTCAAACTTATTTGACCACAAAACCTTTTTTCCCTTCCGTACTTACTAACGTCTCCCAGAAGAGTATTTCATGGGCCATGGTTTGGGAAATGCAGCTGTGGAGTAATAAGTGAACAAACTCACTAATTAAGTGCTTACTATGTGCCTGTCAGTTCTCTTCCAACTCCAAACAAGTTCTTGAGTATTCACATTGCGAAAAGGCAATTCACATTGCCATATTGTATATTAGTTTCTAAAAGAGATTTGAAGGAAGTTGGTAGGGGTTAGGTCAAACAAAAATATAAATCCTTAATAAAAAAGATATATGCAGAAAAGGTTATGCTCTGGGCCTTGAGTCTTAGCATACTTTATCAAGTGCTGACACCTGAAAGATTATTGCTCCTCATGGAGCCCCAAAGCAATGTGAACAGGTCTGGGAAGAAGATGTGGGCATCATGGTTATTATAATAGATGATGTCCAAATTTCCTGACATATATTGCAGGGCTTGAACCTGAAATTAAAGTTCTTTTCCTACTTGGAAAACCTGTGAAAAAGAAGTTGAAACCAAGACTAAATTGCAATACTCTTAATAATTACATAAAATACTTACTTGTATTAAGATATTTTATCCTAGATAACAGAAGTGTTGATTTGATGTAGGAGAGGCTGTGAGAGCTGGCTTTGTCTCTTTCCCACCTGTGGAGGATGGATGGGAGGCTGCATGGTATAGTGGAGCAGCCATGCATCAACTGATTATCAATTCCAGAATTTACTACTTATGAAACCCTGAGTTTCATAATTAAGTAATTTCTTTGAATCTCAGTTCCTTTGTCTGTAAAATGGGGATGATTTTATTAAGGGAGAGCTGTCTTCGCCTTAGTTGATTTAAGTGTGAAGCTCAGAAGAGAATCTCGGATGAAGAGCAGGGTTTGTAAGCCTTGGCAATACTGACATTTTGGGCAGAATAATTCTGTTTGAGTTCCTGTCCTGTGCATTGTAACATCTTTGGTGATCAAAAATATCTCCAGACATTGTCAAATGTCCCATAAAAAAACCCAAAAAACTCATTGCCATGGAGTCGATTCTGACTCATAGCAACCCTATAGGACAGAGTAGAACTGCCCCCATAGAGTTTCCAAGGAGTGCCTGGTGGATTCGAACTGCTGACCTTTTGGTTAGCAGCTGTAGCAGTTAACCACTATGCCACCAGGGTTACCAAGTCCCACGGAGGGGGTCAAAATAGCCCCTGTTTGAGAACCCCTAGTCTAGCAGAAGAAGGGGTTCATGGCACTTCTTAAAAAGCTCACATTTCAACAAAAACTGACTCAGTGGGAAAAGATATTAAGGTCTGAACATTTAAGATTTGCAAAGGGAGATGTTTTTACTGTAGAGATTTCTTTAATAAGGGTACCTTCAATGGCTCTAAGTATATCAATTTAGGAGAAATGTTCCTGAAAAAGTTAGCATTTGATCACACCTAACTTTTGAGTCAGGGGATGGCTTTTCTTTTCATGTCAACAATGGAATCATCTTTAGCAGGCTTCTTCCCCATCCACATCAGGGTAAAAGAAGAAGAAGACCAATCAAAGAAAGCAGTTGTGTTGTTGGTGCACAAGCTTTATTCTTACAGCGTCACTTCTCGTTTCTTATAGCGTTACTTCCTATTATTTGATGAAGTTTTAACTAACAGCTGTTTGCATAACATCATAGTTTAATCTGATTCATCATTCATGCTGTAGATAATTCAAAGGATGAACACTTACGTGACCCTAGACATGCCCGTGGCTCTAATCTGTTCACTTTGCTGCACCTTCCAGCCACCATCCTCTCTCTCCTGCTTTGTCAGCCAGGGCTTCCATGCTAGTCTCCATGCCTTAGTCTTCAACACTGGCTATCCATTCACCACACTTAGCAGGAGTGATCTTTCTAAAGTGGAATTCTTTTCTATCTCCCTGCTCACAAACTTTCTGTGACTGTCCATTGCCCTGTCTATGAAACCCGCATTTTGGGGGAATGGCATAGAAAACCCTTCATGGTTCATATTCGACCTTATGTTTTATCTCTCCCTGCCAGATGCTCCATCTAACCTGAGATGCTCCCTCTCCCTCCTTTCTTGCCTTTATATATGCTGTTCTTTCTGTCTTGAAAGTCCTCCTTCCTTCTCCTCCTATCATTTCCCTGCCTAGTTAACTCTTCTTCCTCCTTCAGATATTAGCTTACACAGTTCCTCCTTTAGAAAGCTTTCTCTGATTTCTCCAAGACCCATTCATTCATTTATTAAACAGCTATATAGTGCAGACTCACTAAATATTTCCTAAATGAGAAAATTAACCAAGTGCAAAGAGAATCAGGAGAGACCAGGTCACAGAATAGAGTTGAGAGGTTCAAGGGGGAATTAACTCACTTACAGTATTAAATATGGCAAAGTCCCTAAGTGCTGCAAATGGTTAACATGCTTGGCTACTAACTGAGAGGTTGGAGGTTCAAGTCCATCCAGAGGCACCTCAGAGGAAAGGCCTGGTGATCTACTTCTGAAAAATCAGCCATTGCTGGATGGTCATTTCTTCTAGACCTTTTCCGTAGATAGAGCTAGGAAATACGTGAGGAAGGAAAAAACGCAGGGGTTCTTCCTAATGTTTTTAATTTAAATATAGTATTTCCAATTCAAACAGCACTACAAAGATTTTATTTGACTACTTTGATTTTACACTTAATCTATTTCCATTTGAATATTGGTTTCTGATGTTATTGGTATAATCATGTATTTGCTTTTTCCTATTACATCTATACAATGATTAGTATAAAATATAAAAATACCAATCTTACTATTAACAAAGAAGCTGGTGAATGTAGTTTAAGTCCCCCCCTCCCCCCGCCCAGGTCTTATCCTTATGCTATACCCCACTGAGACTGCACAGCCAAAATAATGTATTTTCAAGTCACTTAAAATAATTACTTTCAATATAGTTATGCCACCAACCTAGAGTGTAGTTAGGTTCCATTTGTTTTGGCTCATTTTCCAATTATTAAGTGTGATGGTTAAGATTGTGTGTCAGCTTGGCTGGGTCATGGTTCTCAGTGGTTTGGCAGCTGTATGATGTGATCACTTTCGTGTTGAGGTTTGATGTAATGTGGCCACCCCCATGATGGGATCTGCTGTGAGTAGTCAATTAGTTGAAAGGGAGATTCCTTGGGCTTCTGGCCTGCATCCCCTGTAAGTGGAAATTCTAGCAAGTTTCATGGGCTTTTACTTGCCCTGGATCCTGCAGTTGGCTCCTGTTTGTCTGACCTCCAATTCTTGGGACTTGAA
The DNA here is from genome assembly GCF_024166365.1 of Elephas maximus indicus. Lineage (NCBI taxonomy): Eukaryota > Metazoa > Chordata > Mammalia > Proboscidea > Elephantidae > Elephas > Elephas maximus. The sequence continues at coordinate 111,817,412 of NC_064826.1, read as the reverse complement.
CTAGTAGCTTACCTGCCATCTTGCCTGCCAATCTCAGGATTTGTCCATCTTCACAGCCTGTGAGCAACAGCCCTGCTCTCTGACCTGCCAATCTTGGGTTCACCAGCCCCTTCAGTTATGTGATCAGGAGAAGCCTCTCTTCTGACCCATGGACTTGGAATGTTCCAGCCTCTACAACTGCGTGAGCCATTTCCTTGATATAAATCTCCCTTTGTATATAGTTATATGCTTTACTGCTTCTGCTTCTCTAGAAAGAAGCAAAGACATTAGGGTTTGTCTTTTTAATAGGTATTGTATGTTTTATTGGTTTTGTAAAATATGTATATGATTTGAAACTCAAACTAAAACAAGGCATACTTAGAAGCCTGGGTTCTATCTCTGTTCTCCCCCTTCTGTTCTCCCATTTCCCTTAAAGAAGATCTCCATTTTATATGTTTTGGGTTTATTCTTCCATTGTTTTTAAGTGCACACACACACAAACATATAAAATATATAATACGTAAACTAGAATATATATGTATATATGTACACACACATTTATATGTGTGCGTATGCATATATGTATACACGAAAGGTACCATGCTATACACACCACTCTGCACTCCTATTTTACAACATATACTAGGAAAAAAAAATCCAAAACTCCACAGACGCACATAGAGATCTTCCTCTTCCTTTTTATGACTGCATAGTATTCCATGGAGGGTAACCAAGGTTATCCACTCCATCCTCTGTGGAGGACGTGGAGGTTGTCTTATGCTGTCACTCTGCCTAGCTTTGTGCATATGTCAGCTCATACTTTGCTTGTATGCGTTTGATATAACTCCGTAAAGGGAGGATTCCTGGGTCAAAGGACAGATGTATATGTAGTTTTGCTAGGTGTGAAGTTCATTTACTTTGACAGCTCACAGGGCTCTACTTATTTTATTAAATGAGCTGTTTCTCAGAGGCTTCTCAGGTTATAAGTTTATCTGTTTATTAGTTTTAAACAATTATATATTACATATATACATGTATGCACACGTACCACCATAACCAAAAACAAGTTGCTGTCAAGTCATTCAACTCATGGTGACTCCATGTGCTACAGAATAGAACTGTGCTCCATAGGGTTTTCTTGGCTGTAATCTTTATGGAAGCAGACCATTAGGTCTTTCTTTCATGGCATTGCTGGGTGGGTTCAAACTGCCAACCTTTATATGAGCAGTCTAACACAAACTGTGCCACGCAGGGACATTTATGTAATATATATGTTGTTGTTGTTGTGTGCCATCTAGTTGATTTTGACTCATAGTGGCCCTATATGACAGAGTAGAAATGCCCCATAGGGTTTTTAAGAAGCAGCTGGTGGATTTGAACTGCCAACCTTTTGGTTAGCAGCCTGAACTCTTAATGCCACCAGGGCTCCACATAATGTATATACTCTTTTATATATATTTTATTCTTCTGTATGTATGTGTGTATATGCAGATGTATGTATGTACACATATACATACATGTAGGTATGTATAAGTGCATAATATATACATATATAAACATACATATACAGAGGTATTATATATTTGGGTATATTTTATATATTATATATAATGTGTGCATGTCTATATATAAAAACATAAATGTGTGTGTTTACTTGCCAGATATATATGTACCTCCTTGTGTTTATGCCCAGACACATCTGAATCCTAATGAGACAGACTTAGGTTCAATTTGAAAACCAGTGACACTTGTTTTCTTAAATGCAGAAGCTCAAGAACATAACAGTCAAATCCTGTGAAAACATTCCTTACCTTTCTTATTTTGGAGAATCACTGAATTTGTAAGCCAGGAACATAACACCTAGGTGACACAGAGACCAGGCAAGCAGTAACTCCGGCAACAGGAGTGGTGGGTGGTGGCTCTCTCCTCTCCTGACTTCGTCCCCTTTATTTTCCTCTGCACATTGGGCATACAGGGGAGGAGCAGATGGAGGGAATGGGGATACAGGCCCAGAGGGACTACCCTAGGTCCCAAACTAGAGGTATACACACAAGTCAGGTAAGTATCTTTCGTCTGCACCTTCCTCTTCCTTGTGATGCAGTCCCTGGCCCACTGAAAGGGCATGCAAATTGGGCTGTCCTGGGCACAGTGTTTAACGAGAGCCCCCAGGGGATCCTTTTCATGGTGAAGTGACAAATGCCTTCCTGTCCATAGTGCCAGGAGTAAACTTCTTTGCTGGCAGGCTTGGCTTTACCATGGGCAGCGGGGTCTGTCTCTAGGGGTGTACAGAGCATGAGACTTGGTTTTCCAAGGGAATCACCTACTTCACAACAGAAGATGATTTCCTTAAGATTGTCTCTCTGTAGCTCACCAAATTTTTAGAGTTCTGCAGTAAACATTTTTTTATTCCAGTTAGAAACTAGGAGCCCTGTTGGCACAGTAGTTACGAGTTAGGCTACTAACCAAAAGGTCGGCAGTTTGAATCCACCAGCCCCTCCTTGGAAATCCTGTGAGACAGTTCTACTCTGTCCTATAGGGCTGCTATGTGTTGGAATCTACTCAATGGCAACAAGTTAACAGTAAATATTTTTTATTCTAGTTCAAAACTAATGATTTTGAAATTCTATGTACAACAGCAATGACAAAGATATATTTGAAGCTGTTTGGGCCACGTGTCTCACCTAAGACTTCAGTAGCATTGTATCCATCCAAATTGAAGGCATTTTTATGAAGCACCTCCATGAGTCTGGTGCAAGGCTTGAAACCACTTTGTTCAGGTTCAAACCTCTGCTGAGAATTTGCATTTCTAACAGGTTGCCAGGTGATGCTAATACTGCTGGTTAGGGACCAATTCTGAGAACCTCTAGCAGAGCAGTGGTTCTCAAAATTTACTATATGTAAGAATCACTTGGGAATCTTGTTAAAATGTAGGTTGTGATTCAGTATATCTGGGGTAGAAATGCAAATTCTTAGCAGGGGTTTGAATCTGAATGAATCAGTTCAAAGCCCTAGTCTGACATTGCTCTCTGGGCTGGTGAGGGAGATGCAAATCCTTAAGGAGCTCAGTGTCTACCAACCGGAGATAGGTGCACAAATAAGGAAGCAGAGAATGTGGAGGAGCCCTGCTGGCACAGTGGTTAAGCACTTGGCTGCTAACGGAAAGGTTGGCAGTTTGAACCCACCCAGCTGCTTCTAGGGAGGGAGACCTGGTGACATGCTTCTGTAAAGACGACAGTCAAGAAAACCCAATGGAGCAGTTCCACCCTGACACATGAACCCATTATGAGTTGAAAATTGACTCAGTGGCACCTAACAACAACAACAACATATAATATGAAGCAAGCTGTGGCAGTGTACAAAAGATATGTGCGAGTACCCACAGCCTCAAGAAAAGAGGTGGCATTTATATTGGGCCCGGAGAGGAAAAAAACACTAATTAAGGCATAATGTTATTGGTGTTGCAATAATGAACAGAGAATGTGGCAGGAAGCTAGAATCCTGGGAGGGAGGCCTCAGAAAGGCAAAAGATGCTAGACAAGGAGGCCCATTGTGTTGGGGAGGATTACATATGCTCTTATGGATAGAATTGTGTACCCCTAAAATATGTGTTGAATTCCTGGGCATCGTACCTGTGAATGGAAACCCTGGTGGTGTAATAGTCAAGAGCTGTGGCTGCTAACGAGAAAGGTCGGCAGTTTGAATCCACCAGGTGCTCCTTGGAAACCGTATGGGGCAGTTTTATTCTGTCCTATAGGGTCTCTATGAGTCGGAATCAACTTGATGGCAAGGGTTATTTTATTTGTTTTTTTGGTTTGGTACCTAAGGATAGGAGTCCCTGAGTGGCACGAAAAAAGTGAAGTGCTTGACTGCTAGCTAAAAGGCTGGCAATTCGAACCCACTCAAAGATAGGCCTAGCTATCTGCTTCCAAAAAGTCACAGCCTTGAAAACCCTATGGAATGCAGTTCCACCCTGCACACATGGAATCTCCATGAGTTGGAATCAACTTGATAGCAACTGAGAACGACAACGACCTATAGATGTGACCCTGTTTGGAAATAGGGTGTTTTCTAAATCCAATCACTTCTGAGTTATACAAGAGCAGCATGGAGACAGAGACACACACAGGGAGAAGGGGAAGGTTCACAAAGATTGCTTGCAGCTACTAGAAGGTGAAATAGACAAGGAAAGATTTGCCCTTAGAGCCACTCCCTGAATTCAGACTTCTAGCCTCCTGAACTGTGAGAAATAAATTTCTGTTCTTTAAAGCCACCCACTTGTGGTAGTTTTTGTTATGGCGGCGGTAGGTCACTCAGACACATATCTTACTTGGTAATTACCTTTTTGACATTGTGGATGAAAAAAGGGGAATGGAATATATTCCTTGTTTGAATTTTTTTCTCTTGTTCTGATAACAAATATATACATATATTTGTAAATTTGAGGTAGTTTTTGATTCTGGAGCCAAGAACTTGTGGTTCATATCAGTTTCTCACCAGCGTCATTCCTTTCAGGTAACACAGAGTGACAGTGCTAGGTGTCACTGGCAGAATTATTTATTTCTCATAGGTTAGAATTGACACGACGGCAACGGGTTTGGTTCTTTTGGTTTACTATGTACAATGGATTTTACATATATCATTTTGATGAGTATCCCACCGTGTGAGAAGAGTACTCTCGTCACCATTATATGGCTGAGGAGCTGCATTCTCAAAGAGGACAAGTACTTGCCCAGCATCCCTGGGCTAATAGTGGTGGAGCTGTCCATCTGGGCAAGTGCTCACACAGTTCTCTCTGTACTCACTCTGAGGAGTGGGTCAGGTCAAATTCTGAAGCAGCTGGATGGGCAACATTCTGGGATTGGCGAGGGGCATTGAAAAACCCAGCCCCTTGTGATAGCACTGGAAGTTCCCTATGAATGTGAGGGCTGAGAACAGGCTTTCCTGGAACTGTGGTTCTCAGAGGTAGGTGCTTCTGAATCACCCAGAGGCTATTAAAACAGATTTATGGGTTCTGCTCACAGAGTTTCTGATTCAGAAGGTCTGGGATGGGACCTGAGCATTCATATTTCTAACAGGTTGTGGTCTGGGGGGCTACACTTCGAGAACCATTACACCAGAGGAACAGCTCATAGATTAAGCCACAAGACACTCAGCATCCAGCATGGTGAACTAAGGCTCAAGTTTCTGCTCAAAAGGACAAAAACTTAGAGAATTACATTAAAATTTACCTTGGCAAATTCATTACAATTCCTGGATATTCATATAAATATGGCCATAACTGGGTATCTTTTGAGTTTTCTCATTTATCCCTTTCTGCTACCTTTTAAAGCCCCAAAGAAATACATGTCTCTCAGGCCAGAGGCAACATCTCGGATGGAATCCTGAATTCGCAGTTAGGTGAGGATGCTGGTGGCACTCCGTGGTGGCAGCCCAAGGACACGACTCCAGAGGCCTCTTGAGAGCTGGCAGCAGTGTTTGGGGTCAGTTCCAGTGGCTGTTCTTCTCCACAGTGCCCTAGATTTTGCAGGGCACCCCTTCAGGAAGCCCAGGAGAACAAGGGCCCTCTGATCATCCTTGCGCTTATTTTTTGGCCCTGGCTGGTGAAGGGCCCCTTCTCAAATGTTTCCGTGGGAAGCAGAATTGACATTCCCGTGGTGGTGTGGATCCATTAGCACTCGGGCCTCAGAGCTCCTACAGGGGATTCAATCAGATCGTGGAGATTTGTGTAGCTAGCAGAGGCTCTTAGTGAGAAGTATCAGTAGTTAACAGTAGTTAACCAGGTTCTTCTTTAAAGGTCAGTTTATAAAACTTATCAGTTTAGTGTTTCCACTGCGAAGTTTGCCTTCTTTTCTGAATATTCTTGGCTGGGCCCCACCTGGGCTAGGCCGACCTTCCTTTCTTGGTTGAGAACCATCAGCCTCAGGGTGGCTCATACAAGCAGAGAATGGAACTGTCCCTCTTTTGGCACCTACACTATCACTTGCTAGCTTATTTAAGTGTCTCCTTGAAGGATGCGCAGCTTATCAAGAGACTATTTTAAAAAGAGAGCCAGCTTTTTAAAAGATCACGAGTATTTATACCATCCCTATTTGAACAAAAGACTTGAGGCAAATAATAATAAAGACATCATTACCTGGAGAAGAAGAGAGGTAAGAATGCATTTGAAAGAAGAGCCTGGAAGAGGGGCCTCTATCAAAAACCCCGGCTGAGGAGAAGAGAACTCCTTCAGGGCCACCAGAACTTAACTCTAAGCTTCCTGGCAGTTTATGTAAAAAGGGAGGCATGAGGAGTTTGGGACTTTCCTGCTTTGTTAAAAGAAGTTAGGAAGGCTTGTCAGAAGAATCTGTGTTCTTAGCTCCAACTCAGTGTGGTTTTTTTTCTAAGACTTTACAAAAGCTCCAGTGAACCCCAAAGTAATCAATATACTGACAGAAATTTTTAAAATATAAGAAATTTCCCATATAACCCTTTGCCTTAAGAAGAGCTGAGGACCCAATGCCACCTATGTCACAGTACCCCCAAGATGATTATGTGTGCGTGTGTGAGCGTGCTTGCAATGCGTATGCACATTTGGGAGGATGACACAGCACATACAGAATTTGCAGCTTTCTTGTTGCCTGAGTGACTCAGGCATAAAATGTGGAGAGTTTTCAGAATGGAATGGTTGGCTAGCTTAGCCTCTCACTCTCAGTATCAGGGGTCTCTACGAGGCTTTTTTTTTTTTTTCTTTATAGAACTGAAAGTTTGATGGTTGCAAATTGAGCTTCTGGGTTTGATTCTGAAGGGAATAAAAAAATAAGTGGGCATTTATTATGGATTGAATTGTGTCCCCAAAATGATACGTTGAAGTCCTAACCCCTGTAACTGTGGATGTGGCCTTGTTTGGAAATAAGCCTTTGGAGATGTTATCAGTGAGGTTACCATGAGGATATGCTGCAGGAGGGTGGGTCCTATGCCTACATGATCGGTGTTCTTAGAAAAGAGGAGAAGAAGCGCAGAGACTGGGAGACAGAGGCAGGATACCATGTGATGCTGCAGCTGCAAGCCAAGGAATGCCTGGAGCTACCAGAAGCTGGAGGGAGGCATGGAACAGATTCTTTCTTCAAAGTCTTAGAAGGAATCAACACGGCCGACACTCAGATCTCAGACTCCCAGCCTCCAGAACTGTGAGACAATGACTGTTCATGTAAGTGGCCATTTGTGGTTTTTTGTTACCGTGCCAGAGGAAACTCCAATGGCTTTTGACTTTTCCAGGCCCTGCCAGGATCATGCTGAGGCACCGGAAAGCTGAGGGTGGCAATCATCGCTAAAAAACATGAATGGCTTGAGGTCTGATTGGAGTGACAACTCTGAACCCATCCATTAATTAGGTGAGCATTTAAAATTACTAGATACTTGTTAGATAGTACCTCTCACACATGAACATATATCGCTGTGACTACTACTGCACTGAATCTGCTCCTGTTTGCAGATATGTCGCTGTGGCTACTGGCCGTGGCAGACGGCAGAGCTGCCACTGATGGTTCAGCACTGAAGGAGTCAGGTCCTGTCTGTGAGGATGCGAGTTCTTCTTTGTCCACAACGCTTCCCCTTGGCGAGGTTGCCAGATAAAATACAAGTGCAATGGCTGTACTGATAGCTGTGTGTTCATATTTAGCTTTATGAATATTCAGGACAAACTTAGTGTATTCATTTCATAGGGCTGCCATAGCAAAATACCACAAACTGGGTGGCTTAAAAGAACAGAAATTTATTCTCTTACAGTTCTGGAGGCTGGGAGTTCGAGATCAGGATATTGGCCCTGTTGATTCCTTCTGAGGCTTTGAGGAAGAATTTGGTTTCATGCCTCTCTCCAGCTTCTGGTGGTTCCAGGATTTCCTTGCCTTGAAGCTGCACCATCACATGGGATCCTTCCTCTGTCTCCCTGTCTCTGCATCTCTTCTCCTCTGTCGTAAGGACACCAGTCATGTAGGTTAGGACTCACCCTACTCCAGCCTAATCTCATGTTGACCTCACTGGAAACATCTCCAAAGACCTTATTTCCAAACTGGGCCACATACACAGATATAGGGGTTAAGACATAACACTTACGCTACATTTTTTTCTTTGTTTATCTGGAGTTCAAATTTAACTAGGCATTCTATATTTTTATTTGTTAAATCTGACAAGTCTACCTTGGAGCCAGCCTAACTCAGTTCTCTGAGAAATCTGCAGGGCTGTTTCCATTACTCTTGAAGTTTAGATTTAAAGAGAATAATGAATCCCGTTAATTCGCTTTACAATTACGTTAGGTGCTGTCCTATTTCTGGCAGTGAGGTAATGGCGACATTATGCAATTACTACGTCATGTTCTCATTGGATTGGCCACTTAAGTACAGACGAGTGTACTTTTCAACAAACTATCATTTGTAATGTAAACATATGTCTTTATTATTTAAAGGAGCCAGGTATGTACATACAGCAATCACAGTAGCCATTCAAATAGAACCCATATAAGAGAAAGATTTTTAAAAAACATCACATAGGTCCTTTTTTCAGAGTCAAAGCTGGTTCTTCAGTTCTTCAGTGGGCATGTGATTTGAAAGAAGTGACCATGCCTGGCCAGGATGAGCTTAATGTATTCTGGAAGGGGAGGGTGAATGGATTTGGGGTTCTTGGTGTCAATTCTCCAACCTTTGATGACTTGAATCATGTCTTGGTCATCTAGTGCTGCTGTAACAGAAATACAACAAGCGGATGGCTTTAACAAAGAGAAGTTTATTCTCTCACAGTCTAGTAGGTTAGAAGTCTGAATTCAGGCCATAGGCTCCAGGGGAAGGCTTTCTCTCTCTGTAGGCTCTGGAGGAAAGTCCTTGTCATCAGTCTTCCCTTGGTCCAAGAGCATCTCAGCACAGAAGCCTCAGATCCAAAGGACATGCTCTGCTTCCAGCCCTGCTCTCTTGGTGGCATGAGGTCCCCTTATCTCTCTGCTCGCTTCTCTTTTATATCTCAAAAGAGATTGGCTTCAGACACTGTCTAATCTCGTAGATCTCATTAATATGACTGCCACTAATCTATTTTATTACATGATAGTGATAGGATTTATAATACATAGGGAAATCAAATCAAATGATAAAATGGTAGACAATCATACAATACTGAGAATTAGGACCTAGCCAAGCTGACAGATATTTTGGGGGGACACAATTCAGTTCATAACAGATCATAATGGATAATCCTGTTCACATCACCTTGTGACCACTCTGAACGTGTGGCAATATGCTGATATTTCATCTATGGGCAATATGCTGATATTTCCTTGGGTTTCTAACCAATGCAATCCCTCCTCTTTCACTTGCATTCTCTCCTGGGGCATGTGTGACACAGGTTTCACGCTTAGATTTTCAATTTTCATCTTTCTGGAGAAGTATTTGCAATTGAAATGCTATTACTTCACCCCAGCTAGACTAAAAAAAAAAAAATTTTTTTTTTTTTTTTTTTTTTGAGATAATGCTAAATGCACATGTACTGTTAGGAGAAGTTTCAGCCATAATTTTTGAGATTTTCTATTGGTGCTATGAACAAAACTTCTGACTACGATACAGGTGCTTGTCCTGACACTGTCATATAATCCCCAGAATAAATACTGTAGAGCACGCAAACAATCCAGGTGTGAAAAGTGGCTGACAGCCTCAAAAACTCTAGGATCTCAGAATTTTTTCAAAAACTCACAATTTCTCTAGATTTGAGATTTTAAAATCATCCATGCCTGATATAAAGAAAGACCAGTTGTGTTCTTTCACAGTTAAAGGCAGAGGTTGGTATTTTCCTATGTATCGTTCTGAAATGAGTTTTCCATTTTACTGGCTAAAAGTTTGTCAAAATTTCATGCTGTGAAATACACGAAAATGACAAAAGAAGGCTGTAAGTCATACACACATCACAACCTACTATAAATGTTATTTGTTCCAACCGTGAGTTTATAGAATCAACAGTAGCAAATATAGTGATCTTGTTTTGCATTTATTGTATATGCTGATGTGAAATTGTATCCTAAACAGATGAGCAGCAGTTTCAGGTAATTCTGTGAATTACAGTAATTTTCATAATTAAAAAAAAGAAAGTTTTTTTTTTTTTCTTTCCCCCACCTTAGCAAAATCTCTAGACATCTGACTCCCTTCTGACCTCAGAGGAAGGCATTTCTCTCCTATCTTCAGATAACCCAGAGGCTGATGCAGCTGGAGCCCAATTAATACAGCCATTTCTAAAATGGTTCCAAGGGTAGTTCACTATTGAAATTGTTGAGAGGATGGTGCTATCTTTCTTCCTATTTTCCCAGAACAAATTAAGTTGAACGTGGCAGAGGGCATGGACTCCCTAGGGATGCAAGTTACAGAGTTGTGCAAAGTTTGGGTTTGCTGTCAGAACCATTTCAGGTTCTAGACTTGAGAGCCCTCTGGGAAGGTTTCCTATATGCAGTCTCTCTCATCTGGAGCTTGGTTGTTGAATACGACTCCAGCTGCAAAGAGCTCCTTTACTGCCTTAGATTTTATTATTCTCACCTTGACATTTGGCCTTAATCAACTCTTATTTCAAGTAGAAGAATTCATTTGGCTACAGGCATGTATTTCTTGGTGCACTGCTTCAAAGGTGACTTTAGATGAGCCATTTAACTTCCTAGAGACTCAGCTTACCCATCTATGCAATAGGAACAAGAGATCCCTGCCCTTCACATAATGAGATATGCAGATGCTTTGTGAACTTTCAAACACTGAACTGTGTCAGTGATCAGTGTCAGTATTAAGAGCAATTGCCCTTCAAATGTAGCTCTCTGTCTTACCCCTGGTGATAGACAGAAAACACATGCTGCTATAGCTTTGAGAAGAAGATGTAAAATTGAATTATTTGTATGCCAGAGAAGGCTGAAGCTATGGGTTTCCAAATTCAGATTTCTCAAGATGAATTGAAGCTAATGGATGTGAACCTTATCTCTCTATATCCCAATTTAAATCCAGTCATCAAGCGCCTAGTTTCTAAAAGTTTATTTGCACATTTCCCATAGAATGCTATTTGGAAAGGCTGGAGGCAGAACTGAATACATTCCCTTTGAGGTAAAGCCTCCCACTTTGGGACTTCAGGCAGACCCATTCATTATCGCAATGGCTGACCATTCCCCACATCTTGTGGGGCTAGCAATTTCAAGAATTTCACCCCAGGGACTCTGATTTATAGCTTCATTTTTCCTGACTTGTGGAAGTCATAAACTCATGTATTCAGACTGACATTTGATGGCAGTTCTCTTGTGGTCATTCAGAGTATTTACGGCACAATGCATCTTGGAAGCTTCAGTGGCCACGCTGTTGCCAAGTGCGTTTTGTCCATTTGACTTTGATTTGCACCACATGTTTTGCCAAAGAGAAAATGAGTCATCTCATGGGGGACATAACCACAGAGTGATCTGCAAATAAACCTTTTTACATATATTGAAGTTAATTTCATTGTTTTTGAGAGTGCCAGACTGAGAACTATAAAGAAAAAAAAATTATTTTGTAAAATAGAAACTATCTCAATATCTATGGTTTCTCCAGTTTATTCAGTGAAGGTCCCTGGCCCAGAATTAATATAACAAATAATATCCCTTACTAATTTTTAGGCACTTGACATGGATTATAACTAATTTTCTTAAGGCCCCTAAAAAGTAGGTATTATTATTTCTATTTTATGGATGGGCAAACTAAGACTGATAGGTATTAAATAAAATGCCCAAAGTTAAAATTAGGTAGGTCATCTTTCAGAGAATATTTTAAATCAAGACTTGTCTGTTGTTGAAGCCATATACCAGTCCCAGAACCTCTCATCAACCCCCCTTACTAGCAATGGTCTCCCTCGAGTCTCAGGAAATGCACTGAAGATGGACAGAGGAGGATTCATTGATCCTGTAAACCCAGCAGTAGTAAAGGATGAAGTAATGAACATCTCAAGGCCAGCTTAGAGGAATGTAACATTTTATGAAAGTTTATACAGCTTAATACCTCCCACCCCCATTAATAACAATCCTGTCCTAGTTCAGCAATTCGCCCATTACTATAACAGCCCTCTTCGCACTGTGAACAGCAGAGGCACTGTTATCTAAGGTAATCTAAGGTTGCAGAAGTGGTCTTCCTTCCACTGGGAATTTGTATGTCCCCAGGGATCTCATTTAGTTATCTTCTCATGGGACCTTGACTTCTTGTGATACACAAACACAGCACCTGTTTATTAGCTTTGGCAATATCTGAAGATGTATCAGGGGCATCTAGACAGCTTTCTATCAAGGCTTTTGATTAGACCAGATTTCTATTAAGTTGTACACATCAAATTTGCTGTGGAATATTTCCAAGAGACACATCCACAAGTGTGACTTCATGAACATCCAGCATATTTTCAAGATGATGTCAATCTTAAATCATTAATAACGCCAGCCCATTGGCACTTACTAGAGCCTAACCACAAATGTTAACCACAAATGAGAAATGGGAAGAGCATGCAGCATACTGTATTAGGAAGCAACATTAATGGAACCAGGAGACCCAAAGGCAAGCATAAAGGCCAAGAAGGGAAGACAGCAGACTCTCTCTCCCCTAGGTTAGCAGCCCAGACCAGCTCACCTTAATTGTGTTTGAGTACTTCACTCCTTTAAAAATTTCACAATATTTCCCAGGACCCTGCATTCTACTTCCAGAAGTCTAAATAGATTCCATACTGATTGGAAGATGCCGGTCTTTAATCTGGGGTTTAACCTAACGTTCAGTGACTACCAGTGGAAACCATCTCTGAATAAAAAGGAATATTGTTTATTACCAAAACGAGAATCCACTTTTGGAACATTCTTACCCAAGGTCAGGTTGACCTAAATAGTAATTTGATGAGTGGTTCCATAAGAAACTGCGAAAACATTTACTAGCTTACTGAGGGTAAAAGCAAATGACATTAGAAAAAGTTTGTCTTAATTCTTGATTTATTTATTTACCATGCTGAGGGGCATTTATTTAAAGGCTAATGTTTCTCTACCTCTGAAACTGGTATTTCAAGCTTTACTCTTCACATGGGGTCAGCAAAATACAGTCAACAAACAGGCTTCTGAGGCTGGGGGAGTGAGGCGGTTCCTTTGCTTCTTTCACCCTTCATGGGTTCCTTTTAGCCTATTCCCTTACATGTGAAGCTCCTAGGTTCTCTGCGAGATGCATAATGTCTATTTCCCCTACTTCAATCAATCATCTCCCAAGGATCCAGTAATATCCGAGCAAAACCCAGATCAAATCTTTACTACCTCACGTTTGGTTAAAGATTAAGTTCTTTAGAGGCATAAAAAAGTCCCTGCAAAATATGACACAGACCTTCCTTTCCCAACTCATCTCCCTCTGCCCATCATCACATAGCCCATGCTCTCCATGTTCTCGGAATACACCCTTCTTAAGATCACTTTGCATATGTTCTTTGTGAAATGTCCTTCCCTCTCATCTGATTCACTTGGCAAAATCTGTCATTCTTTATGACCCAATTTGAATGTTGTATGCATATGTCTATCTGCATTGCACATGCAGACAGGCTGCGCCTCAAACTTCCAGGCAGCCATAAGACTGCTAAGAATGAGACACGTATACCCACTGTCATCAACCAAATGGGTGCTACGTTCATATGTGATTGAACCAGACACATAAGACATAGTATTGGCAAAGTGAAAGCCATTATTATTATTTATAGGAGGCAAATGGTAAATAATAAAAAGAGATTCTCAAAGGGAAACTTACCCTTCCCCAAATTACCCATGTCCATCTTATGTTGCTGTGCAGGCACAGCGTGGTTCAGGTCAGATGTCAGATGCTGTTTTCATATCATCTCTGCCTCTGGCTACCACCACTCTGCTCAGGAGCCTGCATGGCTCCCGCCCGAGGCGTCTGCTGCCCCTCGGCTTCTCTGGCCTTCGATGCCAGCTGCCAACATGCTATTCAGGCCTGTAGGGCTCTGTTGCCACCATGCTACTTGGGCCCGTGCTGTGCAGGGTGGGGGGTGGTGTGCAAACCCTGCACGGGGCACACTTAGGTCTCCTTTGGCATACACAGGCAAAGGTTATAGCTTTCTTAGTTCTGACCTGCCCAGAGGAATCTAACTCTGTCCTGCTGTAGGAAGGCACCTGCACAGGATACTCTGAGACAAGCCCTGCGTGTGGGATACTCAGGTCCCTGCCCTGCATGGGCAAGTATTACAGCTCTTTTAACTCCGCTGGTAAGCCTCCTGCCAAAAGACACTCAGCTCTTGCTCTGTGGGCCAGCAAGCCCACCGCTGCCGCCTCATGCTTTCTTCAGTGTTTGCTCTTTCTTCTGGGACTTGAAGGATCTCAGCATAGGGTGCCTGGTTCTTGGTCCAAAGGTGCACTCTGCTCAACTCTAGTGAGGTCCTCCTTGCACTGCTATTGAGTCGACCTTTACATAAGCCTACTCCTTGTCAATTTCAAGGTATGGTCCTCTCACCAGTCCTACAAATTGACCAGTCTCCTCAGTAGACCATAAGACACTCAATTTGTGTAGAAAACTGACCAATCCCCTTAGTGGACCATAAGTCATTCAATTTTCATAGTTCCAACCAATCATTTTGTGGGAGTTACCAGACCATGGCTAGAAAGGCCATATAAAAGTGATTCATTGCACCCCTTCTCCTAAGAGTGGCCATGCAACAAGATTGGATCTTGGCTACGGAATTCTTCCTGAGGTGATTGAGGAGTGCAACCACTTACTGTCACATATGTTAACTCTTATGACTGAGAACCAAGAGGACTTGAGACAACATGGCTTAACTCTTTGTACCAGGAAACTCTTGCCTGGGAAGATAAGACTGTAAGCCAATCCATAATCCAAAGTTTGAATTAGGAAATCCCTGTAAAAATAATTTGTATGGGAAAATAATGTTTTTATCTAGGCAAACAGCCCTTCTCTCAGGACTAGATTGCTCACCTCACCATCCAGCTTGCTTATTAACCAATAGTTTACTTATCAAGACTGGCTTAAGGACTTTATTTCATTGTGTTCATGAACCCTAAACCATTTCCAATCAGTTCCCAATCTTGAGAGGCCCACCATCTTAGTTATCTAGTGCTGCTATAACAGAGATACCACAATTGGGTGGCTTTAACTAACAGAAATTTATTTTCTCACAGTTTAGGAGGCTAGAAGTCTGAATTCAGGGTGCTGGCTCAGGGGAAATGCTTTCTCTCTCTATTGGCTCTGGAGGAAGGTCCTCGTCTCTCTGAGCTTTTTACTCCTGGATGATCTTCATATGGCTTAGTACCTCTCTTCCCCATTTCTTACCTCTCATAATTTACTGTAAGTGGCAAGGAGAAACCACACAGCTGCTTTAAGATCTTGCTTAGAAATTTCCTCAGCTAAATATCCAGTTCATGGCTTACAAGTTCCACCTTCCACCAAACATTTAAACATAATCTAGAAAAGTTCTTCGCCACTGCATGAAAAGCATCACCTTTCTTCCAATGTCCAATCACATGCTCATCACCTGAAGCACATTTAATGTCCACATGTCTAATGTAATGTCCACGTGTCTAATGTAATGTCCACATGTCTAATGTAATGTCCACATGTCTAATTTAATGTCCACGTGTCTAATGTAATGTCCACATGTCTAATTTAATGTCCACGTGTCTAATGTAATGTCCACGTGTCTAATGTAATGTCCACATGTCTAGCCACATCTCTATACTTCTCATTTCTTTCTGAGCCTTCATCTGAAATGCCTTTGATGTCCATAATTTTATCAACAGTCTCCTCAAGATAATTTAGACTTTTACTATTAAAAAAAAAGTAAAAGTCTAAATTGTCTTGAGGAGACTTACTATTAGGCACCTTAAAACTCTTCCAGCCTCTATTCATTGCCCAATTCCAAGGTTTCTTCCACATTTTAGGTAACTCTTAGAGCAGAATCCCACTCTCAGTACCAAATTCTGTCCTAGTTATCTAGTGGTGCTGTAACAGAAATAGCACAAGTGGATGGCTTCAACAAACAGAAGTTCACTCTTTCACAGTTTAGTAGGCTAGAAGTCCAAACTCAGGGCGTCAGCTCCAGGGGAAGGCTTTCTCTGTTGGGTCTGGAGGAAGGTCCTTGTCATGAATTGTCCCTGGTTGAGGGACTTCTCAGTGCAGGGACTCCAGATCCAAAAGACACGCTATTATCCTGGCTCTTGTTTCTTGGTGGTATGAGGTCCCTTGTCTCTCTGCTCTCTTTTACATCTCAAAAGAGAATGACTTAAGACAAACCTAATTTTGTAGATTGAGTCCCCCCTCATTAACACAAATGCTGATAATCCCACCTCACTAATATTATAGAGGCAAGATTGACAACACAGAGGGAAATCATATTAGATGACAAAACCGTGGACAATCACACAATACTGGGAACCATGGCCTAGCCAAGTTGACACAGATTTTTTTGGGGGAGGGGACACAATTTAATCCATAGCAGCATTCTACAGGCAGGAAAGAAGCCATCAGAGCTACATCTATTGTTCTCCAAGAAAAGAAAAGAAAAAGGTCACCCCCGGAGCAACTCGAATATCAGCAGAACTGCTGGAAGGAACAGGGGAAACAGTGCTTACTCAATTTCAAAGGGCCAAGGCCTCCTAGGTTTCAAAGAGACAGATCTTTGCCAACTCAATACTGGAGTGTTGGGCTGTTGTTCATGAGTGTTAGGGGGATAGGACTGCTGTCCAAAGCTGAAGGAGCAGGGCTACCATGCCCAAGGGCAGAAGAATGGGGTCTGCTGGGGCTGAGCTTGGGGTAGGGGTCACCACTTGGATGGACCAGGAGAATGGAGTCACTCAAAGCTGAGCAGGCAAAGTTGCTGTGCCATGGGCCTGGAAGGTGAAGCTGAAGCCCAGGGTTGAGGGACCTCCACCCACAACCCAGAAGGTGTTGCCAATACCCAGAGTCTGGAGGGCAGGATCATTGCCCACATTGTCCCAAAGAGAAGAGGTTTATTTTCAAGCCTTGAGAGTTAATGTAATGTGTTCTGCTGACTTGCTTGGTGCCTGTTATCCCTTTTTTCCCTACACTTTCTCCTTTTTATAATGGAAAATGTCTACCTTGTGCCCGTTCCACCATTGTACCTTAGAATCAGATAACTTATAGTCTAGATTTCACAGGTTCACAGATGAAGTGGAATTTTGCCCCACCCACTATGCGCTCTAGGGGACAGGGACATGCCCACCACTCAGGCACAAGAGGACAGCTGTTGGCCCTCTGCCTTGCTCTGCACATAGCCTCCTACTGCAGCCAGATACTTGTGCCTGCTCCGAACACCCCTATACAACTGTGCCCATCTAGGACTGTAGGTGAGAGTCTGTACTACACCCTTGGTGACTGATGACCTGTACACCTATGCTGCACCCACATAAGAGAACTGAAAAGACTCCTTGGCTCACACAGTTAGTAGCTGCTCTAACCACCTGGACACAGGGTGTGAGAGCTTCAAAGATGCCAATAATCAAAGTAGCTCACACACCCAGCCTAGTTGTGCATATCAAAACAAAAAGCTAGAACACAGTAAGGAAACATACAATAAATAAATATAATGATTTATTGATGGCTCAGAGACAACAGTCAATATCAAATCACATAAAGGAGCAGGTCAAGATGGCTCCAGGAAGCAATCAAAATAAAGAACCAGGAAGCCTCCTGGAGGAAGATTAGGTCATGGAATTACCTGAGACAGAATTCAAAAGACTAATATACAGAGGTTTACAAGAGATCAGGAAGAAGATCAGGCAAAACAGACCAAGCCAAGAAACACACAGCCAAAGTAATAGAGAAATTCAGGAAAACAATATAAGAACAAAGCAACAAATTCAACAGGTTGCTAGAAACCATAGACAGATAACAAATAGAAATCCAAAAGATTAACAATAAATTTTCAGAATGAGACAACTCAATACAAGATCACAGGGGCAGAACTGAGGCAATGGAAGCCAGAATTAGTAATACTGAAGGAAAATTCTTGACACCAATTTATTTGAGGAAAAGTCAGAAAAAATAATTAAAAAAAAAAAAAGAAGAAAGTCTAAGAATTATGTGGGACATGGTCAAGGGGAAAAACCTATGAGCGACTGGAGTACCAGAACAGGGAATGATAACAGAAGACATCGAGAGAATTGTTTTGCAGATTTGCCGGCAGAAAACGTCCCTTATATTGTGAAAGATGAGACAATATCTTTTCAAGAAACTCAATGAAGCCCACATAGGGTGGATCCCAAAAGAAAGTCACAGAGACTTATCATAATCAAACTGGCCAAAACCAAAGATGGAATCCTGAGAGCAGCTACAGATAAACAAAAAGTCACCTATAAAGGATAGCAAATAAGACTAAGCTCTGTCTACTCAGCAGAAACCATGAAGTCAAGAAGGCGATGGAATGACATATATAAAGCCCTGAAAGAAAAAAAAAAAAAAATGCCAGCCAAGAACTACATATCAAGCAAAACTCTCTCTCAAATATGATGGCAAAATTAGATCATTTGCAGGTAAACAGCAGTTAAGGGAATTTGTAAAAACCAAACCAAAATTACAAGAAATACCAAAGGGACTCCTTTGGCTAGAGAACCAACAATATCAGATAACAACCCACGGCTAGCACACAGGACAGAACAACCAGCTATCAATCCAGATAGGGAAGTCACAAAAATAAGTCAAAGCTGAAACACTGAAAATACAGACAGACATCATGTGTAAATGATGCCAACATTAAAAAAAGAAAAAAGAGTGACTAAATAGTTTAACCATAAAACTTTCACATAGAGAGGAAGTTAAGGTGATATTGAAAAATAAAAGATTGGTTTAGACTTAGAAAAATGGAGGTAAATTTTAAGGTAATCACAAAGGAAACTAAAAATCTACTTATCAAAATAAAAAAGAAGAAAAACGTAAAGACTCAGCAAATACAAAACCAACAGCAATGTAAAAGATGGAAAGATATAAAGAAAAACAAAGCACAGAAAATTAAGTGGAACAAAGAAGCTCTCAGCACCACACACACACACACACATACACACACACACACACCATCAAAATGACAGCAGTAAACTCATATCTGTCAATAATTACACTGAATGTAAATGGACTTAATGCACCAATAAAAAGACAGAGAGTGAGAGAATGAATAAGAAAACACAATCCATATATATGCTGCCTACAAGAGACATACCTTAGACTCAAAGACACAAACAAACTAAAACTCAAAGGATGGAAGAAAATATATCAAGTGAGCAATAACCAAAAAAGAGCAGGAGTAGCAACATTAATCTCTGACAAAATAGACTTTAAAGCAAAATCCACCACAAAGGATAAGGAAGGACACCATATAATGCTTAAAAGGTCAATATACTAGGAGGATATAACCATAATAAATATATACACACCCAAAGAAAGGGCCCCAAAATACATAAAACATATTCTAACAGCATTGAAAAGAGAAATAGACAACTCCACAATAATAGTAGGAGACTTCAACATATCACTTCTGGTGAAGGGCAGAACATCTAGAAAGAAACTCAATAAAGATATGGATGATCTAAACTCCACAATCAATCAACTTGAGCTCATAGACATCCACAGAACACTCCAACCAAGAGCAGCCAAGTATATATTCTTTTTGAATACAACATGGCACTTTCTCCAGGATAGACCGCATTTTAGGCCACAAAGCAAGCCTTAGCAGAATCCAAAACATTGATGTATTACAAAGCATCTTTTCTGACCATAATGCCATAAAAGTAGAAATCAATAACAGAAAAAGGAAGGGGGGAAAAGAAATCAAATACATGGAAACTGAACATTTACCCTACAACTCGAACAATACCAAAAGTTGGTTCTTTGAAAACATCAACAAAATTGACAAACCATTGGCCAAACTACAAAAGAAAAACAGGAAAGGAAGCAAATAACCTGAATAAGAAATGAGATGCATAATATCACAACCGACCCAACTAAAATTAAAAGAATCATAACAGGATACTATGAAAAACTGTACTCCAACAAATTTTAAAACTTAGAAGAAATGGGCAAATTTCTAGAAACACACTACCTACCTAAACTATCACAAACCAAGGTGGAAAAACTAAATGAACCCTTAAAAAAAAAAAAAGAGATTGAAGAGGTAATTAAAAAACTCTAGCCTGACGACTTTTACCAAACTTTCAAAGAAGAGTTAATACCAGTACTACTAAAGGAATTTTGGAGCATAGAAAAAGAAAGAATACCCTCAAACTCATTCTCTGAAGCTATCATAACCCTGATATCAAAGCCAGGTAAAGACACCTTCTTCCCCCCTCCCAAAATAAGGAAAATTACAGACCAATATCCCTCATGGACGTAGATGCAAAAATCCTCAGCAAAATTCTAGCCAATAGAATTCAATAGCATATCAAAAAAATAATTCACCATGACCAAGTGGGATTCATACCAGGTATGCAGGCATGGTTCAACATTAGAAAATCAATCAATGTAATCCATCACAGAAATAAAACAAAAGATAAGAACCACATGATGTTATCAACTGATGCAGAAAAGGCATTTGACAAAGTTCAACATCCATACCTGATAAAAACTCTCAGCAAACCAGGAACAGAGGGGAAATTTCTCAATATAATAAAGGACCTTTATACAAGTGAACAGTCAACATCATTCTAAATGGAGAAAGACTGAAAGCATTCCCTTGAGGATGGGAACCAGACAAGGATGGCCTTTATCACCACTTATTCAACACTGTGTTGGAGGTCCTAGCCTGAGCAAAAAAAGGCAAGAAAAAGAAATAAAGGGCACCCAAACAGATAAGGAAGAAGTAAAAGCATCCCTATTTGCAGATGATATGATCTTATACACAGAAATCCCCAAAGAATTCACAAGAAAACTACTGGAACTAATAGAAGATGTCAGCAAAGTGACGGGATACATGAAACATACAAAAATCAGTTGGATTCCTCTTCACCAACAAAGAGAATTTTGAAAAGGAAATCAATACCATTTGCCATAGCCCCCAAGAAGAAAAAATACTTAGGAATAAACCTAACCAGACACATAAAAGACCTATGAAAAGAAAACTACAAAACACAACTGGAAGAAACCAAAAGAGATCTACATAAGTGTAAAAACATACCATGCTCATGGACAGGAAGACTCAAAATTGTGAAAACGCCAGTTCTATCCAAAGTGAGCTACAGATACAACTCAGCCCCAATCCAAATTCCAATGGCATTTTTTAATGAGGTGGAGAAACAAATCACCAACTTCATATGGAAGGGGAAGAGGCCCCAGATAAGTAAAGCATTACTGAAGAAGAATAAAGTGAGAAGCCTCATGCTACCTGATTTTAGAAACTATTATACCACCACGGTAGTCAAAACAGCCTGGTACTGGTACAACAACAGACATATAGACCAATGGAACAGAATTGAGAATCAAGACGTAAATTCATCCACTTATGAGCAACTGATATTTGACGAAGGCCTGAAGTCTGTTAAGTGGGAAAAAGACAGTCTTTTTAACAAATGGTGCTGGCATAACTGGATATTCATCTGCAAAACATGAAACAGGACCCATACCTCACACCACACACAAAAACAAACTCAAAATGGATCAAAGACCTAAATATAAAATCTAAAATGATAAAGATCATGGAAGAAAAATAGGGACAACACTAGGAGATCTAATACATGGCACAAAAAGTACACAAACCATAACTAACAATGCACAAATACCAGGAGAGAAGCTAGCTCCTAAAATCAAACACTTATGCTTATCAAAGACTTCACCAAAACAGTAAAAAGAGAATCTACACACTGGGAAAAAATTTTTGGCTATGACATTTTCGATAGGAGTTTAATCTCTAAAATCTACAAGACACTGCAACACCTCAAGAACAAAAAGACATATAACCCAATTAAAAAATGGGCAAAGATTACAAACAGACACTTTACCAAAGAAGATATTCAGGCAGCTAAGCAGACACATGAGGAAATGTTCACAATCATTAGCCACTAGAGAAATGCAAATCAAAACTACAATGAGGTACCATGTCACCCTAACAAGGCTGGCACTAATCCAAAAAACACAAAATAATCAATGTTGAAGAGGTTGTGGAGAGATCGGAACACTTATGCACTGCTGGTGGGAATGTCAAATGGTACAACCACTTTGGAGAATGATTTGGCATTCCCTTATAAAGCTGGAAATAGAAATACTATATGATCCCGCAGTCTCACTCCCAGGGATATATCCTAGAAAAATAAAAGCCCTCACATGAATAGACATATGCACACCCTTGTTTACTACAGCATTATTCACAGTAGCAAAAAGATGGGAACAACCGAGGTGCCCATCAACAGATGAATGGATAAGCAAATTACGGTGTATTCACACAATGGAACACTCTGCAACGATGAAGGACGATGATGAATCTGTGAAACATCTCACAACATGGATGAATCTGGAGGGCATTATGCTGAGTGAAATGAATCAGTCATAAAAGGACTAATGTTACATGAGACCACCATTACAAGAATTCAAGAAAAGGTTTAAACAGAAAAAAAGCATTCTTTGATGGTTAAGAGGGTGAGGAGGGAAGGCGAAGGAACTTCTCTGACTAGATAGTAGGCACAGATCAACTTTGGTGAATGGAAGGACAGCACACAATACAGGGGAAGTCAGCTAAGAAGTTTCCTGTACACATCCAAACACTTCGAGGGACAGAGTAGCTGGGGCTGGTGCCTGGATCATATATTTGGGGAACATTTAGGTCAATTGGTGTAACAAAGTTTATTAAGAAAATGTCCTGCATCCCACTTTGGTGAGTGGCTTATGGGGTCTTAAAAGCTTGTGAGCAGCCATCTAAGATGTTATCAACTGGACCTATCCCACTTGGAGCAAAGGAGAATGAAGAAAACTGAAGACACAGGAAAAATATTAGCCCAGGAGTCTAAAGGACCACATAAACCAGAGACCCCACCAGCCAGAGGCCAGAAGAACTAGATGGTGTCTGGCTACCACCAGTGACCACCTTGACAGGGAACACAACAGAGAGTCCGAAGAGAGCGGGAAAAAAGTGTGAAGCAGAGCTCAAACTCACATAAAAAACCAGGCTTAATGGTCTGACAGAGACTGGAGGAATCCCAGAAACTATGGCCCCCCGGATGCTCTGTTAACCCAGAACTGAAACCATTCCCAAAACCCACTCTTCAGACAAAGGTAGTCAGGGATATAAACCAAAAAATAACACACGTGAGGAGTGTGCTTAGTTCAGTCAGATACACAACATCAAACGGGTGGTTTCTGTCCGGAGGCAAGATGAGAAGACAGGGAGGGACAGGAACTGGTCAAATGGACACAGGGAACCCGGAGCAGAAAGAGGGAGTGTGCTGTCACATTGTGGGGATTGCAACTAATGTCACAAAACAATAAGTGTATAAATATTTGTATGAGAAATTAACTTGAGCTGTAAACTTTCACCTAAAGCACAATAAAAAAAAATGATTGGAAAGTTAGATGATATGAACTGTGGCTATCTCTAGTGGTGATTTAAAATTATCTTTGAGCTTCTGAATACTTTGCAGAGTTTTAACAAAGATAATGTTATCTAATTTCATAATAAATAACACAATGTTAAAATGAAAAGAATCAAGCTCGACAAGTGACCAAGCAGGCTAAAGAGATACTGCCATAGGGAAGAGCTTACTGCCTGGAGCATGAAAATGAAGGTGAACTGAAAACAAAAGATTAACAAGATTTTTACCAGAGGCTGAGGAAGAAAAAAATGGCTTTAGAGCCAGGGCCGCTTAACAGCCATGTCAGGCTTGGAGGCATCAGGAAGGCTGGAGTTCCAAACAGAATAGGCACAAAAAGTTTTAATATATTAGTGGAAGAAAACTGAAATTTGGGAAAATTTAGTCAATCGAGTGATTCCTGTATGTGAAAAGGGCATTGGCACTGTGAAAATTGGTTTGGCAGCTCCTCAAAAAGTTAAACATAGAACTGCCATATGATTCAGCAATCCCAATTCTAGGTCTCTGCTGTGGTGCAATGAATTGCTTTTATAGTACCTTTCTAGCCACGGTCTTGTAACTTCCATTAAATGACTAGCTCGGACTATGCAAGCTCGGACTATGCAAATAAGGAGTGTAAAACTCTTGCTGAGATTGGTTGGTATATGTAAATAAGTTGCCTGTGGCCCACCAAGGGGATTGGTCAGTGTTTCCATTCTGCTAGACTAAACCCAGAAATCCCGGTGGCATAGTGGTTAGGAGCTACAGCTGCTAACCAAAAAGTTGGCAGTTTGAATCCACCAGGCGCTCCTTGGAAACCCTATGAGGCAGTTCTACTCTGTCCTATAGGGTTGCTATGAGTTGGAATCAACTGGACAGCAATGGGTTTTTTGGTTTCGGTAGACCAAACCCAGAGGAGGTTGAGGGGGGACCT
This sequence comes from Elephas maximus indicus, assembly GCF_024166365.1. Lineage (NCBI taxonomy): Eukaryota > Metazoa > Chordata > Mammalia > Proboscidea > Elephantidae > Elephas > Elephas maximus. Next base: position 111,792,948 of record NC_064826.1, on the reverse strand, counting down.
TATTACTATCAAGAAGAAGAGCCAGGAGTGGAGCACATCCTTTGGACCTGGGGTCCCTGTGCTGAGACTCTCCTCAACTCAGGAGACAGCTGTGATGCTGGAGAGCTATAATACTGGGGACTGCGGTTACATGGGTCAGCAGTGGCATGGGACCACAGATGGAAGCATTTGGCTCGCTGACCCATAGAGCGAGAGAACTGAGTTCATTTGGGCAGGAGGCTTCCTGGCAGAGTGGGCTGCCTCTGGGTGCTTTTTGGAGAAGCTGAAGAGCTTTATAACACTTACCCAATCAGGGCAGAGGCCAGGTACGAGCAGAGACAGAGGCCAAGAGCCGGGCCCACCTGCCTGCAGACATGGCAGAGGAGGGCCTGAAAGGTTGAAAATTGGCATGATTGATGAACTCTATCCTATCTCCTGACTTGTTAGTCTTACTTCCAAGTTGATCCTGATCCTGAATTATTTTTTTCCTAATAAACCCCATAATTGTGAATAGGGTTTATGAGTTCCGTGTGGCCATTTCAACCAATTACTGAACTCAGCAGAGAGGTAGAGAGTGCTGTGTGGAGACAGCTGGTGTCAGATCTGGTAAAAAGGTTGGAGAGTGAAGGAATGTTAGTAATCCACCTTACAGGAATCAGTTTTGGGCTTCTGATGATGATTCTAATTGGTCACCCTGTAGTTAGGTGAGGTCTGATGCTGCCATTTTACATATATCCAGAAGTGAAGGCAGGACTGCCAACAGAAACCTGTACACCAATGTTCACTGCAGCGCTTTACACAATAGCCAAAAGGTGTAAGCAATTGAAATGCCCATCAACAGATGAATGGATACACAAAATGTGGTACACACGTACAATGGATATTCCTCAGCCATGAGGAGAAATGAAGTCCTGGTGCGTGCCACAACATGGATGAACCTCGAATATATCATGTGGAGCGAAATACGGCAGTTGCAAGAGAACAAATATTGCGTGATCCCACTTAAATGAAATAAGCAAATATATAGAAATCAAAGATTATTAGTGGTCACCAGTGTGGCATCATGGGGATGGTGCAGGACCGGGCAGTGCTTTGCTCTGTTATTTACGGGGTTGCCAAGAGTCAGGGGCTGACTCCACGGCAGCTAAGGGCAACGTTGCATTCTGGTGGTGGGACTCTTCTGACTAGGTCAAACAACACAGTGTTCCTGGGAGCAGAGGCTGACAACCACCTTTGTAATTGGTAGTTTTCTGAATTTTTAAGTTGTTGTGTCATATTTTCTCTACCTAGTCTCCTTAAATGGAAACCCTGGTGGCATAGTGGTTAAGCACTACGGCTGCAAGCCAAAGGGTTGGCAGTTCGAATCCGCCAGGTGCTCCTTGGAAACTCTATGGGACAGTTCTCCTCTGTCCTACAGGGCCGTTATGAATCGGAATCGACTTGACGGTGCTGGGGTTTTTTGGTTTTAGTCTCCTTAAACATTTTTGCTCATTTTCACATTATGCTCATGGACCTCTCTTGGTCTCTGACTCCAAGGACTTTTTGGAATCTTATATATTCACGTGATTGTTTACCTGCTTGTAGACATTCGGATGAATAAATAAGAGTTCTAAGCTTACTCTTATGACAAAAGAAAACAAAACTTCGATTCTTGCGTGTAATCCTCACCAGGACTCTTCACAATAGGGGTTATTGTGTTCTCTGTTTTGTTGTTTTTTGTTGTTGTTAGCTGCCCTAGAGTTGGCTCTGGTTCATGGTGACCCCATGTATAACAGAACGAAACATTGTCTGGTCCTGGGCCGTACTCACTATCACCGGCATCTTCAGGTCCATTGTTGCGATCATCGTATAGTGCTTTTCAACCTAGAAGGCTCACCTTCCAGCACTATATTGAATAATATTCCATTGTGACTCACGAGGTTTTCATTGGCTAATTTTTGGAAGTAGTTTACCAGGTCTTTCTTCCTAGTCTTAGTCTGGAAGCTCCACTGAAATCTGCTCACTTGCTGGTATTTGAAATACTAGTGGCATAGCTTCCAGCATCACACCACAGTACACCAAACTGACGAGCAGGTGGTGAGTTCTCTGTTTTACAGATGGTGAGATGGTAGTGTGGACAGGTTAGTAACTTGTCAAGTACATTTAGCTAGTGTGTGGCTGAACTGGGATTTCAATCCTGGCTGTGTGCCATCAAAACCATGCTCCTGAAATTTATATTATGCTATTGCTATATACAGAGACCACTAGTGAAGTAAAACATGGGCTAACAAGCAGTCATGCACATGGCACCATTGACTTCCATTTGTTAACCCATGATCACTAGAAACATCAGAATTCATACCCACATTTTATTTTATTTATTTATTTTTTAAACTTATTTATTGTGCCTTAAGTGAAAGTTTACAAATCCAGTCAGTCTCTCATACAAAAAGTTATACACAACTTGCTACGTACTCCTAGCTGCTCTCCCCCGAGACACCGCATTCCTTCTCTCCACCCTGTATTCCTCGTGTCCATTCATCCAGCTCCTGTACCCCTCTTCCTTCTAATCTTGCCTCCAGACAGGAGTTGCCTACATAGTCTCATGCGTCTACTTGAGCCAAGAAGCTCTCTCCTCGCCAGTATCATTATCTATGTTATAGTCCAGTCCAATCAGAGTCTGAAGAGTCGACTTCAGGAATGGTTCCAGTCTTGGGCTAACAAAGGGCCCAGGGACCGTGACCTCTGGGGTATCTCTAGTCTCAGTCAAACCATTGAGTCTGGTCTTTTTATGAGAATTTGAGATCTGTATCCCACTGTTCTCCTGCTCCATCAAGGATTCTCTGTTGTGTTCCCTGTCAGGGCAGTGATAGGTGGTAGCTGGGCACCATCTAGTTCTTCTCGTCTCAGGCTGATGTAATCTCCGGTTTATGTGGCCCTTTCTGTCTCTTGGGCCCATCTTTACCATATGTCTTTGGTGTTCTTCATTTTCTTTTGCTCCAGGTGGGTTGAGGCCAATTGATGCATCTTAGATGGACACTTGCTAGTGTTTAAGACCCCAGATGCCTCTCACCAAAGTGGGGTGCAGAACGTTTTCTTAATACATTTTGTTATGCCAATTGCTAGACGTCCCCTGAAACCACGGTCCCCTAACCCCTGCCCCTGCTATGCTGGCCTTTGAAGCATTCAGTTGTATTCAGGAAATTTCTTTGCTTTTGGTTTAGTCCAGTTGTGCTGACCTTTCTTGTATTATGTGTTGTCTTTCCCTTCAACTAAATTAGTTCTTGTCTACTATCTAATTACTGAATATCCCTCTCCCTTCCTCCCCACCCTTGTAACCATCAAAGAATATTTTCTTCTGTGTTTAAACTTTTTCTAGAGTTCTTATAATAGAGATCTCATACAATATTTGTCCTTTTGCAACTGACTAGTTTCACTCAGCATAATGCCTTCCAGGTTCCCTCATGTTAAAAGATGTTTCACAGATTCATCATTATTCTTTATTGTTGCATAGTGTTCCATTATGTGAAAAAACATAATTTATTTATCCATTCATCCACTGATGGGCACCTTGGTGGCTTCCATCTTTTTGCTATT